>NC_045435.1:29903362-29922923 GCF_002776525.5 Piliocolobus tephrosceles | reverse complement strand
AACCTCCGACTCCTGGCTTCAAGTGATTCTCGTGCCTCAGCCTCCCAAGTAATTGGGATTACAGGCACCCACCATCATGCCCAGCTAATTTTTTCTTGTATTTTTAGTAAAGACAGGATTTCACCATGTTGGCCATGCTGGTATTGAACTCCTGACCTCAAGTGATCCACTTGCCTCGGCCTCCCAAAATGCTGGGATTACAGGTGTGAGCCACTGCACCTGGCCCAAGTTACTTGTATTTTATATATTTTGAGTACTAGGTGGTAAACCACAGGCAGGAGGTAAAACTAGACTCATTTTCCCTTTTTCTTAAGGATACAAATCCAACCAAACAGAAAGAAGACAAAATTTAAATTTTGCATTTTGCCTGATCACCACATTCAGTGACCAAAGGCTTTATCCTCAACAACGTGCACAATAGTGGGAAATTATGCCGCTTCATATATTAGATGAATATGACTTAACGTGCGATAATTAGGAATTTAATCAAAACAGAATTTGCTCAACATCTGGTATTATCACACTGGGATGGAAAAGTAAAATTTAGGAAATAATGTTAAAATGCACCATTATTTAAAATCCTTATGAAAAGCAACTTACTAATATGTATAAATGAGACTTCACTAGGCTTGGTGCCTCACGCCTGTAATCCCAGCACTTTGGGGGGCTGAGATGGGCGGATCACAAGGTCGGGAGATCGAGACCATCCTGGCCAACATGGTGAAACCCCGACTCTACTAAAAATACAAAAAAAATTAGCTGGGCATGGTGGCGTGCGCCTATAGTCCCAGCTATTTGGGAGGCTGAGGCAGGAGACTCACTTGAACCCAGGAGGCAGAGGTTGCGGTGAGCTGAAATCACGCCACTGCACTCCAAGCCTAGTGACAGAGTGAGACTCGTCTCAAAAAAAAAAAGACTTTAAAATGTTTCAGTTTTCTAACCCAATAATTCCACTTCTGGGACTCCATACTAAGAACATGCACAAAACCAACTACATACAACTACATGGTCGTCCATGCCAATAACTGGAGATTTTCTTTCTTTTTTTTTTTTGAGACAGAGTTTTGCTCTTGTTGCCCAGGCTGGAGTGCGGTGGCGTGATCTCGGCTCATCGCAACTTGCACCTCCCGGGTTTAAGTGATTCTCCTGCCTCAGCCTCCTGAGTAGCTGGGATTATAGGCATGCACCACCATGCCTGGCTAATTTTGTATTTTTAGTAGAGACGGGGTTTCTCCATGTTGGTCAGGCTGGTCTAGAACTCCTGACCTCAGGTGATCCATCCCAAAGTGCTGGGATTACAGATGGGAGCTGCCGTGCCCGGCCAATAACTGGAAATTTTCTAAGTGTCTATGAATAGAAAAATATTACTGTCCAGCCACAAAACAATGCTACAGAAGAGTAATGACGTTAAAAAATACCTTTGATGTTGACACAATAAGCACGTAAATAGAAATTATTACTACATACTTCCTATGAATATATAGTTTTTTAAGACAATATTTGGATCAAGTTACATTGGAAGTTTTTTCACTCTGTGACATAAGCATTTCTCCATGTCTTTGAATATTTTTGACAAAAATGGTAATGCCTTCATAATATCTATCTTATGGACACACCATAATGTACTGTTGGCTCTGTTCATTCTTGGGTGACATTTAAGAAATTTGGCTTAGTGTAGTGGCTCATGCCTGTAATCCCAGCGCTTTGGGAGGCCGAGGCAGACAGATCACCTGAAGTTAGGAGTTCGAGACCAGTCTGGCCAACATAGAGAAACCCCCGTCTCTATTAAATTATAAAAATTAGCCAGGTGTGGTGAATGCACCTGTAATCCCAGCTACATTGGGAGGCTGAGGCAGGGAGAATTGCCTGAACCTGGGAGATGGAGGTTGCTGTGTGCCAAGATCGTACCACTGCACTCCAGCCTGGACAACAGAGCAAGACTCCATCTCAAAAAAAAAAAAAAAAAAAAGAAAGAAATTTAATAAACAACCTTGTATATCCATATCAAAATTCTGGTTACTTCCTTCGTTTTATGTATCTCAAGGTGAAATGACAAGACTAAAAAGGTGTAAATGTTTTTAAATTCTCAACATAGTGATTACCTATTTGTACAGGTTTACGTTCAATCTATAGTGTAAACACACACACAAAATATATGTACTATCTTAAAATTTTTATATTACATATACACTCAGAGAATCATTCTCAGTAGGTGGTTAGTAAATATGCCTGGATGTCATGACAGAAATAAATACAATTCAACTGATCAAATATTTTAAAAACAATCTTATACATTTGAATTCCTACTAATAATTTCATTTAATTATCTATTTTTATCTTGTGTACTTCCAAAAGAACAAGAGGCTACTTAAAAGTTAAAAAATGGCCAGGCACGGTGGCTCATGCCTATAATCCCAGCACTTTGGGAGGCCGAGGAGGGCGGACCACATGAGGTCAGGAGTTCGAGACCAGCCTGGACAACATGGTGAAACCCTGTCTCTTCTAAAAATACAAAAATTAGCCGGGCGTGGTGGCAGGCACCTGTAATCCCAGCTACTTGGGAGGCTAAGTCAGGAGAATCGCTTGAACCCAGGAGATGGAGGTTGTAGTGAGCCGAGATCATGCCGCTGTACTCCAGCCTGGGTGACAGAGCAAGACTCTGTCTCAAAAAAGAAAAAAAAAAAAAAAAAAAGAGTTAAAAAAGGATGTGCAGTACATGATATTTAAAAGAAGTAAACAGAGATGTCATTTCAGAAGAACATGTGGGCTAGAGGTTAATAGGCACTTGGAGTAAGGTAATTGTTGCTTAGCTATGAAGCAAGCTCTAATTTGCCTGGCAGCTAAGACAAAAAGGAATACACATCAGCATTTATTTTAGACATGACATAATTTTTTTTTTTTTTTGAGACTGGGTCTCACTCTGTCGCCCAGGCTGGAGAGTAGTGGCACGATCATGGCACACTGCAGCCTTGACCTCAGCCTCCCAGGTAGCTGAGACTAGAGGTGTGTGCCCCCACACCTGGCTAATCTTTTGTATTTTTTGTAGAGACAGGATTTTGACATGTTGCCCAGGCTGGTCTTGAACTCCTGGGCTCAAGTCATCCTCTTGCCTCAGCCTTTGAAAGTGCTGGGATTACAGGCATGAGAACCACTGTGCCTGGCTGATACACTAATTTTTATCATCAGAATTCCTATTTGAACATAACTTTGAGGCCTCTACTGGTTTTACAAAAGCTGAACATGTGTGAAAATAACTGCAAGTTTTATAGCCCAGGTTTGGGCTCAAAATAGCTAGAAAAATGAAAAAGAAGCATTGCACTTTGGGAGGCCAAGGCAGGCGGATCACAAGGTCAAGAGATTGAGACCATCCTGGCCAACGTGGTGAAACCCTATCTCTACTAAAAAAACCCAAAAATTAGCTGAGTGTCGTGGCACGTGCCTGTAGTCCCAGCTATTCGGGAGGTTGAGGCAGGAAAATTGTTTGAACCCGGGAGGCAGAGGCTGCAGTGAGACAAGATCATGCCACTGCACTCCAGCCTGGCAACAGAGCGAGACTCTGTCTTAAAAAAAAAAAAAAGAGAGAGAAAAAAAGAAGCATTTTCAAATAAAAAAAGTTACAGCAGAAATAAAATATACCTTGAATTTCATGGAGGAAAGTTTATAGAGGATGTCTCCCATGTGTTCACGAATAATGGACCATGTGATTTTATTGTCACTCTGGGCAGTGGTTTCAACAGCTCTACGAGCCATATCATAAAATGCAATCATGTTGGACAGCATCCCTACTGTCTTGTAGAATGGGCAGAACCTAGAATAAATGATGGTCAAAAAAATTAACAAAAATAAATTCCAAAACAGGTTCATACTTTATATAAAACTACTAGAGCATTTGTTTCTTTATCTAAGTATGCAGATTGCTTACTTATTAGACGATACATAAGGAATAAAAAAAAAATAGTGAAAAGACCAACAACTACTTAACCAGAGTTTTTGGACAGAGATATCTCAGGATATGGGATAGAAGAAGATATATATTCTTTTATTTATTTTAAGGGTAAATTTTACTTTCCTCTGTTAAAATCATCAAGTTGGAGAAACAATGAAACAGTATTGCTATAATCTAATGACTCTCTGAGGGTTTGTTTTTGTACAATGCAGTTAAATAAGTAACACAAATGGTAAAATAACTGAGTCGTAAAGACTCCCTTGTGATAATGGATTAGGTTTAATGAGTAATAAGAAAGCAGGAAATTGCAAGTTCCTAAAGTTAGTAGTAGCCCCTTTTTTCTTAATGTGTTCATTTTCATTTGCCAATACTTTTAAAATAACAGACACAAGAACAAATACTCAATTTCAGTCACATACATTCTTACAACTTTTGGACATGTTTAAACACATTTGCGTACATAATTTCATGCATACTCCTATTACACCTTTTCCAAAGAATTTTGGAAAATTCTTTGTGTAGGTGGTTCCTAGAAGCTTCATAAGTTCCCAACAGAGCAAATTTCTGGGGCTTACTGATAAACTGGCATATTTACTGCTTGCCTTACATTCCGGTAATCCTTCTATTGGCTCAGTTCCTTCTTCAGTCTTATATGGGGCCAAATATGATTTGAGGGAGAAAAGATAATCTGGCATGAAAGGGCTAAATTCTCAAAGTTGAAAAGAAATGAGAACTTTAAACAAGCCTCAGTAGAAGCATTGATAATGATGAAAAAAAGAAAGCACTGAGTAGGAGTTGGAGTGCTCTAACAGAGACCTTGGTAGAAAGCAAGCAATAGGACTCTTGGGAAATGAGGCATGAAAGCAGAACTATTAATTATTTAGGAAAAGAATAAAAGAAGCCAGGCGTGTTGGCTCATGCCTGTGAGTCCCAACACTTTGGGAGGCCGAGGTGGGTGGATTGCTTGAGCCCAGGAGTTGGAGACCAGCCTGGGCAACATGGCAAAACTCAGTCTCTACCAAAAAAAAAAAAAATTAGCTGGGCATGGTGGTGGGCACCTGTAGTTCTAGCCACTCAGGAGGCTGAGGTGAAAGAACTGTCAGGAGGTTGAGACTGCAGTAGCTGAGATTGTGCTATTGCACTCTAGTTTGGGTGACAGTGAGATCCTGTCTCAAAACAACAACAACGTAACAGAGTAAAGGAGACATGGGCAGTGGAAAGAAACGAAGAAGGCTTCTGCACTAAGCCACAATTAAATCTAACTATAGATGAACGTTATGAGTGAAAATACTGTCATAACTGGACAAATGAGCAAATCAACATAGGGGACATATTAGATCATAAGATGTCTACTACGAATATACAAATAAACCAATCTACTAAGTCAGAGTGTATGAGCCTGTATGAGAATAAAAAAAGGTTTTTATGTGTACTCCTTCATCAAAACACAATAGAAAATCTTCAAATAAAAAAAGAAAATCAATATAGCTTACCTGTCATAAGGAGTATATCCATTTTGTTGTAAGAAATCATCTTTGATAAGTTTTGCTACCTCCAGAGTGATTTTATCTGTTTCTGCCAAAGAAGCCTAGAAGAGAAAAAGGTATTTTTAGACATTTACTCTAAAATGTAAGATCGATGGCGGCAATTAATTAACAAGCAGAAACTATATAATCCACAATCACCTATTGTTAATAAATTTACTTATAACTGCTTTTTGATTGCTGTTCTTTTTAAACTGTAGTTAAAAAGCATATAACATAAAATTTACCATCTTTGCCGCTTTTAATTATATAGTGCAGTGGTGTTGTGTATACTCACATTACTGTGGAACAGATTTCTAGAGCTTTTCCATGTTGTAAGTTCGGAACAGTAACTCTCCTTTCTCTCCTCCGCCAGCCCCGGTAACCACTATTCTACTTTCTGTTTCTATGAATTTGACTATTTTAAATACCTCATAAAAATGAAATCATACAATGTTTATCCTTTTGTGACCAGCTTATTTCACTTAGCATAATGCCCTCAAAGTTCATCTGTACTGAGGCATGTGACAGGATCTCTTTCTTTTTTAAGGCTGAATAATATCTCATTTTATACACACACACACACCACATTTTGTTTATGGATTCATCCATAGATGGGCATTTGGGTTGCTTCCACTTCCTGGCTATTGTGAACAGTGCTGCTAAGAACATGGGTCCGGGTGCAGTGGCTAACACCTGTAATTCCAGCACTTTGGGGGGGCGAGGCAGGAAGATCGCTTGAGCTCAGGAGTGTGAGACCAGCTTGGACAACATGGTGAAAACCTGTCTCTACAAAAAATACAAAAATTAGCCAGGCATGGTGGCATGCGCCTGTAGACACAGCTACTTGGGAGGCTGGGGTGGGAAGATTGCTTGAGCCTGGGAGGCAGATGGAGGTTGCAGTGAGCTGAGATCGTGCCACTGCACTCCAGCCTGGGTGACAGAGTGAGAACTTGTCTCACAAAAAAAAAAAAAAAATACCAAACAAACATGGGTGGCAAAAAGCTTGCTGTTCTTGGCCAGATGCTGTGGCTCATACCTGTAATCCCAGCACTTTGGGAGGCCAAGGTGGGCAGATCACAAGGTCAAGAGATCGAGACCATCCTGGAAAACATGGGGAAATCTCATCTCTACTAAAAATACAAAAATTAGCCAGGCGTGGTAGCGCGCGCCTGTAGTCCCAGCTACTCGAGGGTGCTGAGGCAGGAGAATCCCTTGAACCTGGGAGGCGGAGGTTGCAGTGAGCCGAGATTGTGCCACTGTACTCCAGCCTGGTGACAGTGCGAGACTCCCTCTCCTAAATACATACATACATACCTAAGCTTGATATTCTTTTCTTGAAATACCTCTTCACATCTTGGCTTGCTATCTTAATTATTTGTATTCTCAGTCTTAAGTTTGTTTAATAAAAATCTATATAGGTCATAGTTGAATTTTAAAAACATTACAAAGTATTTAGAACTATGAAATACAGTAAGTATGTACTATTCTATGTCCGAGTGCTATTTTACTAGTATAGCTAAGTTACAGAGCTTCATCCTTTAAATATCACTACCTCAAAAGCCCTAACTTTTACAATCGCTGTAGCAGCCTTAAGAGATAATATTAGTGTTGCTGGGATCACTAACAGGTAAAGATTTCTTGGGAGTGGAAAATGGATAAGCCCAATGAGTTAACTACATTCTTCCATTATTTATGCGTGCTAAGCTCCTTAGGTAAGGATCAGGTCTCCAGTTTTTTATTTGTAAATCCCTTTTATCCGTAGTCCTCTCTTCAACCACAGGTAAATATTAAACAATGTTTTATGTGCATTCTTTTATTTGTATAAATTCATGTACAATGTGTATTTTATTTTGTGCAAGTGTCTTTAATTATGTAAAACACTCTTACTTGTGTCTTTGGTTTGCTACTTTGTTTCGATCCACCCATGCTGCTGTGCCACATGGTCTGCAGCTTCCAGCTCTCACATATTTCATCCTCTGTGGTGTGCACCCTCCCTATTTTACCTTCCATCTTTTGCTCACAGTAGAGGACATTCAGATTTCTTCTATTTTCCCACCACCACAAACATCCACTTAAGGACTTGTTTGAGAATTTCTTTGGGGATAAATATCCAGAAACAGAATTGCTAGGTCCCAGGGTATGTAAGTCAGTCCTATCAGACGGGTCTCCACAATGGCAGCACCAGACAATCCGCCCACCAGTTTCTCTGTCCCCACAACACTGGGCAATATTTGACATTTTAACTAGTATAATGTGGTGTTCTCAGTGTTGCTTGAGCAATTCTCCATAGGTCTTAGTCTTTTGGGATTCCTTTTCTATAATCAGTCTGTTCTTTCTTTTGGCCACATTTCTGTTGAAGTTCTAGTCTTCTTATTCATTTACAGGAGGCCTTTGTACATTTTAGACATTCGTCCATCGTTTTTTTTCTTTAATTTTTTAAAAAGTATTTTTAAAATTAAAATTTTTCTAAACATTTTTATCTTATTATGTATTTACTTATTTTTTAATAGAGATAGGGTCTCACTCTGTCACCCAGGATGGAGTGCAGTGGCGAGATATCGCTTCACTGTAGTCTCAACCTCCTGAGCTAAAGTGATCCTCCCACCTCAGCTTCCCAAGTAGCTGGGACTACTGGCCTGCACCACCACACCCAGCTGATTTTTATATTTTTTGTAGAGACAAGGTCACGTCATGATGCCCAGGCTGGTCTTGAACTCCTGGAGTCAAGCCATCCACTCACCTCAGCCTCCCAAAGTGCTGGGATTACAGGTGTGAGTCACAATGCCCAGCCAGTCCATGAGTTTTAGATGTCACAAACTTCCTCTCCCAATGTCACTGGTCTGTTATCCTTAACCAGGATAGGCCTTTGCTAAACATAAATGCTTACTTTTCATGTAATCAAAAAACTCTTTTTATTGTTTTAAGGCTAAAGTTAAGGGGTTTATTTTAGAAGTCCTTTTCCAACTCTAGATCACAAAGATATTTTCTTAATATTTGTTTTCTATTAAACTGAAAGTCTTACCTTTCCCATGTAAATTGTGAATCTATCTGGATTCTAACTTTGTATGTGGAATTAGAGAACAATCCAATTTTGTTTTTTTCCTCCAAATAGTAAACAGTTTTCTATCACAGACTAAAACAATCTATCTTCTCCTCACTTGATTTTTGGTACCATCTTTGCAATATCAATGGTTTATACAATCACAAGTCTATCTCTATTCTGTTCCACTGGTCTGCTGGTCTGTTATTTTACCAATACCACACTATTTTTATTATTATGGTTTTGTATTTCCCCTTATCCAATAGGGGAAAAGCTCACACTTTACTGTTCTTATTTAAGGTTGTGAATCTTTGTGAAATCAAATGAATTTTAGATTGGCGTTACATTGAATTTACAGATTAAAGAGAAATGGCCTTTTTTTTTTTTTTTTTTTTTGAGATGGAGTCTTACTCTGTCGCCCAGGCTAGAGTGCATTGGTGCATTTTTGGCTCACTGCAGCCTCCGCCTCCCAGGTTCAAGCAATTCCCCTGCCTCAGGTTCCAAGTAGCTGAGATTACAGGTGCCTGCCACCATGCCCAGCTAATTTTTTGTATTTTTAGTAGAGATGGGCCAGGCTGGTCTTAAACTCCTGACCTCGTGATCTGCCCGCCTCCGCCTCCCAAAGTGCTGAGATTACAGGTGTGAGCCACCACGCCTGGCTGAGAAGTGGCGTCATTTTAATAAGTCATTCCATCCAAGAGCATGCACTGTTTCTATTTTCAGATCATCTTCTGTTTCATTTATTAGTTTAAAAGTGGTTTTCATAGAAGAAATACGTATTTCTGGTTAGTTCCTACACTCTAGTTTTTGTTGCTATTGAGAACATCTTATTTTTACTTTTATTTTCTAGTTGGTATTGCTAGTATAGAGAAATTCTCTTGATTTGTGTTTATCTTGAATCATAACCCCCCAGTGAACTCTTATTTCTGTTTCTCTATTAATTCTGTTATATTTCTAGTATAAGAGTTCATTATCTACAAACAATGACATTGTTATCTCTTTCTTTACAACTTTTCTTTTTTCTCTTCTTACATCATTGGTTATGATCTCTGGTATTCGACTGAACACAGTGATGAGATTAGGCATGCTTATCTTAATCCCGGAGTCTCCCTCTGCCACCCAGGCTGGAGTGCAGTGGCGCGATCTCGGCTCACTGCAAGCTCCGCCTCCCGGGTTCACGCCGTTCTCCTGTCGCAGCCTCCCGAGTAGCTGGGACTACAGGCGCTACAGCCACCGCGCCCGGCTAATTTTTTGTATTTTTAGTAGAGACGGGGTTTCACTGTGGTCTGGATCTCCTGACCTCGTGATCCGCACACCTCGGCCTCCCAAAATGCTGGGATTACAGGCGTGAGCCACCGCGCCCAGCCAATCCCAGTTTTTAAATGAAATGCATCTGAAATTTCTCCAGTAAGTAAAGTGGTTTCCCTAGGTCTTAGTATATTACTTGCAACACATTAAGGAAGTTCTCTTCCATTCCTTGCTTGCTAAGATGTTTCTAAAAATTGTAATAAACTTCAAATATTTTTCTACATTAATTGAAATATTCTTTTCCGATTATATTATTACTTTAGTGAATTACAATAGATTTTCTGTGTCTAATATGGACATTCCTGAGATAAACTTGCTTATGATGCATCATTTTGTTGTCTTTAATATCCTACTGGACCTCATACTCTAATATTTAATATTTTATTAAGTATCTACATTCATACCTACATTCATCAACAATATTAGCCTATATTTTTCCTTTCTTGTATTGCGTTTATCTGGTTTTACAGTTCTTCCTGTTTTTGCTTCTCTTATTGGGCAGATAAGAGAATATTTTTATTCTATAAATAATAAGTAGTAATACATGCTACAATGTTAGCTATCTCCAAATATTAACCTTTTTTGGAATAAATTAGGAGGTGACTTTATAACATATAATAAAAAGAACAAAACCAGACAGAGAACTCTGAGTACTAACTAGCATTGCATACTATCTGAGAAGTCTTTTCATTCTGGCATTTAATTTGCCTAAATTTAATTACACTATCTTTCCTTGAAGAATCAAGATACAGACACAAGAATGTAAGTCACCTGTTTAAGGCCACATAGCTAATTAATGGAGGAACTAGAAGCCAATCCTTCTGGTACCTAGCCCTAGCATTCCTACAAAAATGTATGTTAACAAATCCTAACTCTACCACCTCTAATTTGGTTGGTGATGGGTATATTCCCTTTCAAGATAAAAGTAAATCAAGTGTTTCTTTCTCACCTACAATATACCCAAGAACCATGCTAAGTACTGTAAAGAATTAAAAATTTCAATTAAAAATATTTAATAAATATTTATTTTGCTAGGCAAGAATCTGCAATATCTAAGGTTCTATCTATTCTTATAACACCCCAGTGTAACCCACAGATCTATCTTCCATGGAATTTAACAACTCACCTTTCCAACAAGCTGTACAATTTCTGCCAGGTCTTCTTCTTCCTGCAGAATTTCCTTAGCTTTGGTCCTCAGAGGAACGAACTCTGTGAAGTGTTTGTCATAGTATTCATCCAAGGCACGCATATACTTGCTGTAGCTGATGAGCCAATTGACAGAGGGGAAATGCTTACGCTGAGCTAGTTTCTTATCTAAGCCCCAGAACACCTGATTAAAAACAAAACAGTAATTTTTCTTAAAAAACAAAGTTAAAAAAATTCTGAAGCATATTTGTCTTAACCATGCAATCTTTTTTTTTCTTTGAGACAGAGTCTTACTCTATCACCCAGGCTGGAGTGCAGTGGTATGATCTCCGCTCACTACAACCTCTACCTCCTGGGTCCAAACAATTCTCCTGACTCAGCTTCACAAGTAGCTGGGATTACAGGCATGCACCACCAGGCCTGGCTAATTTTTGTATGTTTAGTAGAGATGGGGTTTCACCACGTTGGCCAGGTTTATCTAGAACTCCTGACCTCATGTGATCTTCGGCCTGCCAAAGTGCTGGAATTACAGGCATGAGCCACCATGCCTGGCCCCTAAATATGCAATTCTATAATTCACTGGTCAAATTATACATCGTTTTAGTATATACTAAGTAAAATTAAGACAGAATAAAATTTGCAGAAAATGACAATAATCTATTTCCTTTCATTTTCAAAGTGGGTAATACCTACAAATCAAATTTAAAATTTACCTGTATTTTCTTAATAGTGTGTCAAATCCAACAGCAAAAAGAAAAATTAATTTACTCTTTTGAAAATTATTATGGTACAATAGAACCAGAAAAAGTTTATGCAGATGGAATATACACTTTACTTTGATTAAAAACCTCTAACTGGCCAGGCATGGTGGCTTACACCTGTAATCCTAGCGCTTTGGGAGGACGAGGCAGGTGGATCACCTGAAGTCAAGAGTTCGAGACCAGCCTGGCCAACATGGTGAAACCCTGTCTCTATTAAAAATACAAAAAATTAGCCAGGTGTGGTGGCGGTTGACTGTAATCCCACCTACTTGGGAGGCTGAGGCAGGAGAATCGCTTGAACCTGGGAGGTGGAGGTTGCAGTGAGCTAAGTTTGTGCCATTGCACTACAGCCTGGGCAACAAGAACGAAACTCTGTATTAAAAAAAAAAAAAAAAAAAAAAAATATCTAAGTGTTTCGATTAAATTTAGCTCCCTATCATTCACAGGGCCAATCCAATAACAACTGACAGTGATTTTTGTAAGGGCAAACATTCACAGATATTCCATGCATTTCTAACTCTATCCCCTCTTTCCCCAAAATTTGAAACTCAAAAGTTTAGCAAATGTTAAAGAGCCTGAGGGTTGTAAATTTAGCCTCCGCCCTTTCCTTTTATCTGATACTGTCATAAACACAAGTAAATATTCTGTTTTTCCCACATGAATAATACACATACATCACCTTTTTTTTTTAAACTATAGCTCTGATTTGTACACATCTTTTATTTGGGCTTCTTTTAACAGTCAAGCTATCCACTATAATAGTCAAGCTATCCACTATATTTAGTGGCTACCTATCCACTAAAATTCATGTCTTGTCACTGGGAAGCAAATGCTTAGGCAGAAACTGCATTTTCCAGCCTTGCTTTCACCTGGATGTGGCTAACAGAATGAGCGGAATGACTGTCACTTTTGAATCTAAGGTTCAAAAAAGGTGGGTATGCCTTCTCCTCAAGGCCTAGCTCACTTGTGTCAGCTAGATGCAGATGATCACCAGGCTAGGTGACAGTGGAGTCACAAGATGGAAGGAATCCTGGACTCAGAATTATTACTAAACAGGAGAGAGCCATGGACCATACTGTGAAGAGAAATAACTTCTGGGTATTATACATTTTGGGGCCGCTTTGTTTCTATAACTAGGGTTACTATGACTTAAAGGATAGTATTACTCTAATACTAATAAAACTTTTGCTACCTATATTTTCCACTTATATATTATTAAGTTTATTATAAATCCTATGTAAATAGCTAAGAAAAAAACACAGTATTAAAGGCTCTGTGTTGAGAGTGTTTCTAAAACAGACTTTACCATTGCCTATCCTTTAGAGACTAAATTAAATAATTTACAATGATTACATTAGATCGCATTAGAACAGCAGGGGCTGCAGAGAGGAGGAAAGGCTCAGAAAGACATACCTGACTAGGTATGTCTAGGGAAAGACTAGGGAAAGACATACCTGAACGATACCAAGAGTAGCAGATGTAACTGGATCAGAAAAATCACCACCAGGTGGAGAAACTCTAAATTTAAAAAAAATAATATGGTCATTACAAAAAAATACAGTCATTAGAAACGCTTATGAAAAATAACATATATAAAATGTTAAATTTTTTTGAAAGTCAATTTTAATGTAAACAACTTTTTAATGTAAATAACTTCAGAAATGACCTTTGGAAAGAAAATCTTACCTAAAAATCTTAAACAAAAGCCAGTATTTAAGTTGTAAATAAGAATGGAAACTACAGAACACCTTCTAGTATGAGATATGAGAGAGATATTTTATTATAATCAATTTTATTATTCTAATCAAATAGATGAAGCAAGAAGGAAAAGCTCCAAGAAAAAAAGTATGGCTTTACTCACTTACGTTTTACCAAGATGCAATCTCACCTTATTAGGTCTATAATTTTCTAAATTACAAAAATTAAATAAGTATCTAAATTAAACATATATAAATTAAAGTCAAACCTATGGAACCTAGAACATGTAGAAATTGCCTAAACATATGTATCTTCAAAGAGCTCCTTAGGTGACTGTGGAGTGCAACCCTCCTTAAGAATCGCTGCTCCCAGTGGGAGCTAAATATTCTCTTTAAAATAAGTGACTTTTTTTCTCTATTTAATACATCTGTAACTTTTTTCCTTTTATAAAGTAAATGGTTTGGGTGCTTACGCTCCTACAATGCTGACACTCCCTTCTCTTTCAGGATTTCCAAGACATTTCACCCTGCCTGCTCGTTCATAAAAAGAGGCCAGCCGGGCACCAAGATAGGCTGGATATCCACTATCTGAAAAAGGAAAAGAAATTTTAAAACAGAGTTTCTAAGCCAGCCCCAAAAATCCTATCAGCCTTGTTTACATGATAAGCCATACACAGACTTACCTGCAGGCATTTCAGCTAAACGACCAGAGATCTCTCTAAGGGCCTCAGCCCATCTAGAGGTAGAGTCAGCCATCATACTGACATGATAGCCCATGTCACGGAAGTACTCTGACAGTGTGATTCCTAAATTGGGAAGAATATTATTATAAGTTACAAAGCTAGCATATAAAATCCTGGATCTTTCCACCCTTAAGAAAACTTTAAAGCAAAAAGTACACAACATAGATTGCTAACGGCTCCCTCAAAGCTGCTCTTCCTCTTTTTCTGGGCACACACTGAACTGTTTCCTAGCATCCTGTGCACTTAGATATGGCCAAGTAACTGATCTCTGGCTAAGAAAACTCAAGTCAAAATAATGTGTTCTATGGCCAGGCAAGTCACATACTCTTCCCTACTCTTTCTTCCTTCTGGCCTACTGAAATGGAGAGAACTCCCAGTAGTCTTGGAAGCCATGTGTTGAAAATGGTAGAGTTCGTTTCAGCCTGGATCGTGGCCCAGGATGACAGAGTAAAGAGTCCCCTGAACACTTGAAATAAACATCTATTATACTGAGCAAATATACATTTGGAATTATTTGATGCCACAGCCTAGCTTACCCTAATATAATGCACATTTTAGAAAGCAGGAAATGACTTTCTCTATTTGTTGAAATAATTAAGTCTGAAATTAATTTTCAAATGTAGCTTCTCTATATATATCACATACACACACACAAGCATGTATGCATACAAAAGTAACCCTTAACCAATCAGCTTGGGTGGCTATTTTTCAAAAGTAACAAATGTTATTAAAATGAATAATATCTCAATTGTAATGTCCAGATTATTCTGCTATGCAGATCAGGTCCTATCCTGTAAATTTAGTCAGTAAACCACTTATAAACAGCTAATATACAGAAATGGGTGTTGGGTTCTAGTTCCTATTCTGTCATTAACCTTAGCAAAATAACTCGATCTCCCAGTGTGGCTTCCTAACCTATTAAAAATGGAATAATGCCTGCCCTATATACTTCTATATAGCAGATGAAGTGAATTAAATAAATGTCATCTAAAAAGTACAAAGTGTTATGAAACTCTAAGATACTAGGAAAAATGTATAGTTATAAAAGCTCCAAAATCTACTGCCTTGGTTTCTTTATTTTACTGGTAAAGAAACAGAGGTTCATATAAGTAAAATGAACATAATTAATGGAAAACTCAGCACTTCACTATTTGTCATATTGCATCTTTCAGAATAAAAAATACTGACTGTTGAGGCATCCATAAAATGGTCTCACGAAGAAAGTCTTTAGGAAACATTATCAATATTAAGGCTTCAACAACACAATGATTACCACATATTCCAATCTAATAAGAACAGATCCTTTCTTATACAAGCACGCTGTGTTTTAAATCTGTGATGAAATGTCACAGATACTTGTGATATTAGAAAGAAATGGCAGAAAAGACACATACACATGAGTAAGTGAGAATTCTGACACACCTACAGGTATCAGATAAAGCTTCTTCAAACTTGAAGGCACATCCTGAGGAGCAGTGCTTTGTTTGGAACACTGCAAAAAGCTACATGGCCAGTTGCAGGAGTTCCTTGTACCCAGTTTGGCATCAAAGAGAAGCAGGGAGATGGGGATGAATAAAACAAAAGTAGGTACTCCCTATTTTCACTAAGTGAAAAGTGGGTGAGGCAGAGGGGAAGAATTCACTGTGAATGGTCTTACAGGTGCTGATTTCTGGTATTAGGCAAGAAGAGTAAAATAGCTTTTTTACACAGCTGCATGCCATAGGAAACTTCACAAGTTACCATGAAGAATTCCTACTACCCGGGACACAGTCATAGCCACCCCTCCCATCTCCTACAAAGATGAGTAACAGTAATAATAAACATCGGTATACGATATTTAAACAAAGATAAAATAAGAAAAAAGACAGAAGAGAAGAATACAATGAGGGTCAAATAACTTGCCAAAGAATAAATGAAAACTGTGACCACAGTTAAAAAAAACCAAAAAACCCTATCATAATGCAGCCTACTACAAAATAAAATCTCAAGACATATGGAGCAAGATAAGAGGAGTCATTTCATGAGCTGGCAGAACAAAAAGAAACAGAAGTGAAGGTTTCATTAGAAGCAACACAAAGAATAAATACCATTTATCCTGTGAACAGACAAAAGGCTAAATAAAAAGGATCAGAGAGGAAATAATGCACATGGAGAACAAATAACAAAAATCTAGTATGTCCAGTTGGTATATTTGAAGAAGATAGCCATAATGAAAGAGAAAAAGTTTCAGACGCAATTTTCTAAATTTTTCCAAAATAAAAGACATATTTCATAGATTAAAAGGGTACATTATGTCTCCAGAACAATTTAATGAAACTACCAATATTGGGATATATCCTAATAAAGTTAAGAGACTTCAAATTTAAAGAGAAAGTCCTTTGGGAAAAGAGAAAAATCACCTACAAAAGGAAAAAAAGCAGGCCAGCCTCAGCTTTTAATGTCCCCAGCATTTAATACTAGTTCTCAAAGAAAGAAATATTGATCAGGAATTTTATACTCAGCCAAACTACTATTAAAGTTTAAAGGCAGTAGAAAAAAAAATCAAATTAATGAAGAAACAAGAATTCAGAGAACATAGTTGCCATAAATCTTCTTGAAGAAACTTCCAAAAGTCAAATCTTAGCCAATAAAGAAATGGAGAAATTATAGCCAAGGACTGCTAGTGAGCATTAATTCCATTTTAATGTAGGTCTACAGTTAATTCAAATATTGGCTTTATGGCTACAGAATAAAATGTAAGTTTTATAAATCCTGAAAATGTAGACATAAAAGCTGGGATGAAAATGGAACCAAAGATGGAAGGTCATTAACACATGAATTGTCTTATCTTTTATATCCCCAGACAAAATATATTAATTAAAAGCTGATAACTCAAGTTACAAAGGTACAACTATATTTAAAACTAGATCAATGATAAAACATGTAGTGAAAAAAGGTAGTATAAGATCATTTTATGATCATTAAAAAGACTGCAGCTCAATAAATGTCTTACATTCATTTATTCTGAAGATATAATACGTAATCTTTTTTTTTTTTTTGAGACAGAGTCTTGCTCTGTCACTCAGGCTAGAGTGTAGTGACGCAATCTTGGCTCACTGCAACCTCTGCCTCCCGGATTCAAGCGATTCTCCCGTCTCAGCCTCCTGAGTAGCTGGGATTAAAGGTGCCCACCACCACGCCCGGCTAATTTTTTGTATTTTTAGTAGAGACAGGGTTTCACCATGTTGGCCAGGCTGGTCTTGAACTCCTGACCTCAAGTGATCTGCCCGCCTGGGCCTCCCAAAGTACTGGGACCACAGCCGTTGAGTCACCGCACTTGGTCAAGTAAAATATTTTTTAAAAGCTAGGAATGTGCTTATATGTACAGAGACATTTTAGAATGAAAGCAAAAAGTTCTTTAGAAAAGTTTGGTGCTAGCTTTACACTTAAGAACAGATGTTAACTGCTTTTATTCCAATTATATACTCACCAGTATAAATAGAGGCTTCTCTAGCAGCAACAGGCATATTGGAGGTATTGGCTACCAAAGCTGTCCTCTTCATAATTGACTCTACCTTACCATCAACCTCCATTGTGAGCTAGAGGTAAAATATATATTAGTGAATCTCCAATTTTTAAGGTAACATTTTAGCCCTCCATCTTTTTCTTTTTTTTTTTAAACTTTTGCTCATATTTAATGCCTCTTATAATCAGTGTCCCTAAAGTAATACTCCCAACCACTCCAACCTCTCTTCCCTGCTCCACGGTGCTATGAAGAAGATAGACATTATTTCAATTTCATAAATAAAATAAATATTTTATGAAAAAAGAAATATTACCATAATAATCTAGATCATAAATCATATGCAAAGTTCACATCTATAAATGTTTTATTTCATCTTTCTCTCAATAAGTAAAAACCACCAGACCATAAAAAGAAACTTTCAATTGTTTGACTTAAGAATTAAAATTCCTGGCCAGGAGCGGTGGCTCATGCCTATAATCCCAGCGCTTTGGGAGGCTGAGGTGGGTCGATTACTGGAGGTTAGGAGTTCAAGACCAGCCTGGCCAACATGGTGGAAACCCTGTCTCTACTAAAAATACAAAATTAGCTGGGCATGGTGGCGTGTGCCTGTAATCCCAGCTACTTAGGAGGCTGAGGCAGGAGAATCGCTTAAACCTGGGAGGCAGAGGTTGCAGTAAGCTGAGACGGTGCCACTGCACTCCAGCCTGGGCAAAAAGAGCGAAACTCCATCACACACACAAAAAGAATTAAAATTTCTTTTCTTGAATATACAAATTAATTACAAATATAATTTTTAAATTCCTTAAAGATCCTTGATGAATGACAGCATTGCTCCAGACTCAACACAAAGCTTTATTAATTGTCAATGAACATTGATTAGTGGTATTTTCTCTAGGATATTATTTGAAGCTTTATACAGACCTCTGGGAAGTCCCGGAGGACTTCAGACATCTCATTTCCTCTTTCACCACATCCTACATAGATGATTACATCACTGTTAGAATATTTGGATAGAGACTGTGATATCACTGTCTTTCCACAGCCAAAGGCTCCCGGGATAGCAGTAGTTCCTCCCTGGACACACCTAAAGAAAGAAAACAAAGTATGGATTACTTGACTTGCTAATAGGTATTAATAAATAAAGTAGGGGCTGGGCGCAGTCGCTCAAGCCTGTAATCCCAGCAGCACTTTGTGGGGCCGAGGCAGGTGGATCATCTGAGATCAGGAGTTCGAGACCAGCCTGGCCAACATGGTGAAACCCCGTTTCTACTAAAAATACAAAAAAAAAAAGAAAGAAAAAGAAAAATTAGCTGGGCGTGGTGGTGGGCACCTGTAACCTCAGCTACTCTGGAGGTTGGGGCAGGAGAACTGCTTGAACCTGAAAGGCGGAGGTTGCAGTGAGCCGAGATCGCGCCTTTGCACTCCAGCCTGGGTGACGAGCAAAAAACTCCATCTCAAAAAAAAAATAAAACTAAATAAAAATAAATAAATAAAATAGGTAAAGAACACAAAAACACAAGTTAAAGATAGAAAGCACTATGAAATATATTCCATAAACTGGAGAAGAGAGAGATACGAAAATAATAAGATAAAATAAGGCTAGGTACAGAGGCTTATGCCTGTAATCCCAATGCTTTGGGAGACTGAGGTGGGAGGACTCCCTGAGCCCAAGACTAGCCTGGGCAAAAGAGCAAGACGCTGTCTCCATAAAAAAATTTAGAAATTAGAAGGGCATGGTGTTGCATATCTATGGCCTAGCTATTCAGAAGGCTGGGACAGGAGGATAACTGGAGCCCTGGAGTTTGAGGTTACAGTGAACTATGATCTAGGCATTACATTCCAGCCTGGGTGAGAGAGAGAGAGAGAGAGAGAGAGAGAGAGAGAGAGAG
>NC_045435.1:29811167-29903352 GCF_002776525.5 Piliocolobus tephrosceles | reverse complement strand
GGTTTATGGTTTTTAAGCAGTCGTAGAAAATGGGAAGAGCAGACAACAAATTAAGAAAGATTGCTGGGCAGCAGAGAGAGCCCAGTTGATTTTATTTAGGTCAGTGCAAAAATAATGACAGTTTTTACCATTACTTTTAATAGAAATCATCAATTTATGGTGACATAAATCTACTGTTTTTTTTAATTATACCACAATTCTCTGTTTTTAAAAAGTTACATATGCAAATAAATTAAATACACACTTTATGCTGGGAAATCTATTCCTGTGCATGCTTTTGGTTTACTGAGTGATCTAATAAATTGCTTGGTAATAATTTATACTTAAATCATTTGAACTTTGTACATCACAAAACCAGTTTACCATAAAATTATACAATTGGTTACAGAAAGGCTTAAGCCAAAAATTTACATCAGTTGAAAGCTATAGATATTGGAGTATTTACTTCTTTGCCATGAAATAGAGCATTGTCCCCCTTAATCTGTCATCTGAATTATTTAATAATTTTAAATCTAGAAGCAGATCCAGCATCAAACTTAAAGTTAGGTATTCATGTTGCTTGCTTCTCAGTTTGATTTATCCCAGGTATGGAGTTTGGGACTAAATTGATCCCCTGGGTCCCGTGATGACTGCTGAGATTTCCTTCACCAAAAATCAGATTAAAGCTGTGTTTCTGCAGAGGTATGGGTGCACTACAGCATTTAGAAGCACATTCTGTACTATTTTCTTTCCCTCTTCCAAATGTTATCCCAGTTATTTGGGTGGGGCTTCTGTCTTGGTTTCCAGTCTAGGATAACTTAAACATGGTGGCCAGGTGCAGTGGCTCACTCCTGTAATCCTAGTACTTTTGGAGGCCAAGGCAGGTGGATGACTTGAGCTCAGAAGTTTGAGATCAGCCTAGGCAACATAGTCAAACCCCGTCTCTACCAAAAATACAAAAAATTAGCTAGGTGTGGTGGTGCATGCCTGTGGTCCCAGCTACTCGGGAGGGTGAGTGAGGCAGGAGGAGGACTGCTTGAGCCTGGGAGGCAGAGGTTGCAGTGAGCTGAGATCACGCCACTGCACTCTAGCCTGGGTGAGTGAGATCCTGTCTCAACTACAAAACAAACAAACAAACAAACAAACAAACAAACAAAAAAAAACCCACAGTTATATTGTTTTGGTACAGATTTCTTCAGCAAATTTAATTTTTCCAGAAAAGTTTCAGAAATACTGCTTTCTACGGGCAACCATGAAAAAAGTAAATCTTCAATGGTTTGAATTTATAGTAAGTGCTAGCAATAGAAAAAAATATTTAATTCACCATTACTACTCTAGATAATGTATTACAGTGTTAAACACATGAACCCTTTATCTATAAAGATAATAAAAACATAAGCACATATAATAACTCTGAGGGAAAATCATGGGACACGTCTCAAACTTACGGAAAAAGGGCATCAAGGACTCTCTGGCCAGTCAACAGAGGATGATTGGCTGGCAGCTTCTCAGTGACAGGTCGAACTTGACGTACAGGCCATACTTGCACCATGGTGAACTTTTCCTTTACACCTTCAAATTCAAGCTCCAAGACAACATCCTATAAAAATACAGTAGGATTTTAGTATGGTCAAATTTGTGAACATTTCTTCCTTTAAAATCAAAGTAACCCGATTCTCCCTGGGGTTAGGAAGGTGATACATGTAAGCAAAAAGGTAATGAGTAATATAACATTTGTGAACATTGAGATGTTTTCAAACATTCACAAACAGCGCCAATGTCCATAGCCCTACAGAAATCTCTAATTTTGTTGAAATATGAATTTGAATTATCTGCTTTAGGGGGGTTGCTCCATTGGGACTGAGTCTCCAAGCTAGTGTGCAAGTCTAGTTGATTGCCCCAAATCCCTATCTTAACTCTTGTTCTCTATATCTGATAGAGCACAGTCTTACTCTTATGAAATGATGAAAAAATTACTATTTCTTATCACATTTTATTGGGAGAAAATTATATGCTATGACAGTCTTTTCAAAAAGTTATCTTCATACCCATAAAGATTACGAGCCTAATGTATTTGGTATTATATGACTGTAAATAACATTAAAGGTCTAAGTTTTAATCCAGGGCCAGGCATGGATTACAGCTTACGCCTGTGATCCCAGCACTTTTGGGAGGCCAAGGCAGGAGGATCACTTGAGTATAGAAGTTCAAGACCAGCCTGGGCAACAGACTGAGATCCTGTCTCTAAAAATTTTTTTAACTTAGGCTGGGCGCGGTGGCTCACGCCTGTAATCTCAGCAATTTGGGAGGCTGAGGTGGGTAGATCACGAGGTCAGGAGATCAAGACCATCCTGGCCAACATGGTGAAACCCTATCTCTACTAAAAAAACAAAAATTAGCCGAGTGTGGTGGCAGGCGCCTGTAATCCCAGCTACTTGGAAAGTTGAGGTAGGAGAATCACTTGAACCCAGGAGGCGGAGGATGCAGTGAGCAGATATCACCCCATTGAACTCCAGCCTGGTGACAGAGTGACAGAGCAAGAGTCCATCTCAAAAAAAAAAAAAAAAAAATTAACTGGGCATGGTGGCATGTGCCTGTGGTCCCAGAAACTTGGGAGGCTGAGGTGATAGAATTGCTTGAGCCCAGCAGGTTGAGGCTGCAGTGAGCTATGATTGTACCACTGCACTCCAGTCTGGGCAACACAGCAAGACACTGTCTCAAAAAAAAAAAAAGAAAAAGAAAAAAAGATAATTCAAATAATCCATTATATACTAATAATAATTATTATTATTTTTTGAGATGGAGTCTCGCTCTGTTGCCCAGGTTGGAGTGCAATGGTGCAATCTCAGCTCACTACAACCTCCGCCTCCCAGGTTCAAGCGATTTTCCTGCCTCAGCCTCCTGAGTAGCTGGGATTACAGGTGCCCGCCACCACGCCTGGCTAATTTTTATATTTTTAGTAGAGACGGGGTTTCACCATGTTGGTCAGGCTGGTCTCAATCTCCTGACTTTGTGATCTGCCCACCTCACCCTCTCAAAGTGCTGGGATTACAGGTGTGAGACTACGCGCCCAGTCCCATTACATAATTATTATGTGAATATTGATACACCATTAAAATCAAAGTCTATTCTATGCCTAAACAATTAGGGCTTTAAATAAATGTAGCATCAGTTAAGATGGTAGAAAACTGTCACATTTCTTTAAAAAGAAATACTATGTTCTGCTTTTTTATCCCTGAATCCAAGTTAAAAACAAACAAAAAACTTTCAAAAATTATAGGAGTTACTCAAAACTTATATATTAAACATCAATTGTTTAATAACTTAGGGCACTAAAACTGGGCAGCTGTCATATAAAAATACAGCCACTCTGCAGGATAAAGTTCAAATGATACTTACAGAGGTATCGTAATTCCCAGGTGGAGCAATATAAGTTACAGTTCCTCTGTTTCGTGGGGGTAACATGATTTTGTGTTTGATAAGCGAGTTCTCATTGACAATTCCATAAATGTCTCCGCCAGTGATATGACTACCAACCTAGAGAATAAGTGTATTTGCTGTTTAATTTTCAAATAAATGTCAAGTAGACTTGCCCCTGCTGCTATAATTTAAATCACTTACCTGACTTATCAATAAAACATTAGTTCTAAAATCCCACAAAGTAGAGTAAAGAAAAAATTTAAACTATGCTTCTGTAGTCTATTTTTATTTGGACTAACAGTACAATGTAGTTTACTAAACATTCATTTTATATTCTTTCAATAACTTCAGAAATTCTTGGTTACACAGACATACCCGTAGGTTTTTGCAAGGTGTAAAGTCCCATTTGATATCTCTGCTAAGAGCAGACACGTTTACTCCTCTGGGGATGTAGATGCTTTGGGTCTGACTGCTGATATCCGACAAAGGTCTTTGAATACCATCAAAAATGGCTCCCATAATGCCAGGACCGAGCTCTACAGAGAGGGGTTTACCAGTGCGAAGTACAGGATCTCCAACAGAAACACCAGCTAAAAACAGCAGCTAAGGAAAACCAACTATGAAGGTTTAAAGACACTATTAACAGGAAATACCACAGTTTAACAAGGAAATGCCACTCAAGAAGTGAAAACAGAAGTTCCCAAACTTTCTCAGTTCACAGGATTTGTAGTGTTTTCAGTAATTTTTTTCAGTGTCCCAGGACAAAAGATATATCTAACACTTGCATTTATTAAATAGTTATGTCTAAATAACCTAATATGCATATACATCCTAACAACTGAGTAGCAATTTGAGAAAAATATATGCATAAGTTGAAAAAAAAATATTAATTTCAGTTCTAAATATCCATAATTCTTATGAATGTATATGCCCTTGGGGAACTATATAATTTTCCAATCTTGGAATCAGATTGGAAACCTGTTCCATTTTGATTTTCACATTATACTTGCTTTTGTAGCTTAGCAACTGCCAAAAACTCAGCTTTGCAAAGATATGACGTCACTGACAAAAATACAGTACAGCAACATAATGAAACTGTTTATTATCTCAAGCTACTAGTTCATGTGGTGTCTGACAATATGTCTAACATTCCTGTGTTTGCCTCAAAAATTTTAAATATCCTGGCACCACATGAGTTTGCTGCAGCTTCTCAGAATGCCTCTGCAAAGTTTGGAAACCACAGGGCTAAAAATAGAAGCAAAACTCTCTCGTTAATACATTGTTTCACATACACTGCTGAGGAATCAGTCCCCTGATAAGGGTATTAGTACTGGGACAAAACCTAAAATCTTAAAAATAAAGTTGTTTTGAAAACATACAAATAAGAATAAAACATATAAATAAGCATAATGAGTCCACTGTATTCTCACACATTTGTTGACAGGAGTAAAATCAGTACAACTTTTCCTGAGAGCAATTTAGCAATATTTATCAAAATTCAAAATGGGTAAGTCTTGACCTAGGAATCCAACTTCTGTGAATTCTTACTATACTTACACTGTAGCACTGTTTATAACAACCAAAGACTAGAAACCAAAACTTCTATCATTAAGATATTGTTAAGTAAATAATGGTACATTTATATGATGGATTTATTATATGGCTGTAAAAAAAAAGAACCAGAGTTATCATGAATTCCTCTAGAAATATCTCTAAATTGTATTTTCATTTCCAATTTTGATTATGAATATCTTCTGAACAACAACAAAGTTGAAAGAATTTTACAGTGGATTTCCAATCTCTCTACCAGTTAGATTCTACCTTTAACATTTTACTGTATTTATCACTTATCTATTTATCTTCTAGAATACATATACTTTTAAGTGAAAAAAAGCAAGGTATATAACAGTACATATAATATGCTATCTTGGGAGGCCGAGGTGGGTGGATCATGAGGTCAGGAGTTCAAGACCAGCCTGGCCAAGATGGTGAAACCCCGTCTCTACTAAAAATACAAAAAATTAGCTGGGTGTGGTGGCACACGCCTGTAATCCCAGCTACTCGGGAGGCTGAGGCAGAGAATAGGTTAAACCTGGGAGGCGGAGGTTGCAGTAAGCCGAGATCGTGCCACTGCACTCCAGCCTGGGCGACAGAGCGAGACTCCATCTCAAAAAAACAAACAAACAAAAAACAAATACATATAGAGAAAGAAAAAGGAAAGAAAAATACAAATATTTGTATTTGCTCATGTCTGTAATTACTAAACTAGAAGGATATAAATAAAGGGAGCTATAAATGTGGTTGCATGTGTACATGGAAGTGTGTACGTGTTTTGATAAATGGCTAGATACAAGACAACAAAGGCAAGGAGGGTTGTCACTGTTTATGTTTTCCTTTATTTTAAATCTTCAAGCCATGTAAAAGATTAAACAAAAGATAAAAGTAACAATAGAAAAAATATTTCTGATTAGTCACGATTTCATAGCGACAAAAACTTCTATTTTTATTTAAATTTTTTAGATGATTTTGTTTTAAATTGGCACCTAGTACTATAGAGAGACTAGTTATCTGCATGCATGTGTTTTAGAATGGCAAAAACATCATACCAAATAAATCTTGATTAAATACTCAAATAATTAATGCTGATTTTGAGAATCAAAGTAAAACACATATAGAAGCACTACAAAAGTGGTTCTTCTTCACTAGGCTTAACCCTTTATGCTTAATTTTCATAGAAAATTGAAAATAAATACTATGTTTAAAAGCCAAAATTATGACAACCAAATAGTAAAGCTTTCCTAGTAATAAAACTGAAATGTAATACGGCACTCAGTGCTATTATGATGACCAATTTATTTGTGGACTTACTGTTTTAAACCGAAATCATAACTGGAGAATTTTAACCTCACAAATCAATAGTTATTCTGTTTACGCTTTCTTCTACAGTATGTGTCCCACTGAAGAAAAAAGTTCAGTTGATCCCCCTGAAGTTCATGAATTACTGAAGCAGTAAGAGCAATGAAAGTTCAGAAGATACTAATTTCTTAAGAGTATTAATTCATAGTACCTTTCTCTCTTTCTTTAATGTACTCCTGTGTAATTCAGGTCTCTTCACAACACCAGCATTTCATGCTTCTAATATCATTAGTTGTTGCTGCTTTGCTGCTTCTACCTTTGGCTTAAACCCTTAATTTTTTTTTCTTTTCTGAGACAGAGTCTCACTCTGTCACCCAGGCTGGAGTGCAGTGGTGCAATCTTGGCTCACTGCAACCTCCCTCCTCCAGGGTTAAAGCGATTCCCCTGCCTCAGTCTCCCGAGTGGCTGGAATTACAGGCGCCTGCCACTACGCCCAGCTAATTTTCGTATTTTTATTAGAGACGGAGTTTTACCATGTTGGCCAAGCTGGTCTCAAATTCCTGACCTCAGGTGATCCGTCTGCCTCAGCCTCCCAAAGTGCTGGGATTACAGGTGTGAGGCACTGTGCCTGGCCTAAATCCTTAAATTTTGAAATATAGAAAGTGGTAGGAAATTGAGCCAAAAAGGATACAAGTTTCTTCATACACCTGAATAGTAGCCATGTCACCCTCCAATCGAATAATCTCTCCAACCAACTCGCTGTGGCCCACTCTCACCAGCTCATACATGGCTGCACCCGCCATGTCACAGGCTGTAACCACTGAAGAGAACAAAAGACTATTTTGATGACTTAAGACTCTAGTGTTCTGTGAATAGTCACAAATGATTAAAACACCCAATAAACCCAGTATCGTGCCTCTCTCATATATTCATAAGAAGGATAAAAACCTACTATTGAACATACTGGTAGTTTCACACAGATATATTTTTAGTGTATAATATAAACAGATAAGCCAAAGATTATTTATTTACATAATATACATGAAAACTTTTCAAACATTTCAAGTTCTGCATGGCAAACTTACCTGGTAGGATTCAGGTACATTCTGAGAGTTGCTATGATATGTGGAGTGAAGGCTTTGGAACAATAAAAAAACTTTTAAAAGTAGAAATTGGAATAAGTGGTTTGGCTAGTAGTATGGTGGGATGCCAAACAATTATCACTTTGCTGTGCTGTTACCATTTCCTTTGACAGACAGACCTAAAGGAACATCTTTACTTTCTAATAACTTAGAGCAGTGGTTCTTAAAACTATTCTGGGACATGGACTCTTTTGAAAAACTAATAATAGCTCTACTAGAAAAACTCACACGCACATCTACAAAATTTTTTTCATAGGCCATAAGGATATTTACAATCAGTCACCACCATTGGGTAAGAAATTGTTAATGGAATTCCATTTACTGAACTTACTATTTTGGACCATGTTGTCTAGTAAGCAAAAACTACTTTTCTAGCAGGGAGGAAAGGCTGCCATATTTTTAGACACGTGTAAACCAATTTTTAATATTTAGCCTTCTGATACAACTGATTAGAACTATGTAATAGGTAATACTTCAGTGGAAACTATTAAAGCTTTATGAGTTAATTAACCTGTGTTAAAACAATGAAGACTTATTCATTCTGTAAATATTTATCTCTATACTGATTACTTAAGAATTAAGATGCACTGAAATACCAGAGATAATGAAATTTAAAAATCATATTTCATAAGCCAAAAAAGGATGCCATTGTTCTATTACCTTATTAAGTATTTAAGAATTAAAAATTGCAGGAGGCAAGGGGAGGGAGAGCATTAGGACAAATACCTAATGCATGTGGGGCTTAAAACCTAGATAACAGATTGATAGGTGCAGCAAGCCACCATGGCACATGTATACCTATGTAACAAACCTACACTTTCTGCACATGTATCCCAGAACTTAAAGTAAAATCTAAAAAAATTAAAAAAAAAAAAAAATTGTTTCCAGGAGCAGTTTACTACACAATTTCACAGCATATTTTTTCCTAAACTCTTTGATGTTCTTTTGCTTTTTCTCTAAAAGTTGTTCAGTTTAGCCTGTCCTTCCTAAAGACCCTTACGATCATTGAGAGGACAATTATTTCTCTGCATAGCAAAAGATACTGATAACCTTTTAATGACTTGCCAATGAAATCAAGCTCAAACACCAAGTTCTTGGGGGAGAAAAAAGGGGCACAGAGACTGAGTTTTCATTTGCATAAACATCAAAAAACTGTCATCACCACTACTGTAACTGGAACAAGTAAAAGACTACATAGCATGAGGTTTGAAGGATAAGACATCACTAAGCAGGCTTTACTTAGAGAAACTGTGACTGTGAATCACATTTTGTAGAGGGAGTATTCAATAACCAAACAAATACTGGTGCAAGATTTATTATTTAAAAAGCAGCACTCCACGTTTTGGCAGAATGGACATAAAGTTTGGGTACTAAAACTTCTTTCCCACAGGTAGTTAATAAGACACTTAACCATTCAGAAAGTTTCATAAATGCAAAAGGCAAAAGCTAATATTACTGAGAAATGCTCTGAGCATTTGAATTATTAAAGTTCAAAGCAAATTAACATTTACTGAATGCCTGCTATATGCAAGATATTACATATTAAAAGCAATATACTTCATAGTTTTTTTACCTCAAATTTAACAAAAAATTAAGACATATAAAACTGAACACTGGTTGAACATTTACATAATTATAAACAGGATATCACAAAGCAGCACCTCAATAATTATCAAATTTAGATAATCAATGCTAGATGAGCCCTTATGATACAGATTCTACTTAAGTCTTACAGTCACTATGAGATCTCCTAATAACAAACGGAATTTATGCAGGTAAACAAAAAGTTGTAGATTTCTATGTAAAATATTTTGAAAAGACATTAATCAAAGTTAGATATCCTTATTTTGAGATTATGATGTATTACTTACCAGGTCCTGAGACCCCATGCACATAACCAAATGTGCTTTCTTTATCTTCATCGAGTATTTTGGGTAGCTTGGAAAAATCCATGTTAGTTTACCTATGGTAAATAAATAAATAAATAAGTTATTATTATAAACCCTAAAGCAAAAGAACCAAAATACAGGTAGTCCACTAAGATGAGACCACTCTCATCTTTGGTGTATTCTTGAGTTATTATACTTCTCCAAAGTAGAATATAAAAATTCCCTTTTTCTTAATTTAAAACAATTTTTAAGAGGCTGTCACCCAGGCTGGAGTGTGGTGGTACAGTCATATCTCACTGTAGCCTCAGACTCCTGGACTCTAGCGATCCTCCTGCCTCAGCCTCCCAAGTAGCTATGACTACAGGTGCGTGCCACTACAGGACACACCACTACAGGTGTGTCGCAGCTAGTATTTGTTTGTTTTGTTTTTTGTTTTTGTTTTTGAGACAGAGTCTAACTCCACCACCCAGGGTGGAGTGTGGTGGAAGGATCTCTGCTCACTGCAACCTCTGCCTCCCGAGTTTAAGCAATTTCTGTGCCTCAGCCTCCAGGGTAGCTGGAATTACAGGTGCACGTGACCATGTCCGGCTAATTTTTGTATTTTTAGTAGAGACAGGGTTTTGCCATGTTGGCCAGGCTGGTCTCAAACTCCAGACCTCAAGTGATCTACCCACCTCAGCCTCCCAAAGTTCTGGGACTATGGACCTGAGCCACTGAACCCAGCCAAAATTCCCAAAATGTAGTTAAAACTACCCTATTCCTGGATGCTCGATGGTTATATCACAACTGAATTATATCTCTATGTGAGGTATTTCATAGGAAATATCAATAAGTATAACAACAAACGTGAAGTTTTTCCAAAGATTTATCCACCCCTACAACAAGCCCATCCTCAATGACCTCTCTGACTTATCCAACTACTCTTCCACTTAATCATGCTGCAGATACATTCTGAACTCTTTGTCAGTTCTCAAAAACACAAGCACATTCTACCTCAGGGCCTTTGAACAGGTTGTTCCATCTGCTTAGAATGTTCTTCTCCAAGGTATCCACTCCTATACCTCCTTCAGGTCTTTTTTCTAACATGGTCTGGCTCCATCAACTAGGCAGGAGTGTAATGGTGTGATCATGGCTCACAGCCAACTCAACGTCCTAGGTTCAAGAGATCCTCCCACCTCATCCTCCCTAGTACCTGGGACCACAGGTGTGTGCTATCACATCTGGCTAATTTTATTTTATTTTCTGTGAAGACAGGGTCTCAGTATGTTGCCTAGGCCGGTCTTAACCTCCTGGGCCCAAGTGATTCTCTGGCCTTGGCCTCCTGAAGTGTTGGGATTACAGGGGCGAGTCACCATGTTCAGTACCCCTTAAGATCTTTACTCAAACATCACCTTCTCCATGAGGCTTCTCTGTCCATTTATTTAAAACTGCAACATCCTCCCTCCTTCCCTACTTTATTTTATACCACAGCATTTTTCACAATGTAACAAATGATATATTTTACATTTTAAAAGTATTTATTTATTACCTATCTTTAAATTTTAACTAGGAATGTTTTTCCTTCTTTCTTTTAGTGGAACACACAGAATAAAGAAATTCATTTCAACCTCTTACTTTATAGATATACAATCTAAAAAACATGAACTATCCAAGTTCACATTGAAAACTGATAACAGATTCCAAAGGAGAAAGTCTATTTGTGACTGCTGGTCTACCTTAATAACTATTACCAATTGAATGAGGGAGATGAAATACATGTACACTTGAAAAGCTAAATAATGTCCAAAAATAACCACAAAGAGTCATAGATCAGTAAGTGATAAAGTATCAAATAATATACCCTTATTTACTAAAAGTTCAAAGATTAGAATATTTAGAGAAGACATCTTGAAGGTCAGGTAGAATTTGCACACAGTAGAAAAAGAAAGGTAGCAAAGACACTGCGGAGGGTAGAGGGGGTGCCAATAACAAAAAAATGGAGAAAAACATTCAGGAATAGTGAACAGACCAGCCTGACTGGTATAAAAGCCTTATATTAAAGCAGCAGTGGGAAACAAGGATGTAAGGGTAAAGACTAATTTGTGGATCTTGAACTGACTGCCAAAATAACAAGTGGACTTTATCCTACAAACACAAGGAAATCAGTGAAGATTGAGGGAGAACTATTATGAGAAGAATGGTATTCAATTCCTTTAACAGAATTAAAGTAGGGTAGGCAGGATAAGTTGAAGCAGCTCAGGAAATAGGTAAGGCTTGAATGTCAATGGAATTCCATTTATTATATGTTTACAGAGCTTTTGAAGCTTTAAATAGCTGTATAGTATAACAAAATGACTTAAATGCTTAACTGAGGGGCAAACACCACCTTGGGAACAGAGGAGAAACTGATTCCAACTTGAAGACATGTAGACCAATGTGGATGAAGTATAGTGAACAAGTAGCTGTAAAGTAAGTTTTTGTTTCTTTTTTTTTGAGACAAGTTCTCACTGTCACGCAGGCTGGAGTGCAGTGGCGGGATCACGGCTCACTGCAGCCTTGACCTCCTGGGCTCAAGTGATCACCTCAGCTGCCCCTGTCCCCACCCCACCCAGTAGCTGGCAAGACAAGCACATGCCACCGCACCCAGCTAATTTTTACATTTATTGTAGAGACAGGGTTTCACCATGTTGCCCAGATTGGCCTCAAACTCCTGGGCTCAAGTGATCTGCTTGCCTCGGCCTCCCAAAGTGCTGGGATTACAGACATGAGCCACTGCTCCTGGCAGAAATTTATTAGGTTTTTTGGCTTCCTGAAGACACAGTAGAAGAAGTCATCAACAGCAGGCATGGGACTGTAAAACATTGGAATCTAAAGAGACAGAACAAGACTTTCTAGAAACTATGAGATAATATGGGGGAAAACAGAAAGAAAATTTAAAGACAAACATATTTAATTGGACAACAGGTTGGGAGGAGTCTTCAAAGAAGTAGTGAACAAGTGAATGAGGTGAAATTTCAATCTTCAGAAAATCAAAGATTTTCAAAATCAGAGAAGAAACTGACAATCATACACAGTCTAAGTTCCTCCCCAAATATGGGTATTTCCTCTATAGCATTCATGATACATGGTCATCTGCCTATTAAAGTGGAAACAGCATGAGATCATGGGTCAGCAGACTTGGGATCACATTCTGGTCCTACCAATAATATGCTGCAGAACATCTTGGACAAATCAAAATCTCTTAATATCTGCATTTGAAAACCAGTAATAATGCTACCACCTACCCCAGACTTGTGATTGCCTTACAAATTTGCTTAAATGTTCCTTGTGTCTGGGTGAGGTGGCTCATGCCTATAATTCTAGCACTTTGGGGGGCTGAGGTGGGCGAATCACCTGAGGTCAGAAGTTCGAGATTGGCCTAGCCAACACGGCAAAACCCTGTCTCTACTAAGAATACAAAAATTAGCCGGGCGTGGTGGTGGGCGCCTGTAATTCCAGCTACTCAGGAGGCTGAGGCAGGAGAATTGTTTGAACCTGGGAGGTGGCGGGTGCAGTGAGCCAAGATTGCACCACTGCATTCCAGCCTGGGCAACAAAAACAAAACTCCGTCTCAAAAAAAAAAAAGTTCCTTGTGAAATGTAATATGCTTACAAAAATGTCATCAGTAACACTATTTGAATATAGGTCCTGAATTTGGAAAAAGCCATTCTGTTTTTAGAAATACTATCTCATATCCAAACTAAATCTACTTCCCTTCTATCCTCTGGCCCTATTTTTTCCAACTACTATAGCCACACAAAGTACGTTTCCTCTCCCAGCAAATTCTCTTTAGTGCTTTCCACTGTCCCTCAAAGCATAATCTTTTCAGATCCCTCACTCCTGAAACTACCCTTTTCTAGAAGTATTTCACAAGGTCAATATTTAACTAGTACAAATAAAACAACATTCTAGATGCTGTATGAGTGAGTACTGAAGAGTACTACTTCATCTATTCTGAATGCTTTTTTTTTTTTTTTTTTTTTTGAGACAGGGTCTCACTGTCACTCTGTCACCCAGGCTGGAGCACAGTGGTGCAATCTCGGTTCACTGCAACCTCCACCTCCGAGGTTCAAGCAATTCTTGTGCCTCAGCCTCCTGAGTAGCTGGGACTACAGTGTGCGCCAGTATGCCCAGCTAATTTTTGTATTTTTAGTAGAGACAGGGCTTCACCATGTTGGCCAGACTGGTCTCGAACTCCTGACCTCAAGTGATCTGCCCACCTGTAATTCCAAAGTGCTGGGATTACAGGCATGAGCCACTGTGCCTGGCCCTGAATGCTTTTTTTTTTTTTTTTTTTTTTTGAGACGGAGTCTCACTTTGTTGCTCAGGCTGGAGTGTGGAGTGCAGTGGCACAATCTCGGCTCACGGCAAGCTCTGCCTCCCGGGTTCATGCCATTCTCCTGTCTCAGCCTCCCGAGTAGCTGGGACTACAGACGCCTGCCACCATGCCCGGCTAATTTTTTGTATTTTTTAGTAGAGACAGGGTTTCACCATATTAGCCAGGATGGTCTTGATCTCATGACCTCGTGATCCGCCTACCTCGGCCTCCCAAAGTGTTGGGATTACAGGTGTGAGCCACCACGCCTGGCAAATGCTTCTTTTTATTGAGAGACAAATGCCATGGTTTGAAGACTTTGAATTTATAAGTTGTGTCCTTAGGCAAATCAAATTCTTTCATCCTTTTGAGCCTCAGTTTCATCTGTAAAATCTAATAGGGTTTTTGTGAGGCATCTAACAGTATCCCTAACAGAAAAGTAATACTGATGACTACTAATTTTATTCTGTTAATACAAGCTAAGATAGCCTTTTTTCTAAAGTGTCCAGTGATTCTTATCTTGCTACCAAATCTAGTAGTTCTTATCTTGAACCAAATCTAGTCACTCAGCTAGTTTTTTTTTGATTTCAGAGAATATACAAGAGCATACCAAGAAATTTCCCTGCTTACGGTAGACTGCTATAGCATCCTGTTTCTTGTTCACATTCTGGGATGGGGTACATAGTTCTTATCTTGAACCAAATCTAGTCACTTAACTAGTTTTTTTTCCCTAGTTATCAGGTGTATTTTATCATAACTTTATTTTTCTAAGACCAATTGTATTTTTTTTAAGCATTGATGATGTGCCACCTGCTATATTATAGATAGAAAATATAATGACGTAAGACACAATCTTTCCCCCAAGGATCTTCTGGCATAGTGGGATGAAAAGACAAACAGGTAGTTATCATAAGGTGATATATGTGCTCTCTTAGGAGTACTATAGGCTGGAGATTTAGAAAAGCATAAAGCAATGGCATCTAACCTAGACTTGGGCAAGATGAAAGTGACTTAACAGGAGGTTAAGCTGAGACTTGGAGGGATGAACAAAGAGGCATCAAAGTATCTAATAAAGCTTCCCTACAGATGGTTGAAACCTGTGGTTCAGGAAGGTATTCTAAAGTTTATGAGGGAATAATGATGTCTGTTCTGGGTTTTTAAAACGAGTATTTACATACTTTCCCTTTAAGACTAAACAGTGCATGCCTCCAAATGTATGAGCAATGATTAGCGGAAACCAAATGGGTTTGTTCATGACTCAGCTGTCTTGTGGGTTTAGCAGTCAGCTGGAAAATCCTAGCCAACATAAGAATTTTAATGATTCTATACTTTTTAAGTCTTTAATTTTTAGGCACATATTATTTAATTTATGCCAAAGACAACAGACATTAGGAAGTGACATCATACTAACAAGAGAACCTAGAGTCCTAGTGATAATTCTATAAATTTACATAAAGATAATTGTCATCAGATCCATAAATTTGCATTAATTTGGTGAATATTCTTGTATTAGCAAACCAAGATGACTGTCCTTTTTAAAAAGCCAATATTGGCCAGGCGCAGTGGCTCACATCTGTAATCCCAGCACTTTGGGGGGCCAAGGCGGGTGGATCACAAGGTCAGGAGTTTGAGATCAGCCTGACCAACATGGTGAAACCCCGTCTCTACTAAAAATACAAAAAAATTAGCCAAGTATGGTGGCGCGTGCCTGTAATCCCAATTACTCAGGAGGCTGAGGCAGGAGAATTGCTTGAACCCAGGAGGCAGAGGTTGCAGTAAGCCAAGATCACGCCACTGCACTCCAGCCTGGGTGACAGGGTTAAGACTTCATCTAAAAAAAAAAAAAAAAAAAGCCAATATTAAGTGAAGAAAAAAATGATGATGATTCTGAGTGATTTAATTTTCTCTACTCCATTGTGTTTATACAGAGAAGTGGTTGTAAATACATCCTGAAATCTGCTCTTATCACATCTTTCATAATAATTATGAAAACACATTTTAAAGTGTAAAATTCCAAGCATTTTTGTCCATTTTGATGTTTTAAAATATTTACATTTTAATTTGCTACAGCAACATGGATCTTTTATATTTCCTGTGCTCCTGCCTAGAATGTTCTTTTCTCCAGGATTCATTTATTAACATCAATCATGTCTCTGCTCAAATACCCCAGTCCAAAAAGCACTCCCATAGTGATTACTGAATAACTAACAGCTGTCAGCCCTTCAAGGTCAGCCTCAGATGCTGACAGCTGCCTTGCCTGCATTCACACCACTTGCAGGGCAATGTGCACCTGCTGAATGGACACAATGAGGTACAAAGGCCCAGCCATCTCAGCCTGATGCAGGATACTCTCACAAGCAACACTCACTCCAGATCTCTCCCACTGGGTAACTGAGGCTCTGTGGGACTTGCACTGCATTCCAACTTCTTCTTCTGCCCAACTCTGCTTCCACCCCCTTCCTTTCAAATGTATTGATTCAAGTAAACATCGACGTGAATAACCACTCTATCTACTCCATCCCAGAATGTGAACCAGACACAGGATGCTATAGCACTCTACGGTAAGCAGGGAAATTTCTTGGCATGCTCTTGTATATTATCTGAAATCCAAACAAGTTTTATACTCCACTTCATCTCATACAATAAAATCTATAAGACAAATATGTACCTCGTAAATATATACACTTACATATCCATAAAAATAAGAAACCGAAAAAACTGAAGAAAAAAAAGAAAGAAAAATATGCAAGTGTTTTCTCCCCGCAGTGAAATAAAAATTACTCATCAGGTAGACATACTATAGTGACCTGATGACTGAATAGGGCTAAACATAAAGTATTTTGGTAAGCACGGTCATACAACATACTAATTTGTTTATAACTCTTATTATCTGTGAATAGTTAAAAATACCCCCCTAAAACCTTCAGCTTCATCATTGAATGCTTATGCTTCTCAGTGAAAAATAGGCTTTTAAAAATATTAAAACAATCTCCTAGAACACCAACTTTCAATAAGCAAATTATACTGCAAGTTAGATTATGTTGAAAGTTAATTTTTTTTTTTGAGACCGAGTCTCCCTCTGTCGCCCCCAGGCTGGAGTGCAGTGGCGTGATCTGAGTTCACTGCAACCTCCGCCTCCCAGGTTCAAGCAATTCTCCTGCCTCAGCCTCCCGAGTAGATGGAATTACAGGCATGCGCCCCAACACCCAGTGAATTTTTTTTGTATTTTTAGTAGAGACGGGGTTTCACCTTATTGGACAGGCTGGTCTTCAACTGCTGACCTTGTGATCTGCCTGCCTCGGCCTCCCAAAGTGCTGGGATAACAGGTGTGAGTCACCATGCCCGGCCTGAAAGTTAATTTTATCCCAATCTCTATAAGGTCCAAACTATGATGTGATTTAATGCTACATAAAATAGCTTTACAGGCTATTTAATAACTCCTTCTTAAGACAATATACACCTACTGATTTTTTTTTTTTTTTTGGAAAGAGAGTCTCAGTCTGCTACCCAGGCTGGAGTGCAGTGGCACAATGTCGGCTCACTGCAATGTCCACCTTCTGGGTTCAAGCAATTCTTGTGTCTCAGCCTCCCAAGTAGCTGGGGTTATAGGCACGAGCCACTATGCCTGGCTAATTTTTTGCATTTTAATAGAGACCGGATTTCGCCAAATTGACCAGGCTAGTCTGGAACCCCTGACCTCAGGTAATCCGCCCGCCTTGGCCTCCCAAAGTGCCGGGATTACAGGCATAAGCCACCGTGCCCGGCCTATACAACTATTGTTGTTCTCCAACATTTAAAAAATAAAAGCATGAGGCCAGGCGCGATAGTTCATGCCTGTAATCTCAGCACTTCGGGAGGCCAAGGCAGGTAGGTTACTTGAGGTCAGGAGTTCAAGACCAGCCTGGCCAACATGGTAAAATCCTGTCTCTATCAAAAAATACAAAAATTAGCCAGGCGTGGTGACGCAAAACTGTAGTCTCAGCTACTTGGGAGGCTGGGGGAGGAGAACTGCTTGAACCTGGGAGGTGGAGGTTTCAGTGACCGGAGATTGCGCCACTGCACTCCAGCCTGGGTGACAGAGTAAGAGTCTCAAAAGTAAATAAATAAATAAATAAAAGCAGCAATATTTATTACATACTTTCATGAAAGCTGTGTGTTATGCACAGATGCACTCATAGAAAAATCAAATCAATGATTACATTAAAATGTTGCCTTTAGCTGTTATGACTTCAACCTTGTTTAAGGATAAAGTTAACGTAACTTACAACTAAGATTCTTTGGTTACAAATTATAGGAGTGCTCCTCTCCACCCCATTTGTGAAAGATTTAAACAAAAACAAAAACCCTGTGGTAGAAGAGGAAAAATCCAGAAAGGCAGCATAGGCAACCCGTCTGAGTTAATGAGTCATCAGTCTCTCTCCAACAAGCACTGCAGAACACTGCAGTGGCAAATAACACCAGAGGAAAAAATTTTTTTCTATAAGGTCCACTCCAAATTGCTGTTGGTTAATGCAACTGGTAATTTCATTATTTCAGAAATTATTCTTTTTACTACCAGAGTCTTGGATGATATGGCTGCTGGGGGCAAAGAAGAGGTGACACATAAAAGTTAAACACTAAGATTCCAAGGTAATATTTACTCACATACAAAATCCTGGGGCGCTTCATTGATAATGATGCATTATTTTGATGTAACACTTGTTACATTAGAGTGTAATGAAAAAATACATTCTATTTAATTGATTAAAGACGATCTCTGGAAATCATAGATTTTTAAAAATAGGTTCAGAAGAATCTAATGGATCATAACCACTTATTTTCACACACTGTTAATCTTTTTAGAGAAAGGTGTCTTAAATCTGTTTATTTTTTATTTATTTATTTATTTTTGAGCTCTGTCGCCCGGGCTGGAGTGCAGTGGCCAGATCTCAGCTCACTGCAAGCTCCGCCTCCTGGGTTCATGCCATTCTCCTGCCTCAGCCTCCCAATGTTTAATATTTTTATGTTTGGTCAGAAAGTTATAGAACAGGTAGAATTCCAGCAAATAACATTACCTTATCATATTTTTAGAGTATCGTACTAGTCATTTTGTGACACTCTCTATTCATCTCCTTCAATCCACTTACCTAGCAACCCTATTAGAATGGCTTATGTGGCAGATTTATTTCACTATGTATATTTAGTTTCCCGATTTTTCCTTGCCAACCAAAAGCCAACTTTGTTCAAAATTTGGTAAGTCTATTACTGTAATTCCAGTTCCCTTGACTGCTTTGGAAATAAGCACATAATAAATGATGTTCTGACCAACAAGAATTAAGGCAAAATCTGTTGCAGACCTTCTGGAAATAATTTCTTTGTTCTTTTAAAAGATACAGGCAGCTGGGCGCCATGGCTGTAATCCTAGCACTTTGGGAGGTCAAGGTGGGTGGATCACCTGAGGTCAGGAGTTTGAGACCAGTCTGGCCAACATGGCGAAATCCCACCTCTACTAAAAATACAAAAATTAGCCGGGCATGGTGATGTGCGCCTGTAATCCCAGCTACTTGGGAGGCCGAGGCAGGAGAATTGCGTGAACCTGGAAGTCGGAGGTTGTAGTGAGCCGAGATCACGCCACTGCACTCCAGCCTGGGCAACAGAGTGAGACTCCATCTCCAAAAAAAAAAAAAGATACAGGCTATTAGAAACAATATTCTCCTTTGGGATTTGGTCATCTGCCTGGGACATCTGGAACTGTGGCAGCCATATTAGGACCTTGAGGGAGCTAAGCAGGCAGCCCACCTTGCTAAGCATGACAAAATAGAAAGACAAAAGATATCTGAGTCCTTGTTGCCTTCATTGGCACACTCAATTAACCAACACAACAAGAAAGGACTTTCAAAAATAAATATTTTTATATTGTACATATTTCATAGTGCTTTTCTAAAAATAAATAAGCCAAAAGGTTAAGAACAAACATAAGGTCATCAGTGAAGTAGACCATAACAGTTACTAAGGTGGACTACAATGAAACGTGTAGACAAAAGTAGGAATCAAAGAGTAGAGAAGAACAGCAAAGTCACAGCTGGCAAACTGGACTAACAATTAGGAAAAATTTATTCTTATTGGAATAAAATTATTTGAGGATACACACATACTCTTCTATTTCAACTGTGTATCAAAACAAATGCATTCCTGAAAAAGAAATAGTGACGATAAAAGCTAGTCTGGACACTTAAACTGGGAATGGAATTTAGATTGTGTCAGCTAAACATACTTAAGGTTCATCAACAAGCTTGTCCAGAAATGATTTTTATGTCACTTTTAGAAATAGATTCCTTTCTGGCCAGGCATGGTGGCTCACATCTGTAATCCCAGCACTTTGGGAGGCAAAGGTGGGTGAATTATGAGATCAGGAGTTCAAGACCTGCCTGGCCAAGATGGTGAAACCTTGTCTCTACTAAAAATACAAAAAAAAATTAGCTGGGTGTGGTGGCAGGCACCTATAACCCCAGCTACTCGGGAAGCTGAGGAAGAGAGGAGGCAGAGGTTGCAGGGAGCTGAGATTGCGCCACTGTACTCTAGCCTGGGCAACAGAGCAAGACTCCATCTCAAAAAAAAAAAAAAAAAGAAGTAGATTCCTTTCCCTTCAAATTTTTGTAAATAAAATTGTGCAATATTAGGTGAAACAGTAACAAAATACTGTACGGAGTGTACAAGCTCCACAGTATCAATGTATAGGCTAGAAGCCTATGGTCAATGGTAAAACTGATATACAGATTCAAGTGTCCCTGCCCTCAAGGTGCATATTATATCATTTTCCTACTTCCTCCCTTTCATATGGCATAGTGTCTTATACAGCAGTAACTCAGTAAAATGTTCTGAAATTAAAAAGAGATAACATCAGGCTGGGCGTAGTGGCTTACACCTGTAATCTGAGCACTTTGGGAGGCTGAGGCAGGTGGATGAGGTCAGGAGTTGGAGATCAGTTTGGCCAACATGACAAAATCTGGTCTCTACTAAAAATACAAAAATTAGCTGGGCATGTGCCTGTAATCCCAGCTACTCGGGGGGCTGAGGCAGGAGAATTGCTTGAACCCAGGAAGCTGAGGTTGCAATGAGCCAAGATCACACCACTGCACTCCAGCCTGGGCACCACAGTAAGACTCCGTCTCAAAAAAAAAAAAAAAAAAGACATAACATCAACTACTATTTGTTAAGTACATATCACACTCCAGGCTTTATGTTAAAAAAAGCAAACATCTCTTTAACTCTTAACAATAGTCCTATGAAACAGGTATTATTTAATTCAGAAATAGGGGACAGAACTAAAGACTGATGATGCCCAGATTTGGTCTGATCACAACACCTAGGCATTTAATAAATAATTCAAAAGACCTTATTTAGACAGTTTTCACCTTTAGCTATTAGGATGGTGCAAAAGTAATTGCCGTTTTGCCATCAAAAGCAATAGCAAAAACTGCAATTACTTTTGCACCAACTATACCATTTTTTAGAAAAGAAGGCCATGTGTCATGGACAAAATGTGTCCGCCCAAAATTCACATTTTAATTCCAACCCTCAACGTGATGGTATTAGGAAGTGGGGCCTCTGGAACATAATTAGGTCATGAAGGTGGAGCCCTCATGAATGGGATTAGTGCCCCTCTAAAGATGATCTCTGAGCTGGATGCAGTTGCCTCTGCCTGTAATCTCAGCACTTTGGGAGGCTGAGGCAGGAGGATTGCATGAGTCCAGGTGTTTAAGAACAGAATAGGTAACATAGTGAGACCTTGTCCCTACAAAAAATTAAAAAATTGGCAGGGCGTGGTGGTGTGCGCCCACAGTTCCCGCTACTCAGGAGGATGAAGTGGAGGACTGCTTGAGCCTGGGAGGTTGAGGCTGCACTAACCCGTGATCGCACTGCTGCACTCCAGCCTGGGTGACAGAGCGAGACTCTGTCTCAAAGGAAGCCAAAAAAAAAAAAAAAAAAAGAGAGAGAGAGAGAAAGGGAGAGATGATCTCTGCTCTCTATCATGTGAGGATACAAGAAGATATCCATCTACAAGCCAGAAGGAAGCAGGCTCTGACCAGACACAGGATCTATAGGCACCCTGACCTCAGACTTCCCACACTCTAGACCATGAGAAATGTTGCTGTTTAAGTCACATAGTCTATGGCCATTTGTTATAGCAATCAAACTAGACTTTTTTTGTATTACTTACTGACCCTATGTTAGAATGACAATGGATAAGATGCCGGCAAAAGGGAGAAGATGAAAAAAAGGTGACATAATGGGTCATTCACAAACTAAGGAGTAATTATAATTAGTAGAACAAGAATTGACTGTTCCTAAATTACCCATCTCCTTTTTTTTGAGATGGAGTCTTGCTCTATCACCCAGGCTGGAGTGCAGTGGTGTGATCTTGGCTCACTGCAACCTCCGCCTCCTGGGTTCATGTGATTCTCCTGTCTCAGTCTCTCGAGCAGCTGGGATTACAGGTGCGTGCCACCACATCTGTCTACCTTTTTTTTTTTTTTTTTAGTACAGATGGGATTTCACAAGTTGGCCAAGCTGGTCTCGAACTTCTGATCTCAAGTGATCTGCCCACCTCAGCCTCCCAAAGTGCTGGGATAACAGGCCGAGCCACTGTGTCTAGCCACCCATCTTTCTCTCTTTTTTTTTTTTGAGATGGAGTTTTGCTCTTGTTGCCCAGGCTGGAGTGCAAAGGCGCTGTCTCGGCTCACTGCAACCTCCACCTCCTGGTTTTAAGCTATTCTTCCTGCCTCAGCCTCCCAAGTAGCTGGGATTACATGCATGCGCCACCATGCCTGGCTAATTTTGTATTTTTAGTAGAGACGGGGTTTCACCACGTTGGTCAGGCTGGTCTTGAACTCCTGACCTCAGGGGATCTGCCCACCTCGGGCTCCCGAAGTGCTGGATGAGCCATTGCACCTGGCCCCATCTCTTACAGAACTAAGATTTTTAAAAAACGTTAACGCTGTATTTTGCTAATACCTAGCTTTATAACACAAACATAACTGACTATATTAGCCAAAAAAAAGATAAAACATCAATGTGACTACAAAGTAAATGGACATATCTAAGAGGAAAATGGGCATATTTGAGGATAATCAGAATATTGATGCCCACAGACTCAATACAACTTTGCTACTATTAAAAATAGAGAACAGTAGTGGAAAATTTCTGCTCAATTATTTTAAGTTCAGAACAACAAAGCTACCTGAAACAGAATTAGGGTAAGAAATTCTTGCTTTTTCTTTGTTTTAATTAAGACAGGGTCTGGGTCTGGCTCTATCACCTATGCTGAAGTACACTGATGCAATCTCAGCTCACTGCAACCTCCACCTCCAGGGCTCAAGTGATTCCCCCACCTCCGTGCTGGGATTACAGGCATAATTACAGTGCTGGGATTACAGGCATGAGCTACTGTGCCGGGCCTTATTTTTTTTATTTCTTAAACTTGATAAACTAAAGGGAGAAAAGTAATTGTAAAGCTTACCTTAATATCCCACATTTGAATTTTTAGGAAATTTTCCTGATTTCAGGTTACAAAGAAAAAACAAGACACCAAAGAAGACCCTATCGATTTAAAGCTTAACTTACCTGTGATGTAAACAGCCAAGAAGACAGCCAACAATATAAATAGTAAAGAAAGCATTTGTTACACACCTTTCTTTAAAATCTGCTTTCAGAAGCAATATGCTTATAATTTTAAAACTACCTAATGAAAGGTCTCACCACTTGAATGTGATTGACTTTATTATTCCCCCACAATTTTTTTACATAATTGTAATCAATACTAGAATACAATTATTTTACTTCAATTTTTCTATGCGCTACACAGTCTTTGTGTCATCTTAAACCGTATACCATTCCATTAAATAGATACCATACTTTATCTAACAATAATAACTCTCCATTGCATAACAAGACTGCTTCCTATTTTGAGCTGTTTTTAACATTTTGCTAACACACTTTTTCTTTTTTTTTTTTTTTTTGAGACGAGGTCTTGCGCTGTCCCGCAGGCAGGAGTACAGTGGTGCAATCAAGGCTCACTGTAACCTCAATCTCTTGGGTTGAAGCAGTCCTCCTGCCTCAGGGACCAAAGGCCCTTGCTGGGACCACAGGCATGTACCACCACGCCAGCTAACTTTTTGATTTTTATGTAAAGATGAAGTCTCACTCTGTTACCCAGGCTGCTCTTGAACTCCTGGGCTCAAGTGATCCTCCCGCTTCAGCCTCCCAAAGTGCTGGGATTATAGGCACGAGCCACTGCACCCAGCCCTTCCATTTATTCTTATAGAGTAACTCTCTAATGATTTGCTGCTTTAAATCAGCAGTGGTCCAAAGTATTAGATAATAATTTTTAATTATGCATAAATTGAGTCCTAAGACTGTATGAAGGTCTTTTGCCATGTGCAGAAGCTTTAAGACTGTCATTATACCAGTTCAGAGATCTTTTGTTCTCCTGTTTCTTAGGTCTTCACTTTATTTCTATTTCTATTGAAGTTGGCAAGTTTGACTTCTCGTGTATATAAATATTGTACTGTAATTAGTACTGTAATTAGATCCGAGACAGGTGGATCAAGAGGTCAGGAGATCGAGACCATCGTGGCTAACACGGCGAAACCCAATCTCTACCAAAAATACAAAGAAATTAGCCAGGTGTGATGGAGGGTGTCTGTAGTCCCATCTACTCGGGAGGCTGAGGCAGAAGAATGGTGAACCCGGGAGGCAGAGGTTGCAGTGAGCCAAGACCGCGTCACTGCACTCCAGCCTGGAGACAGAGCGAGACTTCAACTCAAAAAAATAAATAAAAAATAAATAAAATAAAATAAATGGAAGGTGAAAAGGAAAGAGATGTGAATTGACTAATGGTAATAAGAATGACCCATAACCATCAAGAAGAGGTCAATTTGGATTTATTATTTTCTAGGAAACATGGGGGAAAAATTGGCAATATGCAACTGAGTCCTTAAAGATGTTCAAGCCTTTTGATCCAAAAATTGTATTTCTGGGAATATATTTGGCATGTGGAAAAGGACTTATTTATATACACATTTACTGTTATACTGCAATATTAGAAAAACCTTTAAAATCCAATGACAACAAAATGTAGTATTAAATTATCTGAAATCCTACAGTATTCCCCCCAACACAAAATGTACTTCATAATGAAATTTCTTATGTTAAACAGTCTACAATTCTAAGTTTATAGTGCCAAGGACTGTCATCAGCAAATTCTCTTCTGGAATCATCAACCTTCATGGCGTATTAGCATTGCAATGACTGGCTTTTGGATAGGCTTTTGTCAGATTAACTGCCTATGAAATGACTTTACCAATTTTTCCTTTTTTTTTTTTTTGAGATGGAGTTTCATTCTTGTTGCCCAGGATGGAATGCAATGGTGTGATCTCGACTCACTGCAACCTCCACGTCCCGGGTTCATGCGATTCTCTTGCCTCAGCCTCCCAAGTAGCTGGGATTACAGGCATGCGCCACTACGCCTGGCTAATTTTGTATTTTTAGTAGAGACAGGGTTTCTCCATGTTGGCCAGGCTTGTCTCAAACTCCTGACCTCAGGTGATCCGCCCGCTACGGCCTCCGAAAGTGCTGGGATTACAAGCATGAGCCACCGCGCCAGGCCGACTTTACCAATTTTTTTAAAATTCAGGCAATCATGCAGGAAAATTATCACCTTCAAAAGAAGTCAAACTAGAAACTGTATAACTACTTTAAAAAGGTAATTGCTTAAAATACTTACAAACTTTTTTCTTTTTTTTGAGACGGAGTTTTGCTCTTGTTGCCCAGGCTGGAGTGTAATGGCGCAATCTCGGCTCACTGCAACCTCCGCCTCCCGGGTTCAAGCAGTTCTCCTGCCTCAGCCTCCAGAGTAGCTGGGATTACAGGCATGTACCTCCATGCCTGGCTAATTTTGTATTTTTAGTAGCGTCAGGGTTTCTCCATGTTGGTCAGGCCGGTCTTGAACTCCCAACCTCAGGTGATCTACCCGCCTCGGCCTCCCAAAGTGCTGGGATTACACATGTGAGCCACCACGCCCAGCCGAAACTTATTTTTAAAACTTTACAATTACCATATTACTCTTGTTACTGAGCAAATTTTGATGGCTTTGCCAAAAAAAAAAAAAAAAAATATGAGCAGCTAAACTAGCCAAATATAAGCAATGTAGGCATTTGAGACTGACGCACATACAAGGAACAAAAAAGAGACAGCATCAAAACTAAAACCGTTCTACTAAAACTGCTATTACACTCATATTATAAAATGATGCTGTCCAGGTACGGTGGCTCACACCTGTATTCTCAGCTACTTGGGAGGCTGAAGCGGGAGGATCGCGCGCTTGAGCACAGCAGTTCAAGACCAGTTTGAACAACATAGTGAGACCCTGTCTCAAAAAAAAAAAAAAAAAGAAAGAAAGAAAAGAAAAGATGATGTCTACATTTAAATGAATCCATCCTGTCATTTATTTAATGGCTGGAATAGAAGAGGACAAAGGTTCATAAACTGTGCTCAGGTATATTAACCCAATGTTTACAAGGAAGTGTCATATAAATAGGTTCGCATTTAATTCAGGAATTCATAAAATCTCTGCAATAAAAATATATCCTAAAGCACAAAGGATAAAAGAGGAAAAGAATACTGCCTAAGATAGGTGAAAAAACACCTCACAATGTGGATTTAAATAATGACTATAGTCAAAAGTCCAGACATTCTCAATTCAGAGGACAAGAAATCTGTGTTTCTAACAGTTTACCTAGAATACTACGATTAACAACCAGGGTTTATTTAACGAAATTAGTTGTGGGGAGAGGGGAGGTTTTAAATAGTATGGTTTACTAAGAAATTAACTGCCTGCTCCCTGGTATGTGCTCAAGGTCTTTAATATTGCTCCTTAGTAGCACTTACTACTCTTGTGATTAAAAAATGTGAAAGAAGCTGTTCAATGTCTGTCTTCACTTCCAGACTGTAAATGCTAGAAAAACAGGGACCATCTCTGCTTTGTTTATTGAGCACCCCAATTATCCAGTAAAGTACCTTGGCACATAGTAGGCAGTTACTAAATGTTGCTCAGTGACAGTACCAGCAAGGGTGTGAGGGGAAATAGAAACTCTCATCGTTGAATGAAAACTGATAAAACCCTTTCAAAGTATGCTAAATACACATTTTGGCCTAATGCTTGATGGCCAAGATTTTTTAAATATCCACTTGAGGCCAAAGCTGAATCCAAATATTACCATCACAGAATGACCTTCTAAGATCAAAAATTATTGTCAAATATTATTAAATATTTAGAAAATAATAAATTTGATTCAATTTATTAACTAAGTTATAATTTTATTAATAATTTTAATGGTCAGTTTGTTCAATCTTGTGAACAGTAGAACACGTATAATTCTATAATGAATAGATAAAATTTAATCTCTATTAATCTGCCTGTATTATTATTTAAAATTCTACAAAATTTATTAGCTCAAAAAGGCTCTACTCCAACACATAATATGGACAACTGGCTTTTGACAAAAGTGCAAGGGCAATTCAGTGGAGAAAGCATATTGTCTTTTCAACAAGTGGTGGTAAAACCAATGAATACACAAATGAAAAAAAAAAAAACAAACAAACCCATAACTATATACAAAAATCTAAAAATGGATGGTAGACCTAAATGTAAAACTTAAAACTATAAAACTTCCTTTGTGACCTTGGATTTGACATAACACTAAAAGCACCATCCACAAAAGAATAAAATGGTAAACTGGACTTCATGAAAATTTAAAATCTCTGCTCATCAAAAAACATTGTTAGAACAAAAAGACAAGGTAAAGACTGGGAGAAAATATTTACAGACATAAACCTGACAAAGAACTTATATTCAGAATCCACAAATATCAAAACTCAATAATAGGAAAACTCAATTAAAATAGGCAAAAGATTTGAACATTCACTTAACCAAAGAAGATGGATGGCAAAGTACATGAAAAGATGCTCAAGCTCATTAGTCACTAGGAAAATACAAGTTAAAACCACAATGAAATGCCATTCCACAGCTATCAGAATGGCTAAAAGTTTAAAAGACTGACAAAGGAAGTGTTGGTAAGGATGTAGAACAACTAACACTCTCACATATTGCTAGGAGAACTGTAAAATGGTACAACCACTTTGGAAAACATTTTGGCAGTTTCTTAGAAAGTTAAACTTACACGTACCATATGATTCAGCCATTCTACTCCTTGCTATTTCCCCATGAGAAAGTTTATGTCCAAAGACTTATATGAATGTTCACAGGAGCTTTATTCATAATGGCCAAAAAGTGGAAAGACAACACAAATATCCATCAATGGGTGAATGCATAAAGAAACTATGGTATATCCATAAAATGGAATAATAGTCAGCAAGGAAAAAATGAATCATCAATACACGTAATGCAAATTAACCTATAATGATAAAAAATAGATCAGTGGATGGCTAAGGAAGGGAGGTGAGGAGGTACAGAAGGACAAAAGAGGCACAGGGAAACTTCTTTTGGGTGTGATGGATATGTTCACTATATTGATTACAGTGTTGGCTTCACGTGTATATACATATGTTAAAACTTATCCAACTGTGTACTTTATGTGCAGATGTCAATTATATCTCAATAAAATTATTTTTTAAAAAGTACAAGTTATTGCCAGCATGACTCCTATAAAGGCATGCTTCCACAGAACATATACTCACTTTTGCTTTTATTTGTTGACTAATAGAATATTTATTTATTTATTTTTCTTTTTTCGAGACAGAATCTCACTCTATTGCCAGGCTGGAGTGCAGTGGGTGTGATCTCAGCTCACTGCAACCTCCGTCTCCCGGGTTCAAGTGATTCTCTTCCCTCAGCCTCCTGAGTAGCTGGGACTACGGGCGCACACCACCATGCCCAGCTAATTTTTGTATATTTAGTAAAGATGGGTTTTCACCATGTTGGCTAGGATGGTCTCAATCTCTTGACTTTGTGATCCGCCCACCTTGGCCTCCCAAAGTGCTGGGATTACAGGCGTGAGCCACTGGGCCCAGTCGACTAATAGAGTATTTCTTTTTTTTTTCAAACTGTATCCAGCTTTATTAAAGATACTTTCCATAAACAATCATGGTATTTCAGGCAGGACATGGGCAGACAATCGTTAACAGTATACAACAACTTTCAAACTCCCTTCTCTTCAATGGACTACCAAAAATCAGAAAGCCACTATAAAACCCAATGAAGTCTTCATCTGATGCTCTGAACAGGGAAAGTTTAGAGTGAGGGTTGACATTTCACATTTAGCATGTTGTTTAACAACTTTTCACAAGCCGACCCTGACTTTCAGGAAGTGAAATGGAAATGGCAGAATTTATCTGAAGATCCACAATCTAGAAATGGAACCGATGCTGTTTTGACAGGTGCCATCTCAGTGGCATCACTGGAAAGTCCAGATTGCCTGACACACTGGGTAACCAATGACTAGGGGTCAGGTCCCAACAGATGTCTGCGCTTAAGGGAGTTAAGTCTCTGCTGAAAGATGGAAAGGGAGAAGAGGACATAAAAACAAATTTGTTTTCCATTCCACAAGGTTTTACGTGCCAAGGTGGCCATGTGTGTTAAAGTCAGGGAATCCCTCCTCCTGGGAACCAAGAGGAAGTCTCTCAAAACTAGAAGGGAAAGGTGTTTTCCCCACATCAATCCAGCTTTGGAGACATTCTATTAGTGACATATGCCCCTTCCCCCAAAAACAACAATGAAGTGTTCCGTGTGCTAACAACATAGCTTAAAAAAAAAAAAAGTAAAACAAAATTCTGCATTTTTATAAAACTTGATAAAAAATAGTATTTCAAACTGTACAGTCACCAGAAGTACACAGTTATCAAAAATGCACACACTTCACTTGGCATCTCCAGCACCTGCAGCTTTCTGTGCCTGGTCTGTTTTGGCATCTCCGTTTTCTGCAGGATTATTCCCCTCCTTGCCAGCATCAGCTTTTCCCTTTTTCCCTTTGGGTACCTTCTCTCCCTTCTTTTCAGGGGCCTTTTTAGGCTTGGGCTCTGGCTTTGGAGGAGCAGGTTTAGCAGACAACCTCGTGGATCTTCTCTGTGGTTCGTCCTTCACCTTGGCTTTATCTCCTTTAGCATCCCCTTCAGCCTTTCTCTTGGGCATGGTGGCGACGGCGGCAGGACGTAGGTGCTGGACACGGGATGCAGCGCACGCGGGCTTGGGTCGGTCCGGGGGTCGTTCTCGCCTCTTCTTCTTCACACTGCTTCCTAATAGAGTATTTCTAAAGGACTATTTGGCCTATGCAAATTTTGTTAAGAGAATTTTAACCCTAGAAACAGCATAGGGGGAACAGATGAAAACTTAACCAAACCAGTTTTTTGTCTGTCTATTTAGAATGAATATATGTGGCTGTGGATAAGGCTGTGTGGGCACCCTCTGGTCCTGCTAAGTTTAGCTAATTCTGGGAATTTCCAGTCACTTAATAGCTCAGGAGTATAGAAGTCAGATATGCCTCTTAAGTACTTTATGCACCTATATTTTCAGAACGGGGCTAATGGCATATCAGCTTATAATATCTTGAATGAGAATTTAGGAAAATATTAACTCCATCTTGAATACACTTTCGTGCCATGAGGCATAGAAGGGTTTGTTGTCCAAGACTCAGATTAAGCTCTAATAATTTGGACATCAAAGTTGATATGGCTCAATGGCTCACTTGTAGGGTGGAGGTATAGGGAAAGTTATTTTCTGTTGCTTTATACTACTGTTGAGGTAGAATTTGCTCGCAATAAAGAACTTTTTCTGACAGCCTGTTTCTCTATTTACAGCTACTTTCCAAGCTGTCCCTATCCCCAGTAGAGAATCTGAGGGAGAATGAGGTCATATTTAAAACACACACACACACACCCCACTGTACAATAAGCAGGTACTACAGGGCCACATTCAGGCACTGCAGGTACACTAGGTTGGGACCTGAGAAGATTCTGTATTTTAAGTGTCTGTTTTGGATCACATTGAAGAGTTTGGTGTCAGTCAACCTGCTTCTTAGATTCGCAGTAAGAGATATTTTTTCCTTTCTTGAAAAAGTGAAATATTGGGCACTGAACCCAAGTGTGTTATACTCAAAATAATTTGTGGATTTTATAACTCATCTAAATAAAGCTCCTCACTACCTAATTTTGCATTACCTAAGACTAGGACTCACAGATTATCAAAAACTCACTTTTCACAAGAAAGGACACAGTTATTCCTATATTTAGCTAGCTATCACACTCTTTAATATTCAAATGTAATCTGATTCACTATTTATTTGAACACTCTTTTTTTTTGAGACGGAGTCTCACTGTGTTGCCCAGGCTGGAATGTAGTGGCCGGATCTCAGCTCATTGCAAGCTCCGCCTCCGGGGTTTACGCCATTCTCCTGCCTCAGCCTTCCAAGTAGCTGGGACTACAGGCGCCCGCCACCTCGCCCGCCTAGTTTTTTGTATTTTTTAGTAGAGACAGGGTTTCACCGTGTTAGCCAGGACGGTCTCGATCTCCTGACCTTGTGATCCGCTCGTCTCGGCCTCCCAAAGTGCTGGGATTACAGGCTTGAGCCACCGCGCCCAGCTGAACACTCTTACATAATTGCCTTGGTACATAAAATCAGCAACTTTCACAATTATTAACAATTATAGCATTTTACTCTTTCAACAGTATCTATTCAAACTTCGATTGATAGAATTTCAGTGTATAAATCACATTAAGGAGGATTTCAAGTTATATCTAAAATATTTACTATTATTTGAAAGTAGTAAGTCCAAAGGTCACACCTTTTTCTCATACTGACATTGTTATGTTAATTCTATATGACAGTAACTTAAGCTATTACATGATGGTAGATCACATACAATTCAGGGATGCTAGAAATGTTAAAAGCACACCTTCCAAAGACTCTAGCTAAATGGCAGATTTTGGCAAATTACTAAGGACAAAGGTGAACTTCTGAACATCCCTAAATTGGAAAGCAATTTGGCAGTGCCCACCAAAATTCAAATTGTACTTACCTTTGACATGGCTAGTCCATTTCTAGGAATTTACTGTAGGTGTACAAAATGTTCTATTAACAAAATATTAACTATAGTACTGTTTCTTAAGCAAAAGATTGGAATATCCATTAATATGAAGGCGGGTTAAATACCTTGTAATACTATAACAGGCTACATGTTTAGTGGTATTATGGCAGCAATCTCTGGGAAGTGACTCCCTGCGCTCTAATCCTCAGCCCCACCACTTATGAGCCGTGTGACTGTTGGACATTTAATCATCCCGTGCCTAGTTTTCCTCATTTGTTAAATATGGAAAAATAGTGCCTATCTCATAGGTTGCTATGAGGTTTCCATGAGTTAATAAAACTAAAGTATTAAGAAAGCATCTGGATCAGGAGTAATCGCTTAATAAATGTTACATGATGACGAGGGTATATTAATACAATTGAATACTAAACTATCATTAAAAAGAAGGAGGCAGCTTTAACTGCATCAATGTAAACAGATCTTGGCCGGGCGTGGTGGCTCAAGCCTGTAATCCCAGCACTTTGGGAGGCCGAGATGGGCGGATCACGAGGTCAAGAGATCGAGACCATCCTGGCTAACACGGTGAAACCCCATCTCTACTAAAAAAAAATACAAAAAACTAGCCGGGCGAGGTGGCAGGCGCCTGTAGTCCCAGCTACTCGGGAGGCTGAGGCAGGAGAATGGCGTAAACCTGGGAGGCGGAGCTTGCAGTGAGCTGAGATCCGGCCACTGCACTCCAGCCTGGGCGACAGAGCTAGACTCCGTCTCAAAAAAAAACAAACAACGTAAACAGATCTCCAAGGTAATACTCTTAAGTGAAAAATGTAAGGTCCAGAATAATATGAAGAGGTGCTACCATTTGTGGATGAATATATGGTGGAAGAAAAGAATAAGGATGAGGGGAGAGAAAGCACACTTGTATGAATATATAAATTTTACCATATTTGTACATGTATTACCCATTCTACTGAATTAAAAATATTGGATGAGTCAATGAATGTTAAAACAATTAAGGCAAGAAAAACTATTATAAATTACACCTAATTGAGCAAATAATAGCACATATTTATATTATTCTAATATATATATTTTTCTGAGACAGGGTCTGGTTCTGCCACCCAGGGTCTGCAGTGGCACAATCTCAGCTCACTGCAACCTTTGCCTCCCAGGCTTAAGCAATCCTCCCACCTCAGCCTCCCAAGTAGCTGGGACTAGACGTGTGCGCCACCATGCCTGGCTAATGGTTTTTTTTTTTGTACAGACATGGTTTGGCCATGTTGCCCAGGCTGCTCTTCAATTCCTGGGCTCAAGTAATCCGCCTGCATTGCCCTCCCAAAGTGCTGGGATTACAGATGTGAGCCACTGCATCCAGCTGGCAAATATATATATGGCTCTTATGTGCCAGTTATTATTCCAATCACTTCTCTTATATTATTCACAACATCCAGTGAAGTTAAATACTCTTATTATCTTTAAAGTTGAGAAAAATGCAATGCAAAAAGACACAAGTAACCCCCCCCCAAAGTAACACAACTAGGAAGCAGAGCCAGGATTTGACTCACATAGTCTGGTGTCCTTCATTTCTTTGCCATGTTAATACTACTCTAAAATTATTTTTATTTACATATATCCCAACTCTTGTAAAAAAGACTTTGGACAGCTTACATTAAAGCACGTATATGCAATTAATAAAACTGGTAATGAAAAGAGGGAAGAAATAGCAACACGAGAAAAAAATACTGCTACTTTAAGCATGCAAAACCAACTCTAAAGCATCTGCTATTTTCTACCGAGGCTTTGAATGACGTATTCTATTGAGATACTTTTAAAAGGACAGAAATCAAGTATTAAACAATTATAAATACTTTCTATTTTGCTTCTTTAAAGAAGTTCTTGCTTAGAGTTTTCTTAAGGCAAGTTAATCTTGTGATCCAGTTTATACGCTAAAACCCAAATAGGGACTTTTCTTATGATTCTGCCATATGATTAAGTCAGGTGACAGATCCCACACTTGTGCAATGTGCTCTACATCTCTAAGGCAGAAAGTGTGTCTAGAGCACTGATTATCCATACCAAAAATAACATGCCAATTTGTAATCCTATCTAGTAATCCCTATCATTTTGTGGTACATTTTTCTTTCTTTTTTTTTTTTTTTACTTTTGAAACAGGGTGTCATTCTGATGCCCAGGCTGGAGTGCAGTGGAACATTCACAGTTCACTGAAACCTTGAACTCCTGGGCTCAAGTGATCCTTCCACCTCAGCCTCTTGAGTAGCTGGGACTACAGGCAGGTACGTGCCGCCATGCCCAACTAATTTTTTATTTTTTATTAGTAGAGAGGGGGTCTTGCCATGTTGCCCAGAATGGTCTTCAACTCCTGGGCTCAAGTGATCTACCCATTTCAGCCTCCCAAAGTACTGGGATTACAGGCATGAGCCACCATGCCCACCCTGTTTCTCCTAATTACAGAAACACTTCACGTCCACTGTAAAAATAAAAACATATAATGTAAAGTGTAAGGAAGAAAGTAAATCACCTTAGTGCCCATTGTCTCCTATAATCCATTTTATACACAGACATGTACAAACATGTAGTTTTATATAAATATGTTACCATGGATACTCTCTTTCCTTTTTCTGTTTATTTCCTCTTTCCAATGGTGACAACCAGGTAAAAATACACAAAACTCACGGTGTTTTTCAACTGGTTTTATAAAAAATGAGACATCATTACAAATGTTTCTCTGTACTTTGTAATTTTTTTTTTCTTAAGATACATGATAGACAGCCTGGGCAATAAGGTGAAACCCTGTCTCTACCAAAAATACGAAAAATTAGCTAGGTGTGGTAGTGCACACCTGTAGCCCCAGCTACTCTGGAAGCTGAGGAGTGGGGATCACTTAAACCTAGGAGGAGGAAGTTGCAGTAAGCCAAGACAGCACCAGTGCACTCCAATCTGGGTGACAGAGCAAGATCCTATCTCAGAAAAAAAAAAAGAAAAGATACATGAAAGAAATCCTTTCAGAATGTACTTGGAAACCCTTTCTGATCACCAGTAGATTTAACTCCTACCATTTAATCACTTCAGGACATTCTATAAAATGTCTAGGCCATAATTTATATAACAATACCTCTATTAACAGGCATTCCCTTTGTTTCCAAGTGTTTTGCCACTACTAACATTGAAACATTGAAACAGTGTTGCAACTAACACTCATGTAAACTCTTACTGGTGCTTTTATTTCTAAGGAAAAGATTACATGGAGTTAGACTGATGGGTGGAAAATACATGTATTCTCAGTATTAACACATGCTGCCTGATTGTTTACTAGAAAAAACTCTAGCACTTCACATCTCCACTAGCATTTTATGAGATAATCCTTCTCCACATATCCCTGCTAACAGTAGGTTTACCATTTAATTTTTGCTTGTCAGAGAATATTTCATTGTTAGTATACTGATTACTAGTAAGGTTACACATCCTTTTATGTTTGTTGAATGTTTGGATTTCTCTTCTGTGAACTTCTGGTGACATGTTTTATCTGTATTTTTACTGGGTGAACTTTTTCTTAATTGGTATGAGTTCTTACAACGGTTAACTCATCTGTTACATACATTTCAAGTCTGTTTTTCCCCGATTTTGTCTTTGGTCCTTTATTTTTGCCACTAAAGAATCCTTCGTTTCTATGCAGTCTCACATATCTATCTGCACTTTTATGACTTTTAGGTTTCCTATCTTGGTTTAAAAAACTACATCTAGATTGTATGTATAAAGAAAATTTAGGAGATTAATATCTTAAATATTTTATTGTTTACATTTAAGCCTCTAATCCATCTGAAATCAGTTTTTGCATATGTTGCAATGTATTGGATCGATTATATTTTCTTCTAGATGAGCAAGTTGTATCAGTTACATTTATGATATATATGTGCTTTTTTCACCATTGGATTGAATTATCCCTTTCAAATGTGGTTATACACTGAGATTTACTCTGCTTTTTAAAATTCTGCTGCACTTATATACTTAAGATTAAAAATATATCCACACACCTATAAAATTAAATAACTTACTCAGCTATCTGGATAAGACAAAACATTTTCACTTAAGATATCCCAGTAGTTAAGATGAAAGAATTATTTAGGTGCCTTAATTTTCCACATCAAATTAAGAAATATTTTGCAATATCTATTGATATTATGAATTCAAACATACAGAAGGTATACTAATAAATTTTAATTTTTTCTTTAATGCATCAATCTAGAGATAGTAACTTATTTTGATGCATTTCCTTACAACTTTTTCCATATGTATATACTATTATTATTACACATATGCCCTTTTTTCAATTTTATAGGTATTTTCCAATTCAATTAGTCTTCTCTATTTTACTTTTAAATAAACATTAAAAAAATTAAACTAAGAACTAAAAAATTACAAAGTCTGGGTGCTTTTCATTGCTCAAGCACATCTGAAACTCTTCTATATCATATCATACACCACTTATTTTCCGTGAAATAAGTTTAATTATTTTTCACAAAAGAAACAAAATGTGGCATACTGCAGATAAAAATTTTTTCTAAAGGCTTATCACCAAGAGAACAGTTTCAACAGATAGCATTAAGATCCAAAACTGGAATTTTTATTGTAAGTTAGTCATAATAATAATACGAAAAATAATAGTGATTTTTAAAACCTTGACATAAGAAAGTGTTTCCTTCTAAAATTTAAATCTGAAAATACTTATGATACACCATTAATTTTTAAAAACTGCTAATCACAGTTGTAAATTTATTAACTAGAGCTAACTACAAAGAAATACACAGAAAGAGGAGTTTCAAATGTAAATAAATCATATAATTCTAAAGATCAGTTCAATAGTTTCAGGTAAAAATAAATATGTTACTATGAAGGTACATATCCACTTCAGCTGTCTTTATATATACATACACACACATTATGAACTTTATACACAAATATTTACTTTATACATAGTATATACATAATATGTATATACTAAATATAAATGAATACACTTATAACAATCAAAGTCATTTCACTTCCCCATAGGGGAAAAAGAGAATAGCAAAACTTTAATATTCTCTTCAGAAATTGTATGGAAAACATTTTTATCGCTCACAATTTATTTATTTACAATAAACTTATTTAGCATAAAGAATAAATTCATTCATAAATCAATAAATACATTTGTTATAACAGACAACATTAAAGAAAAGTCAATAAACTCCTAATAAAATCTTTCCTTAGGACAAATGAATAATTTTTTTTTTCAAGATTAAAGTGATTCATAAACTCATGATAGCTATACTTAAATTATTGTTTAATTTACTGACATTTTCCATTGCAAAACTACTAATCCTTGTGAATCATGAATTTAAGAAGGGAAGAATTTTACTCTAGTTTACGTCTCCACTATGTTCCCTACATTTCTTTGTCTATTTCATATAAGGATAAAAATAAGATATAAAAACACTTAATTTTTTTGAAAACACAAAATTTTTAAGCTTATAAACATTAACTCAAAAGTCCCTGCTCTACAATCTGTACAATTTTAACATACTTCTATAATCCATTGCAGGAATAAAAACTTCAAAACTGAAAAACTGCCTCATTAAATTGATTCCATATATTAATGATTACAAGCTTTGGAAAATCTTTACATAGAAAATATTAAGACACTGTAGTCGCCCAAATAAGTGACTTTATCTTGATATTTTTCAGATACAATTAATAAATCTGTTTTAGAATCTTTGCTACAAGTACATTTTTCTTGTTCCCCCATTTTTTGGGTAATAGCTTCTTTTCAAATTCTACTCCCTTCTTCATGCCCCAAATCTGCTGCTCACAGGGACATCAGTCAATTCTGTGGGCTGTTTTAAGTCTTCTTTAGAAATTAAGTATTTAAAATCAAAGTAGTTATCAGTCAAATTAATTAAAATTTTTTTTTTACAAAATATGTTCTAGGCATTATACACTCATGAGCTAACTTAATAGCACCTATGGTATAGATTTAAACATGAGAAAACTTAACCTTACTTAAGTACACTGTCCAAAGTCACATAGTTATTAAGTGGTAAGGCCAGAACTTCAACTAGGTCTCTATCACTGGGAAATCAATTCATGTAAAGTCTGAGCTACACTGCTTTACCATTTTACACACCACTTAGCTTTTTTTTTTTTTGAGATGGAGTCTCACTCTGTCGCCCAGGCTGGAGTGCAGTGGCGTGATTTTGGCTCACTGCAACCTCCACCTCTCGGGTTCAAGCGATTCTCCTGCCTCAGCCTCCCAAGTAGCTGGCACTACAGGTGCGTGCCACCATGCCTGGCTAATTTTTTCTATTTTTTTAGTAGAAACAGGGTTTCACCATGTTAGCCAGGACGGTCTCGATCTCCTGACCTTGTGATCTGCCCACCTTGGCCTCCCGAAGTGCGGGGATTACAGACATCACTTAGTTTTTAAGATATTTTCACATAGATTACCCAGGGACTATGTCATAGGAAGGTTCCTAAGTATCAAACCTGAACCCCTCCCCAGCATCACTTAAAAGGACATATAACTAAAGTGGCAGAGCTGAATGAAGATCCTCTGACTTTTAGTCTAGTGCTAGTCCAGTTAGAGATCATGCAGAGCCACTTTTTCATTTAGTACAATTCATTCCTCTTCCCTTCTGCCCCATATTTTGATGACAACCATATTTACTAGTAAACAAACATGCTGTGAAAATAAGTTGGTCTTAGCCTTAATAAAGTCATCTGAGGTTTTTATCTATTGCATTGACCGTAAATTTGGAAGGTTATTACCAGTTTATATTTAAAAGCTAACATTTAGTGCACAACTTTAGGAAGAGTTATGATCTGCAAAAATTAAAGTGGTTTAATTTCCTTGTCTAATTGTCCAACATTCATTCAATAAACAATTTACTGAGTACCCATCAGGTACTTCAGTATTCTGGTGCTGAAGACACAATAGTACTATAGTTCACAGTCCTGGAAGCTTTATGATTTGCTGAGGAACAGCTCAGGAAACAGCAATTAAATATAATGCTAGAAGTACAAGTAGAAGAATAGAAAAGATGATGATGATGATGATGATGATGATGATTAGAAGTCTATAGGACTGAGTGGCTACCTCTGCCCATGGGGGAAGAAAGCATTCTTAGTGGTGGCAAAAATCTATCAAGGCACTGAAAACAAGAAAGACCTCAGGAAAAGAAAACCAGAAGTGCCAAGGGCCCTAAAACAAAACTAAACCCTTATGTTTTACGTAATGGTGGACTATAGCACAACTCCCTAATAAATGTTAAGATTTCTACATGTAACACTCGAAAACTGATAAGGCTAGTCTCAGAAATGCTTTCCAGGCTTCCAATCCTGTGTATGTGTGTGTGTGATCTGTGTATAATGTCAAAGTTCTTTTTCACATTTAACCTTACCAGCAATGTAGTCACCAATTCCCACTACTAATCTACATTTCATCAGTGGTCTAAGTTATTGCTTTCACAAGTTCTCTAAAACTGGGGGAATTGTGAAGTAAAACTGCAGACTCATCCAACCACTTTCATACTGACATTTTCCCCTCTAGTAGTCAATGCTTCTAGCTGGTTTTCCCTTTCCCATTTTGGTCTCAGCCAGACAGGACTAGTTAGGACTTCCAGACCACATGAAACCTTACTACGGAGAAAATTAATAGATAAAACTACATATATACATCTACAGCAGGCATGGTGACATAAATGTATCAATATATTAGTCTATTGCCCAGTATGCGTCATAAGTATGAAATGTTAAAATGGTAAATCCACAAGAGATAATAGTAATCTTCATTACTTGGGGAAAGCAACATCTTCGAGGTTTTTTTCTATTAAGGAGCATCAAAATAAGGCAGGTTATGTATTTTGAACTTATCATAAAAATATTTTGTTAAATTGCTACTATTGTAGAATTTTAACTTTTTGTTCTCCTTAACAAAATAAGACCAGTTTATTGTACAGAATTTGGAAGACACAGAAAAACAAAAATAAATCGGTCACATCCACCACTCAAAGATGATTCCATCTTCCTCATTTTTCAGCAGTCTTTAATTACCTTAGTTAGAAAACTACAAGATTTAACTGAGCATATAATTTTTCATATTAAGGTGTAATTTAAATTGTAAAAATCAAATTTGTAACATTTGTAAGACCTCCAATTGAAAAGAGCATGGAATTTTCTGAGTTTGCAGTATAAATAAAAAAGTTTAACCACAAACTGAAAAACATTCTTCCCTAAAGCACATTGTTTGGGGTCAAAACATTGGTAATACATTACAGGAACGGGAGTACTTGGGTTGGACAACACCTGTATTTTCAATTGGACAACAATTTCTGTATTTTCACAAAATACTATTCATCAAAATCTGAAGAGGGCACCGGGAGTTTTACAAATGGGGAAAGCTAAAGAGCGATACAAATGCTACTTAACCTAAATTTACCACAAAGCCGGTCAAGGAATAGATTGGGAGTGTCAATTAAGTTATATTTTAGGGAAAAAATAACAAAAAGGGAAGGATTGAAGGCAGAAAACATGTGCAGACAGCAACATCTCGACTTTATTCTACCTTTCAGCATATGGCCAAATAAATTTGGTTTAACAGTATTTCCAACCCAATCAGTTTCTTATTTCGGTTTCAGGGAACCCTACTCACTTTTCCCTAAACCAGCCTGGGCCTCCTGCACACCACGACACCACAACACCATCTTTCAACGCCTCCTCATTCAATAGAGACTGTCGCATTACTAACACCTCCCGTTTTGAAGACAGTATTCCTTCAACTGTCCTCTCCCTCAGAGAAGAAAAAGTAAAAGCCCTTCTTTTACCCTTCCAGTCCCATCCGAAGCACGTGAACATCTACGGAAACTTCCCTGCAGGTATGTCAGATAAAACCCTTAGAATTACTGAGAAAGCACCTTCGGAGGGAAGCTTCTCAGTGACTCTGCAGTGAGGGCCGTATCAGTGACAGTCCCTCCCAAGCCTGTCTCACCGGAGACGCCTCTGCCTCCAGGGTTTTTGCTACCTCCCCGCTCCTCAGCTCTGAGCTGAGGGCAAGGATAGTGAGGACCTTGGCCAAAGAATGGGCTTTAAGGAATGGGACCTAACGTCTACTGCAGACCCTGTGAAATGGCTGAAACGATCTCTACCCGAAGCCCCAAAGGCTCTGAGTTGGGAACCATAATGGCCGCACTCACTTCCAACCCTGGGAAAGGTGGACATCTCAAACCCCAAGGAGCAGGAACGACCACACTTGGGGGAGCGGGAGTTAAGGAGAAATGAGCTCCTCGCCGGTGCAGGGTGACGGCGGGGAGGAAGCCTCAGGCAGGGAAGTAGCCGTTCACACTCTCCCTTCTCTCTCCTCTGCCTCCTTCCACCCCCTCTATCCCCACCACTCGCCGGTTACCGGTAGCCGCTCACCTGCTGGGGCGCGAGGTGCAGAGACCGTACCGACCGAGGACCCCGAGGCTCTGTCACCACCGGGGGGACGTCCTCAGCTGCACAGGGTTGGGAGGGGCGGGCCCAACCAGTCACGTGACGTCGAGCTCCGCCCTGCCTCCCCGAACCCGGCGCGCTACATCTCGGGGGACTTGTATTTTTACGGATCCCTTGAATATTAATTTTCTTGAATTAAAGAAATAAAAGATAACTTTTCACAAGGATTATGTTGTAAAGCACAATGTGGAAAATGTGGACAGCAAGAGTTAGAGCGCATTGCTAAGGAAGTGACGTTCACGCCACGATCGAGGGACAGGAAATGGCGGTGGGGTTCCGTCCCTCAGGAGTTCGCCGGTGAAATTCCAGGCTCCGAGGTTTGGGCCAATTACGTGATCTCAAAACTTGAGGCGTGCTGGAGGGTAGCCAATCTATCCGGCCGATTGTTAACCACGTTTGTTTTAAAACACCTAACTTACTTGAGCTTTACACAGAAATCTTTACATTTGTAAGAACCAACTTTATAAAACTCTACTAGGAGGCAAGAACGTTTGAAGGTCACTCTGGAGACCACAAACCAGGAAGAATGGGGCCGAGAAAACCAATCTTGCGGATATGGGATAGGAAAGGGAGGGGTGGAAAAATCTGGATTTTACCGCCAGGGCTTACCGAGCCAGCCCCACAAGTAGTGTCGTAAGGGGGTGGGAAGGAGGAGCATGACGCCAGAAGGCACAGTCCGGGAGAAAGATGGAGGTTCCGGAGTGGAGGGGGCAGGGTGCGCGGAGGCGAGCAGTGCGGCTGCGCGCGAGGCGGCTGACGCGCCGGCGCGCGAGGGGCGGGGTGAAAGGTCACAGCGCGGTAGCGGGTCTGGCTGGCGGCAGCGGCGGGAGGGAGCTGAGAGACCCGAGTGCACGTGTGGAGTAGCGGCGGCACCAGCACGGCGGCGGGAGACACTCCCGCCCCCACCAGACTCAAGCCCTCACTCGACTCTCGCGGCCTTCGTTGCTCGCCCAGCTCCCTGCCCAGGCTAGGAGGCCGGCTTGCGGGGTTGAGTGGCCCGAGCTGAGGGCGCGGAGACCTGAGGGCGGCGACTACGACGGCGTTGATATCGGTGGTAACGACGGCCTCAGCAGGCGGGGAAGATGAAAGGGTGAGGAAGGGCAGCCGGGCAGGGCCCGGCCGGCGGGGTAGAAGGGCCCGGGCCCACGTAGAGGGGGAGAGCCGCGAAGGCGTGGAGAGATTCAGGGCGAAGACCGGCGGAGGGGGATTTCTCGCCTTCTCAGTTTCATCGGCTCCCGGAGGGGGCGGAGGCGAGGCTTGGGCTGTTGGCGGGCTGAAGGGCCAGCGGAGGCAAGACCCGGTGGCTTCAGGGTTTCGGTTCGGAGGACGATTGTGGGTTGAGTGGAGAGAAGTGGCTGAGTGGGGCAACATGGAAAGGCTATTGTGAGGCGCCCGGGGCCTCCTTCCCGGGAGCGGACCGCTGAGCCCCGCCGGCCCGCCGCTCCAGGTGGAGTGGTTTGGTTGTCTTCCACCTCCAGACTCAACTCTGGAACTGCGGTGTTTGACACCTTTCAGTTTTATTCACGCTTGGGAGCTGTGCAGAACCTTCTGGAGGAAGAAGAAATTGGAATAAAGAGCACGGGGATGAGTATTAAGAGCTAGTGACTCAACTAGATTTGGGTTGGGTCACAGCGAGTGGAGGAGGGGGAGAGAGCGCGATCACTGTAGACTTGGGGTGCCAGCATGTTTAAGGAAGTATAGGGTGGGTCAGTAGGTGGAGCTATTGCTTCAGTAGTTCACTATTGCCCCTGAGTGCTGATGCGGTCCTGGGTAGTTTTACCACGCTGCTCCTTTCAGGTGATTGGCAAAGTTAATGTTTGGTCTTTCATCGTTTGCCTCTTAGGTAAAATCAGGAATTATTTTGGACCGACTGTTTAAATTTTTATGAAATGTCTCCTTACCATTAAGTTGTATAGTTTTAATATATTAATTACATAACATTTTTCCGAAGCATTGCATCAATAAGCCGTTTTGGAACTTGTCTTTACCCTCAAAGAAATGAAGCTCATAAACGTTAAAAAGCTCTCTGCGATGCCTTAGTTTGTTGTTTCTGTAAATCGATTAAGAAATCGTAACTATGTTTTAAGTTAAGGAAGTCATTCCAACTCTTCAACAGCCCTTTTGAGAATGAAATAAAAGTCACTTTCACCGTAATCTCATACATCCCCAAACAAGGACCTAAATAATATCTCTCTGTATCGGTGTTTGAGGTTCCTGAAGAGATTCGAAGAAAGTTTAATTTGGTCTTAGGTCTGTAACATGTTTCCTTACTCTAATTTTCCTTTAAATACTGTATATTTATTCTAATGTTGAATTGTATGTTTTGTATTAAGAATCTTTAAAGTTTAAGAACCATGAACTATTCACAATACCTGCATTGTTTCACATCAAGTTCTAAAGAGTTCCAGTTGGGGAAATATAATTGACGGGTATAGGAAGTATTTGCCCCACTGGAATCATGATCTGGGAAGTTCGGCTCTTTCAGATGACAAGCCAACATATTTGGAGAATGTTGTTTTTCTGCTATACTGCACTTATTTTACTTCTTCTTTTCTTTTTTTTAATGAGACAGGGTCTCGCTCTATTGCCCAGGCCGGAGTGCAGTGGCGCGACCTCGGCCCACTGCAACCTCTGCCTCCCAAGCTCAAGCAGTCCTCCCTCCTTAGCCTCCCGAGTTGTTGGGACCACAGGCACGTGCCACCATGCCTGGCTAATTTTTGTATATTTTGTAGAGACAGGGGTCTGACTGTGTTGGCCAGGCTGGTCTCAAACTCCTGCTCAAGTGATCCACCTACCTCTGCCTCCCAAAGTGCTGGGATTACAGGCGTGAGCCACCAAGGGTGGTATATACTGCACTTCTCGAGCATAGCTGCTGACTCTTACTCATTTTTGTACTCATTGTCAGGCACTCAATACTTATTTGTCATGTTCTGTTAAGAAAAACGAGGCTGAAGAGTTCCCAGTGTTGAAATTGCCATGGATTTACAAAGGGGGATGCCAGGAAATTATTCTATATGTTTCGATCCAAAATCTTCAATCTAGTTCAGATTCTATAGGGTGTGATGCTCTTTCTGATACCTAACATGGCGATAGAAATGGAGCTGAACAGTCATATTATTCACAATCTACCTTTAATTAGTATATTCCTGGAGCAATTATTTCTGTTTAAAATGGATATTTACATGTAACCTGATGAAGGCAGATCCCTAGAAATGGGTAACTGGCCGAATTTAGAGGAAACTTAAAATTATTGAATCTGTACCTTTATGCCAGTAAGTATGCCTGTGAAGTTCTTAATACTTCTTATGATTGGGAGCTTAGAATTTTATTCTTTACTGTAAACCTTTAAGATGATTTCACAGGAATAATCCCTTTAATTTAACAAATGAACTCTCGGGTGCTAAGTCTGTATTTAAGACACTCAGCAAATGAGTTGTGTGAACCTTGTGTTTGGATACCAAACCTACAACAGTATAGGTTTAAAATAAGTTAAGCGCCTTCAGTTCCAAAACTTGTACCACCGTGCACAGTGTGGTCAGTTTTATAGTCCTGACTCTTAATGTGGAATGACCTGTAAAAATGAAACAGTGGTCCTGATTATGTGGCTTTTGTATGAAATTTTATTTGCTAAGTGTTCTGTTATATATTGAGCTAAGTAAACAGTAAATTGAAATATCTAAAATTGGAAACTGCAGAAGTCCCAACACAAAACCAGTTAAATATTTAAAATTGTACACTGTTGCCTATGTTGCCTATCATATTGAAACTTAAAACGTACTTGGTTTTTCTTCATATTTTTACTATGAGTATTTTTATTAGTAGTAGCAGTAGGACTTTCCATTGTATTGGCATGTCTTTCCTCCATAGAAGATAAATTTCTGGTTATTAACTACTGAATGTAATTTATATGCACATCTAGAAGTTTGAAATATACTAGGAGATGTTACTTCCTTTTGAGGTTGGCTGTTTTTGTGAACCAGGGACATTGTAGTTTGAATTTGTGGGTGGCATTTTTATCTCCTCTTTTCTAGGGAAGGCGATTTCAAGCAAGAAGGTATGCGACAGATAACCATGAATGAGGCGGCAATCTAATTAGGCAGTGTAATGGAAAGTATAATAAAACCAAATCATTTAGCCTTCAATTGTAGTAAAGAGATGCAAATTAGTCCTAATAAAAAATGTCTTTAACAAAATATGAATATGTGACTAAGATGGGAAAGTAGGTAGCAGTAATATAAATATGGAACAGTGCAGATTACTAATTGGAATAGTAAAGGGAGCCATTTTACCAAATAAAATAAAATTAAAATGTAGGATTCTGCAGTCAGAAACAAAACTTTAAGAATTCAGAACAGTGGTTACCTCTAATAGCATATGGACGGGAAAGAGGCAGAAGGAATATTTCTAGCATCTCAGCATAGTGAGACCTCATCTCTGCAAACAATAAGTCAGGCAGGAGAATCGCCTGAACCTGAGAAGTGAAAGTTGTAGTGAGCTAAGATCATGCCACTGCATTCCTGCCTGGGCAACAGAACAAGACTCTGTCTAAAAAAAAAAAAAAAAAATCAGCCAGGCATGATGGTGCAAGTCTGTAGTTCCAGCTACTTGGGAGGCTGAGGCAGGAGGATCACTTGAGCCCAGGAGTTCAAGGCTGCAGAGAGCCATGATCTTGTCACGACATTTCAGCCTGGGCAACAGAGCGAAACCTAGTCTTAAAAAAAAAAGCAAAAAACTTTTTTTAAAGGTTGTATTGCTGTTTTGTTTTTCAGCAAAACCAAAAGCTAGTCAGGCTGATGGAGCATTTGACACCTTTTGTAAACCTACAGTTTATACTCCTTCCTTCTGTAAAACAAATAATTTGTGGTTTGTTGATTGAGATAGTGAATTTTAACAGATACTTTGTAATGTGCCCTTGTTGTGTTGAGATGAATTCATGTAAAATATAACCTGTTTACACCATAAGTTTTTTTTAATCAATGTGCTGTCCTCTCCAATAAAAGAAAAATAAAAGGGAAGTAAATCATAATAAAGTTTATTTCAGTATTTAATGATATGGCACAGCTATACCATAGTTGTATAGTTAAACAAAGCATCAGATCAAGTGTTTGCATCTATCTGTAAATAGAATCATTGTGTAATTTAGCAGTATAACTGCTGCCTATACAGTTGTGTGCATTGTTGACTCATGTTGTGTTGCCATTAGTGGTGTGATTTCTTCCTGAAATTGCATACAACTCTTAGTAAAGCTCTAAACAAAGAATAATCAATACTTGCTGGGTTGGAAAAGATTTTTAAAACTCACTTAGTCCAAGCACTCATCTTATTGAATCAAGATATATTCCCTGTTTATCATAATTTCAAAGATCCTGACTTCTGTTATGTGAATATTACTGCACATATCAGTAGAGTGGGTACTATTATCGGCCTAAATTATGTATTTCCTGTTACTGCAATTTATGGTCAAATTAATTTTACGTTGTTGGACATTATCTGTATTGTCAATTAAAATCTCTTTCTAAATCTTATAAAGCTCTGCTCAGACCAAACTAATATCTTTGTTAAATTTTGCTTCGCCACATCCTCCATTTTGGCCTGTGGAAATCTTTTTGACTCCTGATTTTTTCTTCCAGGTACTCCCTATGGCTTTCAGCTGTGTGACATCTGAAGAGATACTCTTTCTCAATTATTCAAATGATTGGCCTTCATTTTTCTTTTTTTTTCTTTTTTTTTTTCTTTTTTTTTTTTTTTTTTTTGAGACGGAGTCTTGCTCTGTTGCCCGGGCTAGAGTGCAGAGTGCAGTGGCCGGATCTCAGCTCACTGCAAGCTCCACCTCCCGGGTTTACACCATTCTCCTGCCTCAGCCTCCAGAGTAGCTGGGACTACAGGCGCCCGCCACCTCGCCCGGCTAGTTTTTTTGTATTTTTAGTAGAGACGGGGTTTCACCGTGTTAGCCAGGATGGTCTCGATCTCCTGACCTCGTGATCCGCCCGTCTCGGCCTCCCAAAGTGCTGGGATTACAGGCTTGAGCCACCGCGCCCGGCCTCATTTTTCTTTTAAATGAAGCCTGCAGTAACCAGTACAATACCAGTAGTAACCCAGTGGAAACATTCTTCCCGTGGTGAACATGAGAGTTATATTTAAGTCTATTCAATGCCTAACTTAATGGCAAAATGTTATTGTTCTGTCTACTAGAGTCGTGACTAGCTACAGTTGGCAACTGAACAGTTAAAATGTACCTTGTAGTCTGTGGCACAGTTGCCATTTCCTGGGTAAGATAGCTGCAGTCTGTGTGTTGACCAGGAGCAGGAATGCTGGGCAGCTGATTTGTTTCACTGTTTTCCAACATGTAGTAATTGAAGCCAAATTGTGTGTATTTCTTTGATTATCCTTCATTCAAGTATAGTCATCCACATCATTTTCTGAAAACGTCTAATGCTGTATGTGGACAGGTTCAGTTCAGACTCTCAGACACTGAAGAAAGGATTAGAGAAGTAACTGTTAATGTTATGTAAAAGAAGGAGATACAGTGTCTCAGTTTGATAACATCTGTGAAGTTCAAAGTGATAAAGCTTCTGTTACCATCACTGGTCCTTATGATGGAGTCATTGAAAACTCTAGTATAGTCTAGATGATATTGCCTATGTGGGGAAGCCATTAGTAGACATAGAAACAGAAGCTTTAAAGGGTACTGTTAATCTGTTTTACCAAATTGATTATTGTTCACCTTTTGTCATTGAGTCTCAAAAGCGACCTTTAAAAAACAGAAAAAAATGTGCCTTATATGACAGAACCAAATTTTAAATTTTATAGTGTGAAAGCGATTCTTAGCTGGGTACTGGCTCACACTCGTAATCCCGACACTTTGGGAGGTCAAAGCAGGAGGATCACTTGGCCCAGGAGTTGAAGACCAGCTTGGCTATGACATAGTGAGACCTCATCTCTACAAAAAAATAATAATTAGCTAGGTATGGCCGTGTGTGTTTATAGTCCCAGCTACTTGGGAAGTCAAGATGGGAGAATCACTTGAGCTCAGGACATTGAGGCTGCACTGCAGTGAGGCATGATAATGCCACTGCACTCCAGCCTGGGTAACAGAGGGAGACCCTGTCTCAAAAGAAAACTCACAGTTATTGGTCAGTTTTTAAGTATGTTTGAAATAACTTAGATATGTGGATCTACTGCAGATTTAGTGAAATGTAAATAGAGATCAAATATTTCTAAGGAAAATGAGTAGCTGAATTGGGCCATGCTGTAAGTGTAGTAAACTGGATTTAAAGACTTGGAATAAAAAAATTTTTTAAGGTAAAATAAGTTTTATTTTGACTACAGGTTGAAATGATTTCTTCCCATTGTAAATGTGGATACTAAACTTGAATGAAAAAAAATTTAAGGTAAAATAAGTTTTATTTTGACTACATGTTGAAATTATTTCTCCCCCTTGTAAATGTGAATACTAAACTTTTGTTATATCAAGGAAGTCTTCCCAAGATATTAAACATTTTTAAATTTTGTATGTCATTTGTATATCTGTTGGACAGTCCTGTGTTAAACCCATAAAAAGCCAAAGTTGTATAAAACATGAACTTTTCCTTTAGCATCTACTTCCCAGATGGTAGATATTTCTAAATGTTTCAACTTGTGGGCCAACAGATAGTTTATGGCTGTTTATACCTCTGTGGTGAAGGATTTTGAGGAATTCTGGTTTTTGGTTAAAGTGTTGCCATTTAGTCACTTGGTCTGCTGTGAAAGGGTAGGGAAGAGATAATTGGAAGTATTCATCTTTCTTGAGCTAGTGCAAGCTATATTCTGCCTCTGTCAGAAACTGTTCTTAAGAGAAAATCTTGTTCTCCAATTCCAGAGGCTTCTTAACTCAGTCCCCTGTAGTGCTGTGGGGAATGCTTGTTCATAAAACTACCTGACACACATCCTTAATTACTTCTTTTGGATAATTTCCTAAGAATTAATTTTTTGGATCAAAGGTACTGACTTTTTTAAAGCTCTGAAGTTTGTTGCCAGTTGACCTCCAAAAAGATAGTAGCAATTTATTCTGTCAGCAATGTATGAGAATGTCCTTCTCTTTCCAAGGGCTAATGAAGGGGAAGGGCACTTGGAAAAACCTCAAGAAAACATACTGTGGCTGACATTTCAGCCAAGAATGGTATAAATTTTCTTTGGGATGCGTTCATATTGAACACATTTTTAAATGATAGAAATAACTAATAGCTTCCTTACAAGTTGTCTTTGAGTATTCACGTTTTGCTTTAACTCTAGTTTTACTTTGCTGATTAGGTGATAAATGGCATTTCCTTTTTTAAAGATTTGATGATTACTTGGTGAAGTTTGGACATATACCATTTTTACTGGTCATTTTGTGACGTTGGTTTTTTATAACTTACCCAGTTATTAATTGAGATGATGATTGCCTTAACTTCAAGTTACAAAACAAAGATGATGTTCTTTAGAGAGTGGGGGTGAGACATTAGGGCCCAAGTCATTTGAAATAAAAAATTTTGGCCCGGCACAGTGCCTCACGCCTGTAATCCCAGCACTTTGGGAGGCTGAGACGGGCGGATCACGAGGTCAGGAGTTCGAGACCATCCTGGCTAACACGGTGAAACCGTGTCTCTACTGAAAATACAAAAAAATTAGCCGGGCGCAGTGGTGGGCGCCTGTAGTTCCAGCTACTCGGGAGGCCGAGACAGGAGAATGGTGTGAACCCAGGAGGCGTAGCTTGCAGTGAGCCAAGATCACGCCACTGCACTCCAGCCTGGGCGACTGAGTGAGACTCTGTGTAAAACAAAAAAAAAACAACAACAACATTTTTTTAGAGGTGGAACTTGTTAAACAAGGGTAAGCAAGGAAAATATTTTGTACTTAGGAGCATTTCAAACACTTCTCTTTCCAGAAAATTAGGGTATATTTAAAGGTATGTTTGGGTTCCCCTGCTTCTAGTATATATTGTTTGTTGTTTATTTTAAAGGAAACTTACTATAATGCAAAAAAATACTGAACTAAAAACAACCAAGTTTTAGTTTTATGTACCACAAATGATAGCTAGCAGTAGGGTCACTAATAAAGGTGTTTAAACCTCTGAGCCTTGGTTGTCTTTAAAGGGAATGGCTTGAATCTGAATAGGAATGGCCAAAGATTCTAGCTTGTGAGCCAGTTCTATTTTGTAGGTATCTGGGGAAACAGAATTAACAGAGATTAAAATAGGACATAAAGAATACATAGAAAACTAAATTTCTCTGTTGGATGAACAGTGGGCTCTTCATAGATTGTAGAGTAGTTCTAATTTCTTATGGAAAGTGATGCTGTCACATTTGGATATGTTGAATTTGAGATTCTTGTGGAGATCATCAGTAACCAGTCAGAAATATGGCTTGGATTCAGAGATTTCTAAATAAAAATATTAATATATTAGATGGCAGTGAAAGAAAAGCCATAAGCTGGCAAGGAGCTTTCTTAACTGAATATGTGGATGATAGTGGAAACAATTTTCCAAAGAATAATTTGATTCTTTTTCGGTTATAGTCTTGAGCAGATTGTACCCATGTGTGTATTTAGCATTAGTAACCAACCAAATAATTACTGAGGTTTTTATACCTCTGATACTTGCAGGCATACGATTTGGAGAGCTGGTCCACCCCACCTTCACTTTTTTCAAAGAAATAGAGTCAGGATTTCGCCATGTTGCCCAGGCTGGTCTTGAACTCCTGGACTCGAGGGATCTACCCACTTTGGCTTCCCAAATTGCTGGGATTACAGGCCTGAGCTACCATGCCCAGCCCCACTTTCACTTTTAAAATTAGCGCCAAACCTCTAGAACAGTGCCAACTAGGGCAACCACCACCCCCTCTTCCCAATTATTGGTAATGTCTGAAGACACTTTTGGTTATCCTAACAGGATGTAGGAGAGTTCTGGCACCCGGTGGGTAAAAGCTAGAGATGCTGCTGAGTATACTACAGTGCGCCAGAAAGGCGCTTCACAACAAAGAATAATGTATCCCCAAATGCCAATGTTGAGATTGAGAAACGCTGCTGTAAAATATAGGTGAGATGGAACTTACTAAAAGTAATTTAGTAATTCCCTGAAATATTTGAGATCCTGCCCTAAGTCTTATAGCTTTATGGAAGAGTTAAGGTATAAAAATAAATGTTTGTAGCAGGGCAGAGGTGCCTTGTAAGGACAGAAACGGTAATATAGTTCATATGAGGTAGAAATCTCAGTGGGTGACAGGTTAAGACCTCCTGACCCAGTTAGTGTTGAAGCTGTGTGATAAATCTTGAATGGGCTTACTTTCAGGTTGAAGGACTTTATTTTCCAGAGGAATCACTCTTTCATGTAATTTACTGCAGGGTAAGAGTTTAGAAACGCTGCTAGCTAAGAAAAAATTACCTCCCTTCTAACCCCTTGACATTTTTAAATCAAAGGACCATTTGATCCTGACTAAAAGATGCTTTGAGTTCTATGCAAATGAACCTTTATCAGTATACGTCAGAAAAATGTTTACCAATAGATCTCTCTCCCTTTTTTTAAAAAGTGACCTTGAGGGGTAAAGATCACTCCTTTGACAGAACATGGTGTAACTGATCTTGTGCTACAATGGAAATTAATAGACATAGGCTTGATTCTAGCTTTATCCATAATTGTCTGTATAACTACAGGTACCTTTGTCTCTTGGAGGTTTAGTTTCATCATCTGTAAAATGAAGGGGGAATAGATCCAGTCCAGATCAAATACTCTAGACAACAAATGAACAGGCAGTTGAAATTATGTGCTACTCACTAAAGTATAAACAGGCTTTAAGCTTTCTCTATACTTCATTTTCACTTTTTGTTATATAACTTAAAAAGTCACACTTTGAGCCTGGTGTGGTGATGTAGTGCCTGTAGTCCCAGCTGCTCAGAGTCTGAGACTGGAAGATCACTTAAGCCCAGGAGTTCAAGGCCACTGGGCAATATAGTGAAACCATCCTTCTGAAAAAAACTTTTTACCGAGACCCACTTTTGTGGAGTCATATCCCCATCTTGTGGCCTTTCAGAATATTGCTACTAAATGTTTTTACAATTATGAGCGTAATTGGCAATAAGTTAAATAGCTAAAAACATTTGCGTCCATATTATCTGACATTGCTGTGCCAAAATTTAGTGTGCATTATCTCGTCACACTGCTTGATTTATAGGCCAAGGGTAAAGTTTTCCCACTAGCATATTCTAAGCCCAGAAGTTACGTACATGAAATTACAATCTTGTGGCACAAATGAATAGCCAATGGGGGTCTGCAGAGGCAGACAAGTAACTGCATTTTTCACATTTAAGGACTTAGTGTAAATTGTCTGTAGGCACTTTGGCAGTAGCTGTTTCTTATTTACATCACTGTCCCACTTTCAGTTCTTAGTCTAAAAATTCTGGTATGAGAATGCCTTGGGGTTTGATTGTTATGGATCTGAAAAACAAGAAAAAGTAGCATGTCACACCAATTTACTTGAGCTGAGAGAGTAATTTAGTTTATTTAATAACAACTGTCTTCAGTTTTCTACAGGTAGGGCCATAAACTCTACTGCCAACAGGGACCACTCAGATAAAGTAAATCAGTAAAGCAAGAGAAGCTGCAATTTGAGACTTTATGTAAAATCGTTTAATTTAAATATTAGCATTGAACTTGTAAAAACCTGAAACAAAAAGGAAAAACTGTGAGTCAGGCCAGGCACGGTGGCTCGCGCCTGTAATCCCAGTACTTTCGGAGGCCAGGAATTCGAGACCAGCAGTTTGAGACCAGCCTGGCCAACATGGCAAAACCCCATCTCTACTAAAAATGCAAAAATTAGTTGGGCATGGTGGTGGGCGCCTGTAGTCCCAGCTACTCGGTAGGCTGAGGCATGAGAATCACGTGAACCTGGGAGGTGGAGGTTGCAGTAAGCTGAGATCATGCCACTGCACTCCAGCCTGGGCTTCTGAGGGAGACTGTCTCAAAAACCAAACAAAAAACTTGTGGGTCAAATAGATGTGACCACGTGGCTGATTTAACTCTTAGGCGGGCGATTTGTGTCTTATATGCAGAGTAAAGGTCTTAAACTGCTGATAAATTAAGGTAGTCTACATTGTTATGTTATATTACATTCTTACCAGAAGTAAGCAATTTGTGATCCTTTGTGATCATATAGCATAGTTTTTCCAATGACCCATTCTCTGTGCCCATCCTTAGCCGTTTCCCTCACCAGATTTCTCAGATTTAGGAATTTACACACATGCAGTGGGAAATTTAATTTAGATGGGTGTTAAATTTGGATGATGATTTACATAACAAGCTTAATTACAAACGTAAAGCTTCCAAGGTAGAATTTGAGAATCTGAATTTTTAACTGGCAGGATGATTCTGGTATATAACCAGGTTTGGGATTCATTCTTTGATTTTGTAACACTACTCTCCAGGTTTTTTCCTCCCTTCTCTTGAAAATCGTTTCTTGGACAGCTTTGTAGTTTCCTGTTCTTTTACCTCTAAAATTCAAGTGTTTCTTATGTTCTTTTCTTTGACCTTCTTCTTACTACAGACATCCTTGGTAGCCTGGTATAGTCCCATAATCAAAGGTTATACGCTATGAACTAGTTATGTTTCCGGAAATAGCTGTCAAAGCAATATGTTTTAAAAGAGAATTCTTTCATTTAAAAAATCTAACTGCATTTCCCTTTACCACCTAGTTTTTATTTAACACTCCAGTCTCATTGGGTAACATTTAGACTGCATCATATAAATCATTTTTAAAATTGCTCGTTCATACCTTAAAAGCGTTGACACTAGTTTTGATGGGGGAAAAAAAAACTATCAGAACATGTATTAATAGGTGTTTATTCCAAAGGCAGAGATGATAACAGACTATCTGGACACTGCTGAAATTTGGAAGAGTGATCTGGTACCCAAATGGAAGGCTCACTCATTCAGCTCTCATTCAATTTCTGTTCTATATAAACTGAAGCCTTGTACAGCTGGGGATTGAGAAATCATAGTGTATTAAAGGTTTGAAGGTCTTGCCTCCTTTTACTTGTTCATACAGTAAGAAATAAATGAGGAATCATTTACTTTCTACTTTGAGTTTTAGTGTCAAAAATAACATGCCTGGAAAGTACTGCAGCTTGTTGTGCCTTACATAATGAGTAATGTTTGTATTTTATTTTATTTTTTGTTAGGGATTCTTTTTCAGCTTTTAGGTACAGGGATTACATGTACAGGTTTGTTACATGGGTATGTTGCATGATGCTGAGGTTCAGTGTGCAATTGATTTTGTCACCTGGGTAGTCAGCATGATACCCAACAGGTAGTTTTTCACCTCTAGCCCTACCTTCCCTTCTACCTCTTCTTGTAGTTCGCAGTATCTGTTGTTCCCATCTTTATGTTCATGTGTACCATGTGTTTAGCTCCCACTTACAAGTGAGAACATGCAGTATTTGATTTTCTGTTACTTTAATTTACTTAGGATAATGGCTTCCAGCTGCATCCATATTGCTGCAAAGGATGTGATTTTGTTCTTTTTTATGGCTGTGTAGTATTCCATGGTGGATGTGTGGAAATCTTTAAACATTTATGAAATGAAACAGTAGAATGAGCCCCATCAATCAACTACAGTAAGTAGGATCAATTCCCATTTTATTTCATCTTTGCCTGACCTATAATTTTCCCTTTTTGCTGGGGCACTTCCAAAAGAAACTCTAGATGTATTATCCTTTTCCATCTATAAATGCTTTAATATTTAATATGAATCTTTTTTCTTTCTTTTTTTTTTTTTTGGAGACAGAGTCTTGCTCTGTCACCAGGGCTGGAGTGCAGCATCGCAATCTCAGCTCACTGCAACCTCTACCTCCCAGGTTCAAGCGATTCTCCTGCCTCAGCCTCCTGAGTAGCTGGGATTACAGGTGCGTGCCACCACACCCGGCTAATTTTTGGTACTTTTAGTAGAAATGGGGTTTCGCCATGTTGGCCAGGCTGGTCTCAAACTCCCAAACTTGGGTGATCCACCCGCCTCAGCCTCCCAAAGTGCTAAGATTACAGGCGTGAGCCACCATGCCTGGGCTTCAATGTGAATCTTTAACAGAGAAGGATTTTTTAAACAATTACAATACTTTATATTATCTTATGATCTGATATCCAGTTTGTACTTAGTTTTTTTCTGTCTTGTAAATGTCTTTTAAAAATATGTTTTTTTTCACATTAGAATCCAAAAACGTTCACAAATTGCAATTGGCTGAAATGCCTTATCATCTGTTACGCTAATAGTTTCTCCACTAATTAAAAAAAAGAAAAAATTGAGTAGTTTTAGATTTACAGAAAAATTGCAAAGATGCTACAAAGAATTCCGTTTTCTCATATTACTAACATCTTATGTTAGTATGATACCATGGTAAGAAAATGAAAAGGCAAGCTATAATTGAGATTAGTTGCAAAATCATATGTCTAATAAAGGACTTGTATCCAGAATATATAAAGAACTCTTATGACACAGTAAGACAAGCAATCCAATGTAAAAATAGGAGTACAAAATTAGTGTAAAAATTCTAGGTTTATTCTCAGGGCTACACCATGGGCAAGAGATTTAAATAGACATTTTACCAAAAAAAAATAAATAAATAAACATATTGCTAATAGCCATATGAAAACATACTCAACATCATTAGTCATTAGATAAATATGTCCAATGAGATATCACATCACACCAGTAGAGAATGGCTATTAACAGAAAGGCAATAAAAGGTGTAGAGAAACTGGAACCCCTAATACATTACTGATGGAAATATAAATGTCACAGCCACAGTTTAGAGGTTAAATGTCTGAAGTGAGTTTCACTGGGCTAAAATCAAGGTGTTGGCAGGTAGAGTGATTTTAAATAGTGTCCTTCAAAAATTCTTACCTACCTGGAACCTCAGCATGTGAGCTAAGTTAGAAATAGGGTCTTCGTAGGTATAATTGAGTTCATACTGATATAGAGTAGGTCCTATATGTAATGAATAGTGTCCTTATAAGAAGAGGAAAGGAAACGGACACATCACAAAGACCATGTGAAGATGGAGGTAGGCTGCCCCAAGCCTGGGGCCACTGAAGCTGGAAGGGGCAAGGAAATATTTTTTCCTAGAGTTTAGAGAACATGGCCCTGCTGACAGCTGGATTTTGGACTTCTAGCCTCCTGTACTCTAAGAGAGTAAGTTTGTTGCTTCAAGCCACTGGGTTTGTGGTAATTTTTAAAGATAGCCTAGGATACTAATACAGCAGGATTGTGTTTCTCTTAGAGGCCCTTGAGGAGAATCCGTTTCCTTGGCTCTTCCAGCTTCTATAGACAACCTGCATTCCTTAGCTTCTGGCTCTTCCTTCATGTTCAAAGCCAGCCATAGAGCATCTTAAAATCTTTTTCGTCTGAATCGTATTCTATTGTCATATCTCCTCTGTTTATTAAGGACTTACATGATTATATTAGGCCTGTCTGGACAGTCATGGTTGATCTTCACATCTCAAGATCTTAATCACATCTGCAAAGTCTGTTCTTCCATGTAAAGTAACATATTCAAGATTCCTGGGATTATGACATGTACATCCTTTGGTTGGGGGTGGGGGGCATTATTGTACCTACCACAGGCAGTTTCTTTAAAAGCTAAACATATTTGTCATACAACCTAGCAATCCCACTTCTAGTTATCTACCAGAAAAGAAAACTAAGGCATATGTCCACACACAGACTTTTATGCAATATTCATAGTAGCATTATAATAGCCAAGATGCACATACAGCCCAAATATCCATCAACTGGTGAATGAATAAACAAAATGTGGTATAAACTATATCAAAATAGAATGCTATTCAGTAATAAAAAGATCAAACTGCTGACATGTATTAAAACACAGGTGAACATCAAAAGTATGCCACATTAAAAAAGCCTAGTGCAAAAGATCACTTTTCTTGTGTGCTTCCATTTATATTAAATGTCTAGTAAAGACACATTTGTAAAAAGAGAAAGTAGATTTAGTGGCTGTTCAGGGGTAGGTAAGGGGATTGATTGCAGATGCACCTAAGGAATTTTGAGACTGTAATGAGAATGTTCCGAAACTGAATTGCAGTGACAGTTGCACAGCTTTATAGTAAAAAAATCACTGAACTGTGCATTTAAACCATGGCTTTTATGGTATATAAATTATACCTCAAGAAAGCTGCTTAAGAAAAAAAAAAATGGGGGGAATTTAAGAAAGAGGGAGTTCATACACCTAAATGTAAAACATCTAGAAGAAAACAAACTCTTTGTGATCTTGAGTTAGGCATATTTCTTGAATACAACTCAGAAATACAATCCATGAAATAAATTTGTCAAAATGTAAAACTCTCCCAAAAACAATAAAATGAAAAAAGTCATAGACTGGTAAAAATTCTTTGCAACATACATAATTTACAAAAAGTCTTTGCAACATACATAATTCTTTGCAACATACATAATTTACAAATGACAAGTATCCATAATACACCCAAAACTCAAGAAAAACCAGTTTTTTAAAAATTGACAAAAGATCTGAACAAAGATGATACATGAGTGGCAAAGAAATACATGAAAAGATACTCACTTCATTTATTATTTAGGGGCATGCAAATTAAAAACCACAATAAGTTGTCGCTACATACCTGTTAGAATAGCATAAATTTTAAAAGTTAATGCCAAATGCTGATGAAGATGCAAAACAGCTAGAACTCTTATGTACTTAAGACCCAGCATTCCCACTCCTAGGTATTTACTAAGAGAAATAAGTTATGTTCATACCAAAACCTATATGTAAATGTTTATAGGAATTTTACTCATGATCTCCAAAAGTTATAAACAGCCGCCCTTCAACAAGAGGATAAATTTACAGTACATCCACATAATGGACTACCATTCAGCATTAACAAGGAATGAGCTATTGATACGCACAATACTGTGGTGAATCTCCAACATTATGTTAAATGAAAGAAACCAAACAAGCAGTTATGTGTTTTGTGATTGCGTTTATGTGACATTCTTGAAAAGGGAAAACTATGGGGAACAGAAAAGAGATTAGGTACTACCTGGGAGTTGAACTTTAAAGGGTCATGTGGGAGGTTTTGGGAGTAATTAAATTATTGTATGTTTTGGTAATGGTTACATGATTATTTGTAAAAGCTCAGAACTATACACCAAAAAGATAAATTTAGTTTTATGTAAGCTTTAAAAAGTTTTCTTTCCGAAAACCAAGGGGTCAATCAAAATTGATCCCCATAAAAGGCAGGAAAATGAAGAACAGTTAATACTTTGTACAAATAGAAAATGGCAAGCTGATGGACTTGAATCAACTAAATCAGTAATTCAATAATTACATTAAATCTTTTTTTGCACAGTCTCGCTCTGTCACTCAGGCTGGGGTGCAGTGGTGCGATCTCGGCTCACTGCAACCTCTGCCCTTGGGTTCAAGCAATTCTGCTTCAGCCTCTCGAGTAGCTGGGACTAAAGGCATGCGCCACCACACCTGGCTAATTTTTTGTGTTTTTAGTAGACAGGGTTTCACCATGTTGGCCAGGCTGGTGTTGAACTCCTTGATTCAAGTGATCCACCCAAGTCAACCTTCCAAAGTGCTGGGATTACAGGTGTGAGCCACTGTGCCTGGCCCATTAATTCTTAACAGACCAGATATTCCAATTGTCAGATTAAAGGCATAAGATCCAACTATATGCTATTTAACATGACACACACTTTAAATGGAAGGACACAAGAAAAAGTAAAAAGAAAAAGGTAAAAAATAGAACATGAAACTTTGATTCAAAGGAAGCTGTAAGGCCAGGCCTGGTGGCTCATCCCTGGCAGGTGGATTGCTTGAGTTCAGGAGTTCAAGACCAGCCTAAGCAGCATGGTGAAATCCTGTCTCTACCAAAAATACAAAAAAATAAGAAGAATAATTAGCTGGAAGTGGTGGCATGCATTTGTGGTCTCAGCTACTTGGAAGGCTGAGGCACGAGGATCCCTTGAGCCCGGAAGGCAGAGGATGCAGCGAGCCAAGATTGTGCTACTGCACTCTAGCCTGGGCAACAGAGTTGAGACCCCAATCTCAAAAAAAAAAAGAAAACTGTGTGTATTGATGAACAAAGTAGACTTTAAAACAAGGAGTATTGCCAGCAAAAAGGAGGGATATTTCAAAATGATAAAAGGGTCAAATTATCTACAGTAGTCCTAAATGTTTATGCCCTTCCTAACATAGTTTGAAAATACCTGAAACGGGCCGGGCGGTCTGTGGCTCAAGCTTGTAATCCCAGCACTTTGGGAGGCCGAGACGGGCGGATCACGAGGTCAGGAGATCGAGACCATCCTGGCTAACACGGTGAAACCCCGTCTCTACTAAAAACTACAAAAAACTAGCCAGGCGAGGTGGCGGCGCCTGTAGTCCCAGCTACTCGGAGGCTGAGGCAGGAGAATGGCGTGAACCCGGGAGGCGGAGCTTGCAGTGAGCTGAGATCCGGCCACAGCACTCCAGCCTGGGTGACAGAGGGAGACTCCGTCTTTAAAAAAAAAAAGAAAGAAAAAGAAAGAAAATACTTGAAACTTTCTATTTATTGATTGAATGAAACAGCAAAAAGGAAGAAACACTTCCAAACGTTCTTTGAGGCCAACATAACCCTGATAAGAAAATGTATCAAGAATATTACAAGGGCTGGGTGCGGTGGCCCACGCCTATAATCCCAACACTTTGGGAGGCCAGGGTGGGTGAGCCTATCTCTTGAGGCCATAAGTTCAAGACCAGCCTGGCCAACTGGTGAAACCCCGTCTCTACAAAAAATACAAAAATTAGTTAGGAATGGTGGCACATGCTTGTAATGACAGCTACTTAGGAGGCTGAGGCAGGAAGATTGCTTGAACCCAAGAGGCAGAGGCTGCAATAAGCTGAGATTGCACTGCTACACTCCAGCCTGGGCAACAGAGGGAAACATCATCTCAAAAAAGAAAGAAAGAAAGAAAAGGAAAGAGAGTGTGTCAGGGTAAGCCTTTTTGAGATACCATTTGAACAAAGACTTGAAGGAGTTAACATACTCTGCAGCCAAGGATGGAGAGGCCATCAATTGACAGGAAGTACTGCAAGCAAAGCAGATTTTGGAACGAAGATTTGAAATTGTTTGCAGTATGTTCACTTTGAAGTGTCTGCTGGAGATGGCTTGGATCTAGGAGTGTAGAGTTCAGGAGTGAACTATAGGCTAGAGACAGAAATTTGGAAATTTGGCAGGATTAAAGCCACAGAACTACAAGATTGAGTGAGATCACCAAGAGAGTAACTATAGAGAAGATAACCAAATGCGCCGATATACGAGGCCCTCATAAAATTGGTTCTTTTTCAGCTTCCACGTTTGTACACAAGCACACTTGATGTTTTAGCCATATCAAACTGACCTTAGTTTTCGGACTACATCATTGCTATTTTGTTCATGTTTTATTAGACTGCGTGTATTGCCCTTCCACAGGATAAGCTATCATTCTTCAAAATGTTTCCCATTGTCACCTTCATTCTAGTATTATTTTTGTACTATATGTACATACAGTGTTAGTAGCACATTGTATATACCTGTCTTTCCTACCAAATGTAAACACCTTTGCATTCCAGATGCATAACACAGATATTCAAATATTTATTGAAATAGAATTGATTTATGCTTTAAATAGGCAACTCTATTATGTTCATAAGAACTTTAGAAAAATTTAGATTCACAGAATTCTTAAAATCTCCATTAGATTAGTTTTTAAATAGAGACTTTAGGCTTTCTTTTAACTTAATTTTTTATAGGCTATTTTAACTAAAAGCTTTTTGGTTGTTTACATTCAAGTAATGTTATCGTTTTCTTGACATGTCTACATATCCCTTACATATGCTTATGCCTTTTTTTTTTTAACTGCGTGTTCCTTGCTAACTTATATTTATTTACAAGTTGATTATATTACTTTGATATATTTAGAAAATCCACGTCTTAAAATAATTTGGAGCTAAGTGATCAGGATTACAAAAGTATTCCATTTCAGTCAGACATATCATGTTAATGAGAGTTAAACTATATTTGAAGCTTACTTTTGCTGACAAGGTTACATTAAGTGAACATTTTGAAATTGTTCTAGCGTATTTTTTCTTGCAAAAATCAAATTAACTTCTCTAAAACAGCTTAATTTTTCCAACAGCTACCAAACAATATTTATATCTCAAATTTGTCTAAAGTGTGTGTGTATATATATACACACACACGTATATATACGCTCATAGAAAAATATGGGAAGACTATCAACAAACTTATTTCTGGCTATATTATGGCAGGACATTTTCCCTTCCTACGTCATTTCTATGGTGTGCTCTTTTTAAAAAAAACAAAAAAAGACATGTATTGTTTTAATTAGTTAGGGAAAGATTAAGTTGCCTATTCCCTAATGGTTCAATATTTTTTTCTGTATTTAGGCTTTATCTGGCCACCCTGATGGAAACTTTTTTTAGTAGCTAACTTTTATTAGACTCAATCTAGCACAGTGCACTATAACCACTTTTTTTTCTTGTATGAAGTCAAGAAATACCTGGTATTATTCTTTCAAAATTGTAAATATGCTCGAAGCTTAGTTATTATTAGCTACAGATGATTCCTAAAATTTTAAAAACCTCAGGTTCTTTCATTTATACTTTAGAAGCTTGACTTTATGGCTTCTTAAGTTACTATTATTGTTCATACTTAAACTTCATAATGTAATTTTAAATCACTTTTTAAATACTAAGACTCTTTTTTTAGTGGTGTGCTCTAAATTAATATAAACCATATGTAAAAAAAATTACACCCAACTTGTGGCCCTATGGTAAGTTGAACAGCAGACAATGTAGGTAAGATGTGATCCCTGTCAGCTACAGCATTTTTAAAGGATCCTATATTTTGGCCAGGCACAATGGCTCATGCTTGTAGGCCCAGCACTTTGGGAAGCCAAAGTGGGTGGATCACTTGAGCTCAGGAATTGTAGACCAGCCTGGGCAACATGGTGAAACCCTGTCTCTGCAAAAATTCAAAAATTAGCTGGGTGTGGTGGCATGTGCCTGTATTCTCAGCTGCTTGCCAGGCTGAGGTGGGAAGATCACGTGAGCCTGAGAAGTGGAGGCTGCAGTGACCTGTGATTATGCCACTGCACTCCAGCCTGGGCAACAGAGCAAAACCCTATCTCAAAAAAAGAAAAATAAAGGATCCTGTATTTTACAGAATTATAGTATCCACAGAATTTTTTTTTTTTTTTTTTTTTTTGAGATGGAGTCTTGCTTTGTCGCCCAGGCTGGAGTGCAGTGGCACGATCTTGGCTCACTGCAGCCTCTGCCTGCCAGGTTCAAGTGATGCTTCTGCGTCAGCCTCCCAAGTAGCTGTGACTACAGGCGCATGCCACCACACTGGGCTAATTTTTGTATTTTTAGTAGAGACAGGGTTTCACCATATTGGCCAGGCTGGTCTCAAACTCTCAACCTTGTGATCTGCCCTCCTTGGCCTCCTTTTTTTTTTTTTTTTTTTTTTTAAATGTGAATGGTAGATAGTGGGGAAAGTGAGCCCAGTAGATTTTAGTCAGAAAAGTGTTATGAAGAGGGGGAATTCTGTCAATGAGATGTAATCTACTTAAAGAAAACATGAATTTCATACAGGGAATTCATTATAGTTGTCAAATATTTGGGATAAGAAAAGGCTATGTGGCTAGAAGTTGGAAGAGACTATAACAAGAAAATTTGTTTTTTTATTTTTATTTTTTAACCTTCTCTATGGTGCTGAGGGTTTTTTTTTAATATATAAATCTCTTACCCTTTTACTAACATGTTTGTTTATTTAATCTGTGTGGTTGCTAAGAAACTATGTTCAGATTTTAGGAAGACATACAAGACATGCAAAGATCATTGGCTGCAACAAATAATACAGATTAGTAGTATAAAAATTAAATAATCGAGGCAGGAAGGCTTAAGTTCCAAATGAGCTAAGCCATTCAAAACTGCTAAGTATGACAGGAAGAATGCTTCGTGCTTTCTTTTGTGTTTTTCATACAGACTACTTAAATAGGGGGTAAAGTCTCCTGTTTTTGCCTAACTCCTTAGCAAGCAGAATGTTCTCCAAACTGGGCATTATGGAGTAATACATCTTAGAGAACATTGTACTATAAGATAAAATATTATATCATATTCCTCTCTATCCAGATAAATCAACTTTAGAAATTTCTTTTTTTATCTGGAATTGTTGCTGTTTTTTGTTTTGTTTTTGAGACAGTCTGTCACCCAGGCTGGAATGCAGTGGTACACAATCAGCTTACTGCAGCCTCGACCTCCCAGGGTCAATCAATCTTCTCACTTCAGTCTTCTAAGTAGCTGGGACCTTAGGTGCAAGCCACCACACCTGGTTAACTTTTTAAAAAAATTTCTGATAAAGTTTTACTCTATTGCCCAGGCTAGTCTTGAACTGCAAGGCTCAAAGGATCCTCTTACCTTGGCCTCCCAAAATGCTGGGATTACAGACTTTTATGCCCAGCTGTTTTTTTGTTTTTGTTTTTTCTTTTCTTTTTTTTTTTTTTTTTTTTGCTTTTTAATCTAAATTTAAACATTTCAAAATACAGTTTTTAAAATTACAATTTCTGGGCCAGGCACAGTGACTCATACCTGTAATCCCAGCACTTTGGGAAGCCAAGGCAGGCAGATCACCTGAGGTTGGGAGTTCAAGACCAGCCTGACCAACATGGAGAAACCCCGTCTCTACTAAAAATACAAAATTAGCTGGGCATGGTGGCACATGCCTGTGACCCTAGCTACTAGGGAGGCTGAGGCAGGAGAATCGCTTGAACCTGGGAGGTGGAGGTTGCAGTGAGCCGAGATTGCGCCATTGCACTCCTGCCTGGGCCACAAGAGCAAAACTGTGTCTCGAAAAAAAAAAATTACAATTTCTACTACACATTAAAATCCTTTCAAGCATGTTTCTGTGTATGTTAACAAAAGTCCGTTGTGGGTTTTTTTTTGTTGTTTGTTTGTTTGTTTGTTTTGAGACGGAGTCTCAAACTCACCCAGGCTAGAGTGCAGTGGCGCCATCTTGGCCCACTGCATGCTCTGCCTCCCGGGTTCATGCCATTCTCCTGCCTCAGCCTCCCGAGTAGCCGGGACAACAGGCGTCCACCACCACGCCCAGCTAATTTTTTTGGTATTTTTAGTAGAGATGGGGTTTCACCGTATTAGCCAGGATGGTTTCAATCTCCTGACCGCGTGAGCCACTGCGCCCAGCAAAAGTCCGTTGTTAAATATGGTTGAAGTGTGCTTTTTCTCCACAAAACAATATACTACAGTATCTTTTTTGGGCAAATAATACGGATGGAGTAAGAAAATTGTAGAATGCTATCAGGTTTGCCTTATCACATTTGATCTGCCTTTAACAGTAGTGAAGTTCACTTCAGCTGTTAAAAATTATTTGTTTACAGCTCTGCAGGCAAAACAACTTTGATTCTTTGTTAGAAGTTAGAACTGAAAAACTTTTTAGCTTTAATCTTCTTTTCCATGGAACCAATTGTTTAGATTACAGGTGGTTTCTTAGAATGCTCCTTTTATTAGTCCTTTCTCACGCTGCTAATAAAGACATACCCGAGACTGGGTAGTTTATAAAGGAAAGAGGTTTAATTGACTCACAGTTCCGCAAGGATGGGGAGGTCTCAGGAAACCTATAATCAGTTTGGAAGGGGAAGCAAACACGTCATTCTTCACATGATGGCAGGAAGGAGAAATGAGAGCGAAGCGAAGGAAAGACTCTTTATAAAACCATCAGATTTTGTGAGAACTCACTATCACGAGAACAGCATGAGGGCAACTGCCCCCATGATTCACCAGGTCTGTCCCACGAAGTGGGAATTACGGGAACTACAAGATAAAATTTGGATGGGGACACAGCCAAACCATATCACTCCTGTTGCTTTCTTAATGGATAGTTTTCATACTGGGGTGGTTTTCAAAATGTGGATTCCTTTGTTTCGTTCCAGCAACTCTGGTTCTGAGAATGGGGTATGTGTGTCCAGGAATGTGAATTTTGAGTATCGCCTCTGTGACTCTGATGTAGGTAGTTCATAGACCACGGTTTTCAATGAACAGAATGTGCATGGTATTGCATACTTCCATTGTTTTCTTAGAATAAATTACTAGAAGTAAGATACTTGGACAAAGGAACTGTAATTTTATCAGAAATAGATATATCTAAATTTTTCTGCACTATAAACTACAAGGAAAATTTTGACACTTGTAGAATGTTATTCTGGCCTTTGTAGTAGTTGTTGTGTGCCATATTTGTCCCTAAATGTGCGTAATTGTATGAAAGCTATGAGTAGAATTTGTATTGAATGATGTCAAAATTTGCTTATAAATGGTAATTTGCTTATAAATCAACTCTGAAAGAGTTGGATTTATCAATCATGTAAAAAAGACTTGGTACCCCTTTCATATGTTCATATTAAAAATGAGGCTAATTATGTTTTATTGAGTACATTTTGATTTGTTCCAGTAGCCGGATCGAGCTGGGAGATGTGACACCACACAATATTAAACAGTTGAAAAGACTGAATCAGGTCATCTTTCCAGTCAGCTACAATGACAAGTTCTACAAGGATGTGCTGGAGGTTGGCGAGCTAGCAAAACTTGGTATTACATGGTTTTTTTTTTTTCCTCCCTTCTTTTCCTTCTTTCTATTCTTGAGCCCTATTTTTTTGTAGAGCAGAAAGAGTTAACTAATTTAGTTTGCTTATTTTATAAGTGAGGAAATGGGAGTGGTCTGGGTTGGGAGAAAAATCTCAGAAATCAGTTGAATGAAATAGTTGAATTTTAAAAAGAAATGCTTAATGTTCTTATTTAGTGTATGCCTGTGTGTTTTCACTTTTTAAGCTATACTCTAGAGGAGGCTTAAACTTCCTAAAATAGCATAAGAGCTTTGAGGTCATTGATATTCATGAGATAGTTGATGAAATTTAATGTTGATAGGAACAATGTAGTCCTTTAAAAGGGAAAAAGATTAAATAAAATGTGTTATTCTGTCTGTTCAACATTATATCTTTATATTTTCCTTGGCAGCCTATTTCAATGATATTGCTGTAGGTGCGGTATGCTGTAGGGTGGATCATTCACAGAATCAGAAGAGACTTTACATCATGACACTAGGATGTCTGGCACCTTACCGAAGGCTAGGAATAGGTAAAAAATTGTGGTTCTTTTACTTCTTCAGAGAGGCATAAACATATTCTTCGTTAATGTGTCTGACCTAGTAAGTTAATTTGGGTCTTTTTAAGGAATACTGAGAAAGGGTTACTGAATTATGTAAAATATGGTGAGAAATAACTAACATTTATTAACATAATTCTGCTGGAAGCCCTACATAGATTTGCTATTTACGTCCCCTTCTGCTTTTTCTGTTTTTCTTCTATCTGGAAGTGCTTGTTTAAAAAGGTTAGTCTTCTGCTAACAGTTTTAAACATATGTAGCTATTGTAGAGAGAGAACACAACTTTGGAAAATAAGAATATCTATTCTATACCTCATAAATTCTATTTGGACTCAATAAGTAGTTCAGATGGCAGGTGGATAGATACATAATTTAAAGGTTGATTTATGAAGTCACGTGTTATTTGTTTTATTTAACAGGAACTAAAATGTTAAATCATGTCTTAAACATCTGTGAAAAAGATGGTACTTTTGACAACATTTATCTGTAAGTAAAGTAATATTTAATGTTCTTATCAAAGGGGTTTAATAAGTTGGCAGGAGAAATCTTTACTAGAAACTTTAAAATCTGGTCACTTATTGTGCCTTTAGAAACACTGTGGAAGTAGTTGTTACAAAGTATTTGAGTAGTTGTTTTGTTTAGTTTTGTTTTATTAATAATAGTAGATTAGGGGCCTGAGATAGAACACATTGCTTTATTATATTAGGATGAGAGCTCCAAGGTCTTAGGGAAGAAATCAGGATTAAAACTCAGGCCTCGGCCAGGCGCAGTGGCTCACGCCTGTAATGCCAGCACTTTGGGAGTCTGAGGCGGGCGGATCACAAGGTTAGGAGATAGAGACCATCCTGGCTAACACGGTGAAACCCCGTCTCTACTAAAAATATTTAAAAAAAAAAAATTAGCTGAGCATAGTGGCAGCCGCCCGTGTCCCAGCTACTCGGGAGGTTGAGGCAGGAGAATGGCGTGAACCAGGGAGGTGGAGCTTGCAGTGAGCGGAGATCACGCCACTGCACTCCAGCCTTGGAGACAGAGCGAGACTCCATCTCAAAAAGAAAAAACTCAAGTCTTCCGAATTCAAGACCATTAATACTACTTTTCTTGTGCAAAACCTTCTGTGTTTTGTTCAAGGCTATGTTGGATAGCCTTGAACATTGTGGTAGATCATTTGTAGTAGAGTTTAATAATCAAAATCATAGTTTACCTAGCTGAGATTATACTTGAATCTCAAGAGGCTGTACATCAAGAGCTATGACTAAGATCACAGTCATGGATGTTCATAATTTAGTTTGGCCGTGTGAGATATTGAATTATACAGTGTTATTTTGGTAGTAATTGAGAAAGCTTGCATTTTTAATTTTTAAAACATACCATGTTTTTTATCAATCAGAAGGAAGATATATCTTCAAACTTTGAGACCCTAGTTTTTTATTTTTCATCATTTTTTTCTGTGTGTTAATAGGGGCTTTTAATAATTTATCCTCTTAAAATGAAAAAATTTTGATAGCTGTGGTACTTTTCCCTTTGTTGACTATAAGAATAAACACTGGCTGGGCGCGGTGGCTCAAGCCTGTAATTCCAGCACTTTGGGAGGCTGAGACGGGCGGATCACGAGGTCAGGAGATCGAGACCATCCTGGCTAACACGGTGAAACCCCGTCTCTACTAAAAAATACAAAAAACTAGCTGGGCGAGGTGGCGGGCGCCTGTAGTCCCAGCTACTCGGAGGCTGAGGCAGGAGAATGGCATAAACCCGGGAGGTGGAGCTTGCAGTGAGCTGAGATGCGGCCACTGCACTCCAGCCTGGGCGACAGAACGAGACTCTGTCTCAAAAAAAAAAAAAAGAATAAACACTGTGAGCCTTGTAATCTCAACCAGCTGTTTTACAAATGTAAAAATTAGATTAAAAGTGTAAAATTGGGCCAGGCGCAGTGGCTCACACCTGTAATCCCAGCACTTCGGGAGGCCAAGGCAGGCGGATCATGAAGTCAGGAGATCGAGACCATCCTGGCTAACACGGTGAAACCCCATCTCTACTAAAAAATAGAAAAATGAGCTGGGCGTGGTGGTGGGCGCCTGTAGTCCCAGCTACACGGGAGGCTGAGGCAGGAGAATGGCGTGAACCCAGGAGGCGGAGCTTGCAGTGAGCCAAAATCACGCCACTGCACTCCAGCCTGGGCAAAACAGAGACTCTGTCTCCAAAAAAAAGTGTAAAATTGTCATCAAAAGGTTTTAGGTAAGCATGCCTAACCTTTGTTGAGTACTGGTCATTGTAAAGAGAATGTAACAAATGTGCAGCATTCTAGCTCCAACCAATTTGGAGCTATCTGTGGAGAATGCTTAAAACTTGATGAAACCTTAATTTTAATTTTTTTCTGATACTCTCTTATATCTCAGGCATGTTCAGATCAGCAACGAGTCGGCGATTGACTTCTACAGGAAGTTTGGCTTTGAGATTATTGAGACAAAGAAGAACTACTATAAGAGGATAGAGCCTGCAGATGCTCATGTGCTGCAGAAAAACCTCAAAGTTCCTTCTGGTCAGAATGCAGATGTGCAAAAGACAGACAACTGAACAAATTACGAATGAACTTTCTTGCACTTGCTTGTCGCCAAATAAAAGAGAGGCCCATTGATACCCCCTCCCCCAACACTTTTCTTTTAAAGCTTTTCTCCCTCCTTGTTCTTGTTTTTCCTTCTTCGTTTCCTTTTCTCTAAGAGTTATAATACTTTGAAGGACTTTAAAAAAATAATCATGTTTGAATTGTTTTCTCTTATTTTTGTGAGGTGGTTTGAAGGAAGGAGAAGGTAGATCTGTTTAATTTTGCAGTTAAAGCTAGATGGTCCTAAAAATTTAATTGTTAAATTTAAAATATAATGTCCTGCTTTCACATTGAAGGACAGAGCCTACAAAACATTGTATATTTCAAAAGACAAAAAGAAGCAGCAGCAATATCTTGTTCTCTAATGCATAGACTAGTTGAGTGTGCTTGTGGTACTTTGGGTTTTTTAAGACTGGGATACTAATCCCTAGACATTGCCTTCACTCCACCTTTAGTCCTTCTGAGCACTCTCTCGGGAGTTGGAACATCATTATCCTTGTAAGAAATACTAAGCTTATTTTGATTTTTAAGCAATTATATCTTCTCTTCTTGCTGGTGGGTGGGGCAGTTTGGTTTAGTGTTATACTTTGGTCTAAGTATTTGAGTTAAACTGCTTTTTTGCTAATGAGTGGGCTGGTTGTTAGCAGGTTTGTTTTTCCTGCTGTTGATTGTTACTAGTGGCATTAACTTTTAGAATGTGGGCTGGTGAGATTAATTTTTTTTTAATATCCCAGCTAGAGATATGGCCTTTAACTGACCTAAAGAGGTGTGTTGTGATTTAATTTTTTCCCCTGTTCCTTTTTCTTCAGTAAACCCGACAATAGTCTAACCTTAAAAATGGAGTTGATGTCCTTATAGGTCACTACCCCTAAATAAACCTGAAGCAGGTGTTTTCTCTTGGACTTATTAAAAAGTACCTAAAAAGAAGCTTAGATGGACTGTGACATAATAAATTCAATTAATGTCATCTAATGCCAGCTGTTAAAAGTGTGGCCACTGAGCATTTGATTTTATAGGAAAAAATAGACAGTATTTTTAAGAGTAACATAGCTGTGCTATTGCATATCTGTTGGAGAACATCCCAGATTTGCTTATACTCAGTGCCTATGATATTGAGTTTAAGGATTTGAGGCAGGGGTAATTATTAAACATATTGCTTCTATTCTTGGAAAAGTAGAAGTGTAAAATGTTAATAATACAAATGTCACTGTGACCTCCTCCACTGAGAGGACTGGTTTATGCCAGATCATTTTCTGGCACATAAGGAGTGGCTTTGACAGGTTGATAACTTTGTAAGATGGGAGATGTCTGAAATATTCATGTTTTCCTCTTATAGTCCCATCTTCACTATTTAGAAATGTTCTCAGACTTTGAAATAATGCACAGGGCTTGAGCTTTCTGTCATTTGACTTTAAAAGGAAGTTTCATTCATATTTATCCTCTTGTGTAAAATTCTAGTATAAAGTCTCATCTCCAAATATGTTAAATGACAAAATTATTTTATAAAATGTTTATGCACACTTTATAACCTTAAGTTTTTATTTGAGAATGTGAAAGTACAAGGTGCAGTAGACTTCAACAATCTTGAGTGCCAAGAATAATACAGAAAAAGAAGACAGTTGATGAATGCGTTTATAGGGTTCTAATCTTAAGATGGTAAAAATGTAGAAAGACTTTGCTGGTTTTTTTGAGAGTATTCGTTTCTTAAAACAATCCAAATCTAAGCTTAGAAGAAAAGTTTAGCATTAAGCTCCTTTATCTTCATGGATAAGCTTCAGCTTGCTCTTGGCAAGAGAAGAGTGCTTGAGTTACAGAAGGCGTAATTAGTTTGAAGAATGCAGCAGCCTTTTTGTAAACTTCCCAGATATCAAAATCGACTTTGATATATAAATGGTTTTCTGAGATGACACTGCCTCTATTTCTATAACCATTTCACCTGGACTTTCTAATCAGTCCTATGAATGTATCCCTAAATGTGGTTATTGAAAACCGAATAGCTGCCTCATGACAAGTATGTGTTATTTAAGGAGGAAAAAATATTAAATTTTGAATTGAGTGTGTAGGCTCCCTATCATTATGTAGTTTCTTTTTCCATGGTAGTCAGTGACTTAACCTAAATTGTAAATGTTTGTAAAGGGTTAATTGTCCTACATCAAACTTATGTTAAATAATTCCATCCACTTATGGAGGAGGAGGAGAATGTGGAAGAGGTAAAAAGCTGGGCACAAGTTCATATGCCTATGAGTCAGTAAAGACTGAAGTAATGTCCTATGTTGAGCTGGTTATTTTGATATATGATAATTATCTTTAGAACAATTCTGTTAACTGGAAAATCACAGGATATATCCATCATATTTTTCAGGACAGATAGTTTTTACTGTGGGGCAAATAGGTTAAAATTACACTGTATGGTAGTTGCATTTAGGTTTTAAAGCAAAGAATCTGTAGAGAAATCTATGCAATATATAGTTTGTCCAGATTAGCTTTCATTTGGGGAATGAAGTTCTGAAATATCTAAAGCAGTTTACTCATCAGTTGAAAAGTCCTCCAAAAAGAGAACTATTGGGAAACCATGGTGTGTGGTGGTGGAAAAGAAAAGCTCCCTCAGTTTTTTGGAGGGAATAACTTAAAAAAAAATACTTAAATGGCTAAGTTTTTTTGGTGCAGTTAAGAATTAAACTTGTCAATTTTAACATTGCTGTTACATCTGAAATAAACTTATGTGATGTTCTGGTAGTGAGCTGTGATATCTATAAGTGTCAAAACTGTATTGTTGAATTCTGCAGCCAGCAACTGTATATACTCATTGTGTAATGTTTCCCTTACTGCTTTTATTTACTTTCACATTTCTTTAAGATCTAATTTTAAAAATCATTAAAATGGGCCAGGTGTAATTAAGGCATCCTAATTCAGATCTTCTGTGACTTGCTAGGTACTGCCCAATGTCTACAATTCAGTTCCAGTGAGAGGGAAAAAATAAGATCCAAGGGACTGTCTTGCTGCTATATTCTTAATGTAATTGTTAGAAATACTTGACACTTCAGGCTGCAATCTATTTAGTAATGTGTATTGGCTACAGATAACATATTCAGGTGTTTTGGGTTTTTTTCCTTATAAGGAAGGAGTATAGTAGTTCAATGAATTGGGAGTTGGCTTTTAACCTTTTTTCTGTATATCAAACATGAACTTAAGATTTTTTCTTTAACGGAATTAATTCAGTATTTAATATTTCTAGTCAAAATTGTTATAAGTAGATTTTTGCTTTTTTCGCTTAAGAAACAATGGGTCATCCTTGTCTAGTGTGTCTTAGTTATTACTGTAGTTTAAAACAAGTATTATCTTCCACAGTTCTTGCACAGTTCTGGATCAGGAATCTAGGAGCTGCTTAACTGGGTGGTTCTGTCTTGAGATCTCAGAAGGTTGCAGTCAAGCTGCTAGCCAGGACTGTACCATCTTGAAGCTTGACAAGGCTAGAGGAGCCATTTTCAAGATGTCTTGCTCACGTGGCTCTTGGGCTTCAGTTCTTCACTGTATGGGTATCATCATGGGGCTGCCTGATGGACAACTGGCATGTGGCGTCCCCCAAAAGTGATACAAGAAAGTGAGCAGAAGCCATACTCTTTTATGATGTAGCCTCAGGTGGCATAATTTCTGCCGTATTCCATTAGTCACAGACCGACCACTGAATCACTCTGGTATAGTGTGGGAGGGGACTACACAAGGATGTGAATACTGGGAGGTGGATGTCATGGGGCCCTCTAGGAGACTGGCTATCTGCTCAGAGAAGATACTGGGTTTTGTTGACTCCCAAGGTCAGGGTAGTTTTGGTTAGGTTGTGTTTTATTAGTCTCTAAAAGGAGTAGTTTTCTAAATGAGGGTTAGAAAGCACTACGCTTTACAGTTAGGATATAAAAGAAATAGTGGGCCTAAAGGCTGTGCTCTTGTGATTGGGTTTTCAGTGGGGAAGGGAGACAAGGCTGTCTCAGACTGATGCTGTTCTCACTGAGTGATTTGAATATTTCTGGGAAATTGGATACTACAGTCAGAAATAGGAACAGTAAGCCTATAGAAATTTTTCAGGGAGTAAATATTTTCTATGGCAGTGTCCTGAATTGGTTCTCCCTTGCAAGACTGAACTGTAGGAACTTAGTCCTAGTTTATGATACAGCCAAGTAACATAGTCATATGGGAAAAAGGGCTTGAGTCACATTTCTTAACGTATGTGTAGTTAACTTGGTAGAACATTGAGAACTATTAAGTCAGACAACAATCTGTTACTGGGGCAGAAATTCTCAACCTTTTCAGTTCTCCAAAATTTAAGATAACTTGATTTCTTAGGTAAAATGTTTTTGTTTTGGCGACAGAGTCTTGCTCTGTCGCCCAGGCTGGAGTGTAGTGTGGCACGATCTTGGCTCACTGTAACCTCCACCTCTCAGGTTCAAGCAATTCTGCCTCAGCCTCTCAAGTAGCTGGGACTACAAGGCGCATGCCACCTTGCCGCTAAGTTTTTGTATTTTAGTAGAGACGGGGTTTCACCGTGTTACCCAGGCTGGTCTCTTAACTCCTGAGCTTAGGCAATCCGCCTGCTGCGGCCTCCTAAAGTGCTCGATTTCAGGCGAGCCACCGTGCCTGGCCAGTAAAATGTTTTCTATCTGGAATGAATCGAGGTCTTTCCCTTGCTCAGTAGCTTCTAGAAGAAGAAAAAATAGCATCAAGATCTGATTCAGAAATAGTTGGGAGCAGAAAGTTAATATGAAGGAGTTGCTACTTGTTAACAGCCTAGAGTTTAGATATAGAAGAATTATTAACTTTTGGCCGGGCGCGGTGGCTCAAGTCTGTAATCCCAGCACTTTGGGAGGCCGAGGTGGGCGGATCACAAGGTCAGGAGATGGAGACCATCCTGGCTAACACGGTGAAACCCCGTCTCTACTAAAAAATACAAAAAACTAGCCGGGCGAGGTGGCGAGGTGGCGGGCGCCTGTAGTCCCAGCTACTCGGGAGGCTGAGGCAGGAGAATGGCGTGAACCCGGGAGGCGGAGCTTGCAGTGAGCCGAGATCAGGCCACTGCACTCCAGCTTGGGCGACTCTTGGCTGGAATATTTTGGAGTTTGTAAACTGTATATTAGATATTCCTGATTTAACTGAAACTAATTCGCCACATAGCTTTAATTTCATTCCAGTTTTACTTGTTTTATTTACTGTCCTCAAAAACTCGAGACATCTGAAAGGATCTAAGCAGTATAAATTAAAGCACATATTGAATCGCTATAGTAGCTTTCATAGGACATCTGATTATAATGCTTTTCTTTGTTTCTTTGTCCATACTGAACTTGTCTAGTTTATCTTTGAGAAACCATTTGCTAGTATCAAAAAGTCTTCTGTAAAGATTTGAACAATCTTGAGTTATCCTTGTCACTAGCAATCTCTTCCCCTAAAGTATAATAAAACTGTCAGGTACCGTATGTGTAATTACTTATGCAGGTGAAATTTGAATACACAAACAGTAAAGCCGAGTTCTCTTAGTAAGATGAGGGCTTTGTTGTAGCACCTTTAAAACAGTTTTACAACATCCTTCATTCTTATCACCTTCCTAAGTTAGAAATGATCTTCCTTTAGTGGATATAAAAGTTGTACGTCGTTTCTACAAATTTATTGGGTGCCTACTATTCTGAGCTCTAGGGATATAGCAGTGAGCAAGGCAAATAATGTCTGTGACCTCATTAAATAAAGGTAAGTAAAATTCTAGTTTAAGCAGAATTCATGTCTAAGTGAAGGTCATCCTCTTTACTAAAATGAATCAGCTCCTTCAAGGATCTTGATTTTACCTTAATTTTGAATTCCCTACATTGACTTGTTTTCTCTTACATTGGCTCCAGTACAAAAAAAAAGCCTTAATTCCCATAGGAGAACTGAGACTTAGAAGTGGGACAGGGAGTGCAAAAGAGATATGAGTTCAGAATGTATACAGGAGAAACAATCTAACATTGTAGAGGTTCTTTTTTTTTCTTTGAGACGGAGTCTCTCATTCTATGACCCAGGATGGAGTGCAGTGGCGCAATCTTGGCTCACTGCAACCTCCGCTACCTGGATTCAAGCAATTCTCCTGTCTCAGCCTCCTGAGTAGCTGGGATTACAGACATGCACCACCATGCCCGGCTATTTTTTGTAGGGACGGGGTTTCACTATGACAGGCCTCTTCTCGAACTTCTGACCTCAGGTGATTCCAAGGTGCTGGGATTACAGGCATGAGCCACTGCGCCCAACCTAACATTGTAGAGGTTCTGATTCCATCATATGTAGCTTGTGTCCCTGGACTCATGCAGCTTATCTCATTCTAAATGGCCTTTTTCATGCTACAGTTTAAAAAACAGACTAGCTCAGCTCTGGTGACATCTCAACTAGAGATCGTATCATCAGACAAATGAGTGACCTACTTCACAATTTGACCTTTTGCATCGGGATCCAAAGAGTAAATTCTTTCCTTTATTTTAGTTTCTGATTAAGTTTTTCCCCAGGTGATGTACTAGTAATGACCTCCCTCTGGGGACTTGATTCAGTTTGTTTCACATATAAGCAAATCTGTATGACCTTGGTTACAATTATCTGCAAGTATCCTGATTCTGTGTCTTACTTGCTTTGTTATAGTTACAACACTGCTAACTCCTTCAAGTGTAACTTCCACAACTGCTCAGTGCCTACTAGCTTGGTCTTTTCTTGCCAAACCTTTCTTCCTCTTTCCCTACATAGAATTGTCTAGAGTCCCATCACAGCAAATGGAAATTTAGCCTATATTATGTACCCTGGGACAAGTTTAGAATGTGGTTCCTGTATTATCACAATCATCGACAAAAGAAAAAAAAAAAGTGCTCCTTGTAACTTGCAGGGCATAGTACACTGCCTTACGTGAAATTTGGTCATGGAATGTACTCATAAGAGATCAAGTGCTGACAGTGAAAAAGATGAGTATGGCCCTTCCCTGGAGATACTCAGCAGTCTAGTAGAAAACATTTTTCTCAATTCCCATGAGATACTGTGTTGGGATGAGAGGCATAAATTTACAGAATTTTGAAGAAGACTTATTTAAATTAGTTTTGAGTTTGGTTCTATTACTACAAACAAAATGAGTAATTATTGTGTCATATGGTTATTTAGACATCCAAGAGTGAACAAAAATGATGTGTGCTTAGAGAATTAAATGTCTCTACTGAGGCACGGTAGTGCCACAGGAAAGGTGTGTCCTGTAGCAGGTATCAGATAATTTAGCTATTGGAAAAATAATCTAGGACCGAAGTAATTGATCAAAACAAAAATGGGGTAAATAATTGAACATGTAACCCAACACCAGAGCTTTGCAAATGTATAAGAATCACAATGCTTAAAAAAAATAGATTCAACGTATGCATTTAAAAGGACAAAAATTCTGCATTAAGAAATTGGGAGAGGGGTTAAAAAACTCAAATTTAACTCTAAAGAGCTCCTATTCTAAGAAAAGTATCGTGGTATTTTGATAATGAAAAGATCAAAAAAATTCTAATAGTTTTTTAAAATACGGCTTTACTTTTGCCTAATGTTGCATTGGGTTCATTCATTACAATAAAACTTACTGGCCGGGCACAGTGGCTCACGCCTGTAATCCCAGCACTTTGGGTGGCTGAGGCGGGTGGATCAACCTGAGGTCGGGGGTTCGAGACCAGCCTGACCAACATGGAGAGACCCCCGCCTCTACTAAAAACACAAAATTATTAGCCAGGCGTGGTGGCGCATGCCTGTAATTCCAGCTACTCGTGAGGCAGGAGAATCGCTTGAACCCAGGAGTCGGAGGTTGCACTCCAGCCTGGGCAACAAGAGCGAAACTCCATCTCAAAAAAAAAAAAAACTTACTGAGCACTTACCGCACATTAGGCACTGTGATTGATGCTATCATCCAACATAGTGCTTATAATTAACAACACTGTAATATATACTTAAAATTTTGCGAGAATGATAAATCTTACATGTAAGTTTTTAAATCACAAAACAATAGAGGCTGAGAGGAAACTTTTGGACATGATAGATATGTTTATGGCATTGTGATGGGTTAATGGGTGGATGTTTATCTCCAAAACTCATCAAGTTGTATACTTTAGATATTTACAGCTTTTTTGTATGTCAATCATACCTCAATAAAGTGCTTTTTTAAAAAAAATTAACCAAAATAGACCATACTGACTTGGGTTATAAGTCAAAATACTAGCACTTCAGGAGGCCGAGGTGGGTGGATCGCCTGAGATCTGGAGTTTGAGACCAGCTGACCAACATGGTGAAACCCTATCTCTACTAAAAATAAAAAAATTAGCTAGGCACGGCAGCTTGGGATGCTGAGGTAGGAGAATCGCTTGAACCCTTGAGGCGGAGGTTGCAGTGAGCCGAGATCAAAAAATTAGCTGGGCATGGCTACTTGGGATGCTGAGGTAGGAGAATTGCTTGAACTCGGGACAGGGAGGTTGCAGTGAGCTGAAGTCGTGCCATTGTACTTCAGCCTGGACAACAAGAGCAAAACTCAGTCCCCCCCCCACCCAAAAAAAAAAGTCAAAATATATTTAAGAAGCTTGATATCTGGAAAATAATCTGAAAATTAAACGTTTCTAAATCATGTTTAAGAAGTTGTTGCAAGAGAAATGAGAATATTTTGAACAGAAGGAAAATGAAAACTATCAAAAGCTGCAGCAAGCAGCTAAACATGCTTAAAGGGTAATTTACAGCATTAAATGTGTGAGGAAAAATGTCTTAAATAAAGGATCTTAAGTTCCATCTTAAGAAACTAGAAAAACAAGAACTAGTTAAACCTAAAGTAAGCTGAAAAGGAAAAAGTAAAGAGCAGAAACCGGTAAGATTGAAGACAAAACAATAAACAAAGCAACTGCCACTTTGAAAAAATAAGATTGATAAACTTCTAGCTAGACTGATCAAAGAACAGAGAAGACACAAATTACTGATACCAGTAATGGCAGGGGACAACACTATACAACTTAGAATAAAAGGATAATTCATCCAATACAACAACTTAGATGAAATGGACATTTTTTCAAAAAATATGTCCATTTCATCTGAAAGACAAATTACTAATATTATTCAAGAGGAAAGTCTGAGGTTTGCAAAAGGTTAAACAGTCACCATATGACTCAGCAACATACACATCAGAAATGAAATGTCCACATGACAGCTTGTATTCGTAGCATTAAGAATAGCCAAAGGGTGAGAACAACCCAAGTGTCCATCAACTATATCCACAGAAAGAGCTATTGTTCAGTCATAATAGGTGAATTGTATGGTATGCAATAATATCAGTAAAGCTGTTTTCATAAGAAAAGTAAGAAACCTGAAATAGTCTCATGTATATATAAAGAAAATTGAATTTGTAGTTAAAATCCTCCCTACAAAGAAATCCAGGCCCGATGGCCTCTTTTGTGAATTCTATCAAATATTTAAGGAAGTTATGATACCAATCCTACATACTCTTCAAGAAAATAGAATATTGGTCAGTTCATTTTATGAGAACAGCATTATGCCAACACTAAAACCAGACAAAGACATTATAAGAAAACTATAGACCAATATCTCTCATGAATTATGACTGGAAAATCCTTAAGAAAATATTAGCAAATCAAATCCAGCAATATATTAAAAGGATATATTATGAGCAAATAGGATTAGTCTCAAGAATGAAAGGTTGATTTAACAATTGAAAACTAATTTGTGTAATTTATCATATGAACGATCTTAAAAGTAAATGATTATCTCAATAGATGCAGGAAAAAAATATTCAACAAAATTCAACACCCATTCATGATTTTTTAAGAGTTTGAACAATATAGGAATAAAAAGGAATTTATTTAATCTGAAAAAGTTATCTATAAGAGCTTTCACCATACTTGATGGTGAAAGACGGAATGCCTTACCACTAAGTTTGGGAAGAAGGCAAGGATGGCTCTTCTCACCATTGCCACATGATATTGCACTGGATTTCAGTAAGTGCAAAATTGTATATTAGACTAGCCAGTCCAATAAAATAAGGAAAGTATGCAGATTGTAAAGAAGTAAAATGGTTTTATTTACAGATGATTAAGTAGAAAACATTAAGATGATCTTTTTAAAAAAAAATAAAGCTACTAGAATTAATAAAGGAGTGTAGTAAGGTCACAAAATACAAACATCAATTGTATTTCCAGCAATGAAAAAATTTGAAATGGAAAAATTTTAATAATATAACAACGTAAAAATATTTAGAGATATATTTAACAAAATATATGCAAGACATGTATACAGAAAGTTATAAAACACTGCTGGGAAACATTTGTAAAGACCCAAATAAATGCAGAAATATAACATGCTCATGGATCCCAAAACCCAGTATTATTGTCACTTGTCCTCAAATCAAATTATATATCTCAGTCAAAAGTATTGAAGGCTTGCATTTTCCTGTTTAAATTGATGAGCTTAAGTCTACATGGAAACTTAAAGAAAAGAGTTAATACAATTTATAAAAGGAAAACACAATTGGAGGACTTACACTACTTTAAGACACATAAAGCTGCATAAAGACACTATGGTGTTGGTATTAATGCCCACAAATACATCAGTGGAAAGGAATAGAATTCAAAAATGCATCAGTTAATATATGGTCACTTGATTTTTGTCCCAGATACAAACAATTCAGTGGAGGAAAGATAGTCTTTTCAACAACTAATGTTGGAAGAAATGGATTTTCCAATAAAATGTATAAACTTTGATCCACAGCTCCACGATATGCAAAATTTAATTTAAAATGCAGAATGAATCTAAATATAAAACTAAAAAACGTCTAAAAGAAAAACATGAGAAAATCTGTGTGACCTTGTGTTAAAGATTTCTTAGCTATGACATCATAAGCATAATCCATAAAAGAATAATTGATAAGTTGGATTTAAAATTACTATATGAAAGACAAGAAAATGAAAAGACAAACTAGGAACTGGGAAAAACCACTTGAATAACATATATCTGAAAAAGGTTTTGTAATCAGAATGTATAAAGAACCCTGGAAACTCAGTAAACAACAAACAGCCCAGTAAAAATGGTCAAGACATTTGAACAACACTTCATCAAAGACATATAAATCATATAAATGGCTAATAAGCACATGTAAAGATGTGCAGCATCGTTAGTAAATAAGGAAATGCAAATTAAGGTCATAATGAAGTATCATTATGTGCCTATTAGAATGATGAAATTTTAAATAGACTGATCATGGCTGAGCGCAGTGGCTCACACTTGTAATCCCAGCACTTTGGGAGACCAAGACAGGCAGATCTCTTGAGCCCAGGAGTTCAAGACTAGCCTGGGACATGGTGAAACCCCATCTCTACTAAAAATACAAGAATTAGCCAGGCATAATGGGGTACACCTGTAGTCCCAGCTACTCAGGAGGCTGAGGTGAGAGGATCACCTGAGCCCAGGAGTTTGCAGTGAGCCGTGATCACACCACTGCAATAAAGCCTGAGCGAGACAGCAAGACCCAGTCTCAAAAAAAAATAATAATAATAATAAGATGAAAATTAATAGACTGATCATATAAAGTGTCACCAAGGATGTGGAAAAATTCAAACTCTTATGCACTACTAGAGGGAATACAAAATGGTACCAGAACTTTGCAAAGGAGTTTGGCAGTTTTTTTAAAACAGTAAATACAGTCTGGGCATGTTGGCTCCTGCCTGTAATCTTAACACTGGGAGACTGAAGGAGGAAAATTACTTGAGTCCAGGAGTTGGAGACCAGCCTGGGCAATATAGCAAGTCTGTCTCTACAAAAAAAAAAAAAAAAAAAAAAAAATGCTGGGCATGGTGGCATGTACCTGTAGTCCTAGTTACTTGGGAGGCTGAGGTAGGAGGATCTCTTGAGCACAGGAGTTCAAGGCTGCAATGAGCTATGATTGCGCCACTGCCCTCCAGTCTGGGCAACAGAACATGACTCTGTCTTTAAGGAGGGGGAAAAAAAGTAAGTCGACTGAATGAAAGAAGATAGACAAAAAGAGACAAGAAGGGTATATACTGAATAATTTCATGTATATAAAATTCCAGAAAATGGAAACTAGTGACTGAAAGTACATTAGTGATTGTCTGGAGAATAGGATAAGGCCAGAGGAGGGAATTAATTAGCATGAGGTAATTTGAGTAGCAAGAAAGATATGCTCATTGTTTACTGTGCAAGCGGTTTCACAGGTGTATACATATGTCAAAGCTTTATCACACTGCCCATTTTAGATATGTTCAGTTTGCTGTAGGTCAATTATATATCAGTACAGCTATAGGAATATCTTGTTGCATTGCAGTTTCCTTTATTGAGCTTCACAGATATTGCACTTTTTTCAAATTGAAGGTTTATGTCAACACTGCATGGAGCAAGCCTGTCAGTGCCATTCTTCCAACGGCATGTGCTCATTTCCTGTCTCTGTATCATATTTTGGTAACTCTTGCAATATTTTAAACTTTTACTAAGATTTTTTTGGGGGAGTTTGGAACTATTAACCACAAAGAATAGTCTTTCCAGGCCAGGCATGGTAGCTTACACCTATAGTCATGGCACTTTGGGAGATGGAGGTGGCCAGATCACTTGAGCTCAGGAGTTTGAGACCAGCCTGGGCAACAGGGTGAAACCCTGTGTCTACTAAAAATGCAAAAATTAGCCGGGTGTGGTGGCACCCGGCTAATAGTCCCAGCTACTTGGGAGGTTGAGAGGTGGCAGGATGTTTCGAGCCTGGCAGGCAGAGGTTACAGTTAGCCAAGATTGCGCCACCACACTCCAGGCTGGGCAACAGAATGAGACCTTGTCTTAAAAAAAAAAAAAAAAAAAAGTCTTTCCAGTGTTTGAAGTTGAAGGTGTAAACCCATTGGAGGATTTTTCAAAGCATGATATATGTCCCATGAAATATAATACACTGTGATAGATAATGTAGTATCAGAAGAAAATAATGGATTTCACAGAAAAGGATAATGTGTCTATATTGGTGTCATATTGCTCTTTTCAAAGACAAGGAATACATATTCCATTTCTAGCAGGAAAGCTGACAAGGATGAACCGTTATTGCTGAACCATTCTCATTGCTGGTTATCCAAATGCCATAGTAATTTGAGTGCTTTATTTTATTATTTATTTAAACAGTTATTTTATGTTCAAGGGTACCTGTGCAGGTTTGTTATATTAGTAAATTGTGTGTCCTGAGGGTTTGGTGTACATATTGTTGTATTACCCAGATAATAAGCATAGTACCCCATAGGTAGTTTTTGGATCCTCACCCTCCTCCCACCCTCTACCCTCAAATAGGCTCTGGTGTCTGTTCCCTTCTTTTTTTTTTCTTTTTGAGACAGAGTCTCGCTCTTTCGCCCAGGCTGGAGTGCAGTGGCGTGATCTCGACTCATGGCAAGCTCCACCTCCTGGGTTTACGCCATTCTTTAGGTTCGCGTGTACTCAACGTTTAGCTCCCACTTATACGTGAGAACGTTCAGTATTTGCTTTTCTGTTCCTGCGTTTGTTCACTTGGGATAGTGGCCTCTAGCTCCATTCATGTTGCTGCAAAGGACATGATCCTTTTCTTTTTTATGGCTCCATAGTATTCCATGGTGTGTATGTATCATATTTTCTTTATCCAGTCCATCATTGATGAGCATGTAGGTTGAGACCATGTATTCGTTATGGTAAATAGTGCTGTGGTGAACAAAATTGTGCATGTGTCTTTATGGTAGAACAATTCATATTCCTTTGGATACATACTCAACAATGGGATGCTGGGTCAAATGGTAGTTCTGTTTAAGTTCTTTTTTTTTTTTTTTTCTTTGAGATGGGGTCTTGCTCTGTTGCCCAGGCTGGAGTGCAGTGGTGCGATCTCAGCTCACTGCAACCTCCTCCTTCCAGGTTCCAACGATTCCCCTGCCTCAGGCTCCTGAGTAGCTGGGATTACAGGCGTGCACCACCACACCCAGCTAATTTTTTTACTTTTAGTATAGACAGGGTTTTACCATGTTGGGCAAGCTGGTCTCGAACTCCTGACCTCATGATCCACCCACCTCGGCCTCCCAAAATGCTGGGATTACAGGCGTGAGCCACCGAGCCTGGCCCTGTTTAAGTTATTTTAGAAATCGTCAAACTGCTTTCCATAGTGTCTGAACTAATGTACATTCCCACCAGTAGTGTGTAAGCATTCCCTTTTCTCCACAACCTTGCCAGCATCTGTTATTTTTTGACTTTTTAATAATAGCTATTCTAGGGCCAAGTGAGGTGGCGCATGCCTGTAATCCAACCATCTTGGGAGGCCCAGGTAGGCAGATCACTTTAGTCCAGGAGTTCAAGAACAGCCTGGGCAACATAGTGAAACTCCCTCTCTACAAAAACTACAAAAATTAGGCTGTTGTGGTAGTGCGCACCTGTTGTCCTAGCTACTAGGGAGTCTAAGGTAGGAGGATCCCTTGAGCCCAGGAGGTCGAGCTGAGGTCACACCACTGCACTCCAGCCTGAATGACAGAGTAAGACACTGTCAAAAGAAAAAAAAAAAGTCATTCTAACTGGTGTGAGATGGTATCTCCTTGTAGTTTGGGTTTGCATTTCTCTAATGTTTAGAGATGTTGAGTATTTCCTCACATGCTTGTTGGCTGCATGTATGTCTTCTTTTGAAAAGTGCCTGTTCATGTCCTTTGCCTGCTTTTTACTAGTTTTTTTTTTTTTTTCTGTTAATTTGTTTAAGTTCCTTGAAGATTTTTGATATTAGACCTTTGCCAGATGAATAGTTTGCAAACATTTTTCCCATTCTGTAGGTTGTCAGTTTACTCTATTGATAGTTTCTTTTGGTGTGCAGATGCTCTTTAGTTTAAGTCCCATTTTTCAATTTTTTGGTCAAACTTTTGTTAATATTATGTTGGTTAGGTGATACGTGATCAGTGATCTTTGATGTTGCTATTGTATTTGTTTTGGGGCCCCACAAATTGTGCCCATATAAGATGGCAAAATTAATTGGTAAATGTGTGTGTTCTGACTGCTCCACGGACGGGTCATTCCGTCATCTCCCTCTCCTGAGGCCTCCCTGAGACACAGCAATATTGAAATTCGGCCAGTTAATAACCCTAAAATGTCCTCTAAGTGTTCAAGTGAAAGGAAGAGTCACACATCTCTCACTTTAAATGTTGTTTTTTGTTTTTGTTTTTGTTTTTTTTGAGACGGAGTCTTGCTCTGTCACCCAGGCTGGAGTGCAGTGGAGTGATCTCGGCTCACTACAAGCTCTGCCTCCCGGGTTCAGGCCATTCTCCTGCCTCAGCCCCTCCAAGTAGGTGTGACTACAGGCGCCCGCCACCACGCCCAGCTAATTTTTTGTATTTCTAATAGAGACAGGGTTTCACCATGGTCTCTATCTCCTTCCCTCATGATCCGCCCCCCTCAGCCTCCCAAAGTGCTGGAATTACAAGCGTGAGCCACCGCGCCCAGCATCTCACTTTAAATTAAAAGCTAGAAGTGACTAAGCTTAGCAAGGAAGGTTTGTTAAAAGCCAAGACAGACTAAAAGCTAGGCCTCTGGTACGAAGCAGCCAAGTTTTGAATGCAAAGGAAAAGTTATTGAGGGAAATTAAAAGTGCTACTCCAGTGAACACACAAATGGTAAGAAAGCAAAACAGCCTTATGGCTGATACAGAGAAAGTTTTAATGATCTGCATAGAAGATCAAACCAGCCACAATATTCCCTCAAGACAAAGCCTAACTCAGAACAAGGTGCTAACTTTCTTTAATTCTATGAAGCCTGAGAGAGGTGAGGAAAGTTGCAGAAGAAAAGTTGGAAGGCAGCAGAGGTTGGTTCATGAGGTTAAGGAAAGAAGCCATCTCCATAACATAAGAGTGCAAGGGGAAGAAGCAACGGCCGATGCAGAATCTGCACCAAGTTATCCAGGAGATCTAGCTATGATCATTGATGAAGGTGGTTACATTAAACACCAGATTTTCAATGTAGACAAAACAGCCTTCTATTAAAAGCTGATGGCTTTTAGTACTTAATAGCTAGAGAGGAGAAGTAAATGCCTGGCTTCAAAGCTTCAAAGGACAGGCTGACTCTCTTGTTAGGGGCTAATGCAGCTGATGACTTTCAGTTGAAGCCAGGACTCATCTACCATTCTAATGATGCTAGACCCTTAAGAATTAGGCTAAGTCTACTCTCCCCATGCTCTATAAGTGAAATAATAAAGCCTGGATGTAAACAATACATCTGTTTACAGCACGGTTTACTGAATATTTTAAACTCACTGTTAAGCCTACTGCTCAGAAAAAGGATTCCTTTCAAAATATTATTGCTCATTGACAATGCACCTAGTCATCCAAGAGCTCTGTTGGAGATGTGCAGGAGGTTAATGTTTCATGCCTGCTAACACAGTATCCATTCTGCAGTCCATGGATCAAGGATTAATTTCAACTCCCAAGTCTCATTATTCAGGAAATACATTTTATAAGGCTGTAGCCACCAAAAACAGGGGTCTTCAAAAAATTCATGGAAAATTCATATTATGAAAAACTATGCACATGGATTTCAAAATATTTTCACACCAAAATAAACCAGCTTGTGCAACATGATGAAACCCTACCTCTTACAAAAACTACAAAACTTAGCCAGGCGTGGTTGCATGTACCTGTAGTCCCAGCTACTTGGGAGGTTGAGGTGTGAGGAACCCTTAAGCTGGGAAGGTCAAGGCTGCAGTGAGCCGTGTTTATACCACTGTACTCCAGCCTGGGTGAGAGAGTGAGATCCTGTTTCAAAAAACAAGCAAACAAAGACACGATTTTTGGTGACATTTGGGTGGAAGAATGGTAAAATCATTGTCATTGGTGCTTTACAAGATGTTTATGGGGGCAATGCCCCAAAGAAGTCAACAGTTTACAAATGCATAACTAATTTTAGGAAAGGATTATATGATGTTGACGATGAAGCCCACAGCTGCAGACCATCCACATCAATTTGTGAAGAAAAAATTTCATTCATGCCCTAATTGAAGAGGACCAATGATTTAACAACAGAAACAATAGCCAACACCATAGACATCTCAATGGATTCTACTTACATAATTTTGACTGAAAATTAAAGTTGAGGCAACTTTCCCTTTCCTGATGGGTACCAAAACTGTTGTGCCCAGATCAGTTGCAGACAAGAGCAAAGTTTTCAATGGAAATTTTAAACAAGTGAGGAAAAGATCCTGAAGCATTTCTTCAAAGTATTGTTAACAGTACATGAAACATGGCTTTACCAGTGTGGTCCTGAAGACAAAATACAATCTAAGCAATGGCTATCGAGAGGTGGAAGTGGTCCAGTCAAAGCACAAGTGAACTGGTCAAGAGATGCTTAAGGCACTTTGCTTGTTGACTATCTGGAGGGCCCCAAAATAGAAACATCTGCTAATTATGAGAATGTTTTGAGAAAGTTAACCGAAACTTGAGCAGAAAAATCCCCCAGGTGAGCTTTCACTGGAGAGTCCTTCTTCACCACCACAATGCTCTTGCTCATTCCTCTAATCAAATAAGGGCAGTTTTGCATGAGTTTTGATGGGAAATCATTAGGCATCTACCTTACAGTCCTGGTTTGGCTCCTTATGACTTCTTTTTGTTTCCTAACTCACATTTCTTCAGTTAATAATTAGTAAAAAAGACTGAATTGACATGGCTAAATTCCCAGGACTCTCAGGTCTTTAGGGATGGGCTAAATTGCTGGTATCATCGCTTACAAAAGTATCTTGAAGTTGATGGAAATTTTATGTTAAGAAATCATGTTTATGGTCTGGTGTGGTGGCTCACACCTGTAATCCCAACATTCTGGAAGGCTGAGGCAGGCAGATCATGAGGTCAGGAGATTGAGACCACCCTGGCTAACACGGTGAAACCTCGTCTCTACTAAAAATACAGAAAGTTAGCCAGGTGTGGTGGCACGCCCCTGCCCCTGTAGTCCCAGCTACTCGGGAGGCTGAGGCAGGAGAATTGCTTGAACCCGGGAGGCAGAGGTTGCGGTGAGCCGAGATGACACCATTGCACTCCAGCCTGGGCAACAAGAGCAAAACTCTGTCTCAAAAAGAAAAAAAAAAAAGAAAAAAAAAAGAAAAAGAAATCATGTTTATATTTTCAATTTTTGTCTTTTAATTCCATTTTCCCACAATTTTTTTTTTTTTTTTTTTTTTTGAGATAAGGTCTTACTCTGTTACCCAGGCTGGAGTGCAGTGGTATGTACTGGCTCACTGCAGCCTTGACCTCCTGGCTCAAGCAATCCTTCCACCTCAACCTCCTAAGTAGCTGGGACCACAGGCACGTGCCACCATGCCCAGCCAATTTTTAGATCTTTAGTAGAGACAGGGTTTCACCATGTTGCCCAAGATGGTCTCAAACTACTGGGCTCAAGCAGTCCTCCTCCATCAGCCTCCCAAATTGCTAGGATTACAGGCATGAGCCAGAGTGCCTGACCTTCCATTAACTTGGTGAAGTCCCATAATATAGTGATGCCTCTGATGGATCTGGGCAAAGTAAATTGAAAGCCTTCTTGGGAAGGCTTCACCATTCTACAGGCTTTTTTTTTTTTTTTTTGGAGACGGAGTTTCCCTCTTGTTGCCCAGGCTGGAGTGCAATGGTGTGTTCGTGGCTCACTGCAACCTCTGCCTCCCAGGTTCAAGTGATTCTCCTGCCTCAGTCTCCCGAGTAGCTGGGATTACAGGCATGCATCAACACATCCAGTTAATTTTTGTATTATTAGTAGAGACAGGGTTTTGCCATGTTGGCCAGGCTGGTCTTGAACTCCTGACCTCAAGTGATCTGCCAGCCTCGGCCTCCCAAAGTGCTGGGATTACAGGCGTGAGCCACTGCACCTGGCCTCTAGATGCTATTAAGAACATTTGTGCTGGGCACAGTGGCTCACGCCTTTTACCCAGCACTTTGGGAGGCTGAGGCAGGTGGATCACAAGGTCAGGAGTTCATAGACCAGCTTGACCAACATGTTGAAACTCCATCTCTACTAAAAACACAAAAATTAGCCGGGCATGGTGGTGCCTGCCTATAATCCCAGCTACTAGGTAGGCTGAGTCAGGAAAATTGCTTGAACCCACGAGGCGGAGGTTACAGTGAGCTGAGATTGTGCCACTGCACTCCAGCCTGGGTGACAGAGTGAGACTTCATCTAAAAAAAAAAAAGACATTCGTGAGTCATGGGAAGAGGCCAAAATATCAACATTAACAGGAGTTTGGAAGAACTTGATTCCAGCTCTCATGGATGACTTTGAGGGAAGAATTCAAGACTTCAGTGGAGGAAATAACTGCAGATGTGGTGGCAATAGCAAGGGAACTAGAATTAAAAGTAGGGCCAGAAGATGAGACTGAATTGGTGCAATCTCATGATAAAACTTGAATACATGAGGAGTTGCTCTTTTTTTTTTTTACATGGGAGTCTTGCTCTCTCGCCTAGGCTAGAGTGCAATGGCGTGATCTTGGTTCACTACCTCTGCCTTCCGGGTTCAAGTGATTCTCCTGCCTCAGCCTCCCACGTGGCTGGAACTACAGGTGTGCGCCACCATGCCCAGCTAATTTTTGTATTTTTAGTAGAGATGGGGTTTCACCATGTTGGCTGGGCTGGTCTGGAACTCCTGACCTCGTGATCCTCCTGCCTTGGCCTCCCAAAGTGCTGGGATTACAGGCATGAGCCACTGTGCCAGCTGAGGAGTTGCTTTTTATGGAAGAGCAAAGAAAGTAGTTTCATGAGATAGAAAGTACTCCTGGTGAAGATGCTGTGAACATTGTTGAAATTATATCAAAGGATTTAGAATTGTACATAAACTTATTTGATAAAGCAGTAACAGGGTTTGAGAAGACTGACTCCAATTTTAATTAAATTTAAAACATTTTAAATTTAAAATTTTACCTATTTATTTAACAGATGGGGTCTCACTCTGTTGCCTAGGCTGGAGTACAGGGGCATGATCATAACTCATCAAAGCCCCAAACTCCTGGGCTCCAGCAATCCTCCCACCTCAGCCTCCCAAGTAGCAGGGGCGGCTGTAGGTGCTTGCTACCAGCCAATTTAAAATGTTTTATTGTTGGTAGAGATAGGGTCTCTCTTTGTCATCCAGGCTGGTCTGGATTTCCTGGCCTCAAGTGATCCTCCCATCTCAGCCTCCCAAGGTGTTGGGATTACAATTCTGAGCCAATGCACTTGGCAAGCATAACTTTTTTTTTTTAATGAGACAGGGTCTCACTGCTGTTGCCCAGGCAGAAGTGCAGTAGTGAGATCGCAGCTTGTAACCTTGACCTCAGGCTCAAGTGATCTTCTTGCCTCATTTTTTTAGAGATGAGGTCTCACTGTGTTGCCTAGTCTGGCCTCAAAGTCCTGGGCTCAAGCCATCCACAGGCCTGAGCCACAGCGCCTGGCCCAACATAACTTTTATATGCACTTGGAAACGAAAAATGTGTGTGACTTGCTTTTTTGTAATATTCTCTTTATAGTGGTGGTCTGGAATCCAACCCAAAATATCCCTAAGATACGCCTGTATTTTTGTTGTTGTTTTTTTTTATTGACACTCTTAAGCAAATTAAAATCAAGTTACTGACTGGGTGAAAGTATTTGCACAACACATATCTGAAAGAGAACTTTTATCCAAAGCACCTAAATATTTTTACAATTCAATAAGACAAACATATTGATTTTTAAATGGGCGAATTGTTATTATTATTTTTTGAGATGGAGTTTTGTTCTTGTTGACCAGGCTGGAATGCAATGGTGCAGTCTCAGCTCACTGCAATCTCTGCCTCCCAGGTTCAAGCGATTCTCCTGCCTCAGCCTCCTAAGTAGCTGGAATTACAGGTGCCTGCCACCATGCCTGGCAAATTTTTGTTATTTTTAGTAGGGACGGGGTTTCATCATGTTGGCCAGGCTGGTCTTGAACTCCTGACCTCAGGTGATCTGCCAGCCTCGGCCTCCCAAAGTGCTAGGATTACAGGTGTGAGCCACCCCGCCTGGCCAAGAAATGGAAATTAAAATCACAATGAGATACCATTTACACTCACTATAACGGCTAGAATTAAAAAGAGTGACAATATCAAGTGTTGGCCATGCTGTGGAATATCTGGAGCCCACATATACTGCCACTGGGAATGTGGAAACAAATATTATGACTGCATTGGGTAAAGGTTGGGCAGTTTCTTTTGGGAAATATGGAAGTAGATTTCAAGAGTTGGCCATTTAGGCCGGAGTGGTTGCTCACGCCTGTAATTCTAGTCGTTTGGGAGAGCCAGAAGAAAGGACTCCTTTAGGCCAGGAGTTCAAGACCAGCCTGTGGAACATAGTGAGACCTGGTCTCTACAATTTTTTTTTTTTTAATTAGCCAGGTGTGGTGGCAAGTGCCTGTAGTCCTAGCTACTTGGGAGACTGAGGCTGATCCCTTGAGCCCAAGAGTTGAGGTTGCAGTGAGCTATGATCACACCATTGCACTTCAGTCTGGGCGACAGGGTGAGACCCTATCTCTGAAAAAATAATTAAAAAAAGAGAGCTGGCCATTCACTTACTCTATTCAGAAAGCAAAAGAATGGCTTCTAAAGAGAAAACACAAGCCTAACACTTCGACAGAGAACTGAGAGTTAAAAAGCTACCGGGCGCCCGTGGCTCATGCCTGTAATCTTAGCCCTTTGGGAGGCCGAGGTGGGCAGATCATGAGGTTAGGAGTTCGAGACCAACCTGACCATTATGGTGGTCTCTAGTAAAAAATACAATAACAAAAAATTAGCTGGGCGTGGTGGCGCACGCCTGTAGTCCCAGCTACTCGGGAGGCTGAGGCAGGAAAATCACTGGAACCCGGGAGGTGGAGGTTGCAGTGAGCCGAGATCGTGCCCTCCAGCCCGGGCGACAGAGCAAGACCCCATCTCAAAGGGGGTAAAAAAATAAAAAAGGCCAGGCGCTGTGGCTCACGTCTGAAATCTGAATTCAGCACTTTAGGAGGTCGAGGCGGGCGGTTTGCCTGAGGTCAGGAGTTCGAGACCAGTCTGGTCGGGCAAAGGCCACCTGGTGTAAACCTGGCTGCCCAGCTCTTTATGCACTCAGGACAGCATGGGAGCCCTGTCGCCCCGCGCGCATCTACGGGCCTGGCAACCGGGGACGCAGGGCGGGCGGGGAAAAGAAGGGTGCGCACTCCATGGGCGCTGGCACCCCCCAGGTACCGCACACAGAGGTCCCTAGGAAGGAGGCGCACTTTGCGCAGTTCTTGCCTCCTGGAGCAGGATGGAGGTGGGTGGAGCTGAGTCCGGGGCCTCCCCGCAGCCTTGGTCACCGCTCCAGGCTCTCAGTGGCCTCTTCCCGCAGTCACTCATCTCTAGTAGTAGGAAAAAACGGAGGTCTTGATATGAAACTGGGGATGCAAGGAAGCGCTTATGTATCATGCAAATAGTCTTTCAGCACCACTGAGAAGTCTCAAGAATGTGGGTGAAAATCAGATTCATTCTGTCCACTTGAAAAAAAATGAACTAACAGCCCTATACACCAGTTTCACTTGGCCAGTATATATTACCACCAATATAGGTCACTGAAGCACGGCCAGCTAGTTTGAAAATAGGACTGCTGTGATTATCTGAAATGGATGTTGAATGGGTAAAGTCAAGAAAAAGATTCTGGGCTTCAGCCCAGGAGTTGAAGACCAACCTGGGCAACATAATGTGACCCCCATCTCTACCCAAAAGAAAATTGCCGGGTATGTGGTTCCAGCTACTTGGGAGGCTGAGGTGGGAGGATCGCTTGAGTTTGGGAGGTGGAGGCTGCAGTGAGCTGTTATAGTGCCACTGACCTTCAGCCTTGGCAACAGAGGGAGACCCTGTCGCAGGAAAAAAGAAAACAAAGAAAACAAAGGAAAGGAAAATAAAGGAAAGGAAAGGAAAAGGGAAAGGGAAAGGAAAAGGGAGAGGGAAAAGAAAAGGGAAGGAAGGGAAAAGAAAAGGGAAGGAAAGGAAAAGAAAAAGAAAAAAGAGAAAAGAAAAGAGAAAGGCTACACTTCGGAAATAAGGATTAATTTAAAAAGCTAATATTCTGATTTTTTTTTTTTTTTTTTT
>NC_045435.1:29778749-29811067 GCF_002776525.5 Piliocolobus tephrosceles | reverse complement strand
GTGGCCGGATCTCAGCTCACTGCAAGCTCTGCCTCCCGGGCTCACGCCATTCTCCTGCCTCAGCCTCCCGAGTAGCTGGGACTACAGGCGCCCGCCACCTCGCCCGGCTAGTTTTTTGTATTTTTTAGTAGAGACGGGGTTTCACCGTGTTAGCCAGGATGGTCTCGATCTCCTGACCTCGTGATCCGCCCGTCTCGGCCTCCCAAAGTGCTGGGATTACAGGCTTGAGCCACCGCGCCCGGCCTAATATTCTGATCTTTATCAAACAGAAATTGCTCTTCTTTTCTATGTCTATATTGTGTCAGAAATATATTAATGTGTATTTTTAAAGGTGATCTAAAGAAACGGTTAAATTCTGTTTCATGAATCATCAAAACTATTTGTGTGGCTTTACTTTAGAATTGATGCATTGCAGTTGTTTAGGAAATCATGCACACCCTAGATATGATATTTGTTAACGGGAAACAACTGAACACATTGGAAATTGTTTCCTATGGCTGAGCATACCAATACTATACAATTTTATGGTGATGTTATTAGCATTGCTATTATGGCTCTGACTCGTAGAATCTTTCCTATCTGCAGCTTTGATTTGGATGTGCCAAGTCTGTTCAAAGGCTCATTCGAAATTCGTGTGCCTAGATGGATGAGTTAAAGATTTCTAGCCTGTTTATTAGTACCACGGTTTATAAGCAACACTACAGGCCTTCCGTTTCATCATAGCTTTTCAATCCACTGTACAAACATAAGACTCCGTTACTGTTAACCTTTACCCTTTTGCTCAATGCGATTTCTGCTGCTTCCGTATATAGGCTCAAGTAATTCCCATTATGCCATGCCCTGTGTGCACCTTCTGGAAGTTACCTGATCTGGAAGTTGGCCCATGGACAGAAGTTAGCCCGTGGACAGCAAAGATCTGGGATATTTCCAAATCTGGTTGTGGAAGGGCTTGGAAATCTGTAACCACAACTAGGTGGAGGACACCTGTTTCAGGAGGGGGTTATAAAATATGAAGCGAAACTAGGGAAAGGGAGTTGTGATCACGGTTCCAAGGACTCCACACCCATCTTGGAGTTAAGGGGCACTCAGGTCTCCATTTCGTGATCCGTAGCCCTACCTCTGCTAGATCCAGGTCTTTAGTAACCCAGGCTTGAGATTTCAAACCCCATCCCCCAATGCCAAACTCCCTTGTCCCAGCTGGGAGGCCCCCAGGGCATTTCTGAACATGGCCATCTCCAGTTCGCAGAAATCTGTGTGTTGCTGCAAATAAAGGATGACAAGAGACCACCGCCTACGAATGCGAGCAGCGCCAAGTCAGCAACAATCTTCCAGTTATCGAGAAGTCGGAGACGCCTGATTCTCTTTCTTCTCCACATTTAGTAAGAGGTATCTTCTTGCCTCCCTGCCCTCCACGTTAAGAGTGGCTATTCCGAAAGACTTCCTTGCCCTCTTTCTTTTCAATTTTTCCACTTCCAAACTCCTACTGAAAGACGAAGAAAAGAGACCACAGAACAAGGTAGAAAGAAGTTTCTTAGAACACTTTCTTTTCTAGGTTCTCAAGGCGTCCCCTTTAAGGAACCAGGCCCACCTCTTTCCCATTCATCTACTGGCTTTCCTTCCTGTCCGTCACTCTACCTTTAAGAATATTTCCTGTTCCTTCAACCCAACTTGCACACCTCCGCCCCCCGGCCCTCCTCATTGGGCCGCCCGAACTCCGTTCACTCCTTGGTTTTCTCTCCGCCTCCTCCCGCCCTCTAAGCCTAGCGCAACGGTATTCTGTCTTTTTATTGGCTATCATGGCAGCGTTCCCGCAGCCTGATTGGCAGGCTGAGTGACAGAGGCGGGAGCGCGGCGCGCCCAGGGTAGGCTGTTCGCTTGCCGAGCTGCGACCGCGGGAGGGGCGGGGAAGGGCGGGGGGAGGGGGGCTGGGAAAGTTGAGGCCGCGCTGCCGCCGGGTCTCCGGCCTTGAGGGCTCGGGCTCGCAGCGGCGGCGGTGGCCGTAAAAAGAGGCGGCGGGGGCGGGGGGAGAGGAGGGCCTGGGCCCGCGCTCCCCCAGCCCCGGAGGAGCAGGCGGCGGCCGCGGACGGAGAGATTCGTCCAGACGGTCAGACACTCCTGCCTTCCCCTCCTGGGATCATGACCCAGGCGGGGGTCTTCGCCGTCCCCGCCGCCACCGCGGCCGAGACCGCGCAGCCGGCGGGTAAGTGACTGCGGGAGGGGGCCACTGACAGCCGGGGCGGGGGGCGGGGGCCGGGGCTGCGGGGGCGGCTCCGGGGGGCGGCCCCGGGCTCAGCTCCACCCACCCCCTTCCTGCTCCCGGAGGCCAGGGCTGCGCTAAGTGCGCCTCCTTCCTGGGGACCCCTGCGTGCAGCACCTCGTGGGGTGCCAGCGCCCGCGGCGTGCGAACCCCTCTTCTCCCGCCCGCCCTGTGTCTCCGGCTGCCAGGCCCGTGGGGGGTTGCACTGCGCCCCAACTCGTAGATGCGCTCGGGGCGAGAGGGGCCCCACGCTGCCCTGAGTGCATAAAGAGCTGGGCAGCCAGGTTCACACCAGATGGCCTTTGCCCGCCTCCTTCACCTTTTCCTGTCTTCTTCATTCCCCTTCTTTCCTCGCCCTCTGAATTTCTTTCGTACCCGTTCTTCAGACTCATGTGGCTTGCTGTTTCCCTCTCACCCCTCTGTCGAAGTGTTAGGCTTGTGTTTTCTTTTTAGAAGCCTTTCTTTTGCTTTCTCAATAGAAGCAGTGCAAGTGAAAGAACAACTCTTCAAATCTACTTTCTTGTATCCGGATGAAATATAAGATTCCTGGGCTCTTGTTCATGTTTACAATTTTGGTAGTTGAATTCACCCCACTCGTTCTTGAAGCTTGTCCTCCCAACCCTCCCCGTTACATTGGGATGTGGTCCTTTGCGTTTATTAACTTTATCTGGAAATAAGAGACTGCATAAACCAAAGTGCAGAATTTCAACTTCCCTTCTCATAACATTTTTACCATCAAGTAGATACAGTAACCTAACACCACACAAAACAAGACACTCGTGGCCAACTGTGTAGGTAAAGAAGACATTTCCTTACCTATAAACAACGTACAGTTTTCTTGAATAAATCTTACGGTGAGTAACATGGATCCTGAAACATATTCAGGTTTGCTCTTTTGTAAAGAAAACCAAACAGACAAACTTACTTTTTAAAGGATCAACAGGCTGTCCTACTCTCCATTCACCTTGATGACTGTTTTCTCCCTCACAGGACTCCTGTTTAATAACATAGTACAGAGTTGTTGTTTGGGATACATGTGTTGTTTCTCTTTATACTGAAAGTATTTGTTACAAAATAAGTAAAATACATTGTAATGGCACTTCTGAAAGCAGAAGTAGTGTAATGTATCCATGCAAGAATGAATACTTAATCTTGAAGCAGTTTTGTTTTAGTCTAAGCCAAGCTTGTCCAACCCCCGTCCGAGGATGGCTTTTAATGCAGCCCAAGACAAGAAGACAAATTCGCAAACTTTCTTTTAATTTTTTTTGAGACGAAGTCTCACTTTGTCGCCTAGGCTGGAGTGCAGTGGTGTTATCTCAGTTTACTGCAACCTCCGCCTGGTGGATTCAAGCAATTCTGCATCAGCCTCCTGAGTAGCTGGGATTACAGGCGCACACCACCAGCCCAGCTAATTTTTTTTTTTTTTTTTTCAGTAGAGACAGGGTTTCTCCGTGTTGGCCAGGCTGGTCTTGCACTCCTGACCTCAGGTGATCCGCCTGCTTCGGTTTCCGAAAGTGCTGGGATTACAGCCATGAGCCGCCGCTCCCGGCCTCAAATTTGTAAACTTTCTTAAAACATTATGAGATTTTTGTGTGTGATATTTATTTACTTATTGAAGCTCATCAGCCATCATTAGTGTTAGTGTATTTTGTGGGTGGCCCAAGACAATTCTTCCCAAGTGGCCCAGGGAAGTCAAAAGATTGGACACTCCTGGTCAAAGCTAAAAGACTTAGATGTACATAGGTATTGGGATCTCTCTGTATTTAGGAGTTTTGCAAACTCTGGAAACAGCCTAGAACATTCCCTAATATAAAAGGAGTGCATTGCAGGGATGTAAGAGCAGCTTAGAATTGAAGTACTTATTTGCTAGGTTAGTCGTCTATGGAACATCATGGAAGTAAAATTCTAAAGTTGTAGACCTTACACTCAATGGACCAGTCATGTATGAGAAATTGATGGGCACTTTTCCTATTTTCAGAGCTTAGCTTTGTCAACAAGGGAAAAGAAAACTTAAACTGAGAATTTTTAACTCAGGTTAGAAGATAAGCTTCAACAGGTTATCAGCTCAAATTTGTTGCTTATAAACAGGGTCTTAAATCAATCTTGAGCCTTAATCATATCTGTCATGCTTTACCTCTCTGTTCTCTAGTCCAGTGGTTCTCAATTCAGACTGTAGATGAGCATCACCTTGTGTGTCTTTAAGTTTTAATGCCCAGGCCACTTCCCCCAGAAATTCTCTTATTTTTGATCTGGAGTAAAGCTCTGCCTTGGGCATATTTTTTAAAGCTTCCCAGATGATTCTGTTCAGTAGCCCTGGCTGAGAACTCCCATAAGACTAGAACAGTGTCCAAAAGCTAAGCTTGTGTTCTGGGCTTTTCTAAATCAGGCTTCACTCATGTGTCCAACTTTCCCCCCACTGCTTTTGCTAAAGATGTTTACCTTTCTCAGGATATGGACGCCTTTACTCTATTCCTCCTTCCTGCCAACAATAGTTCCAATTACACTTTTATGAAAGTTTTCTGGATAGCTTACTCTAGTTCTTAGTGATCGACTCCCTTTGAACTTCTATGCTACATGTTTAAAAGATTCTCTTTAGGCTTACAGTATGTGGCAGTTTAAGTTCTGTGTGTGTGTTTCATTGTTCTCAAATGTAATGATAACGAATATTTTATTTTTCATCTCTTCTTCAGTGGTTTTCTTTAAGTTGGATTGGTTTGGTTTGGAACCCTTCTGACTCTTCCTGCAACCATAGTTTTAGGTTTGATTTCATCTGACGTATGTTAGTAGCTTCCTCATACCTTAACTAGCATTGAATTCATGTATAGACATCCGTTTTTTTTTTTTTCATATCTTTTCTTGATTTCATTAGTAAGTTATTTATCTTCCATGGCCCCATAACAGTTTGTACTTATTTCTGTGTTAGCACTTAGCACATTGCCGTTAAGTATGTGTTTTTATGCCTTCCCCACCATACTGCTAACCAGGGCCTCCATGTTGAGCAACTCCAGGGGGTACCATTCACATATTCTCGAATACCATTGCAACATGGCAGAAATAGAACTCCACTAACATAGGAACTGTTTTATCTTTGTATTCTTAGGACCTAACATTGCATTTGTGATTACTAGGCGGTTAATAAATGTTCTTGAATGAGTAAATGACTGCCATGTTACATATTATAAAAAGATAGCCATATACATCTTGAACATAAGTTGATTTGGCATTAATTGATTTTGCTATTAACTATTTTATGTCCTATACTCCCATTATAGATTTGTTAAAGGTTAGTAGAATCTAAGTGATTGTAGTTGTGACAGACCCCTTAAATATGTAATCTTCCTTCCAATATGCACAGGCGTATATGTGTCTTGAGTCTTTTACTCTGTGCTGTAAAGGTGTACACTTATTATTCATAAAATACTTGTGGAACTCTTGCTAAGAGAAATGTGGTTAACTGTCCAGTTGGATAACTTTTCTTTTTCTCATTAAAATTTCCATATGGGGACAATTGCACTACTTCAGAAGGCCAGATCTTTTAATTAGATCAGTAGGGCATAATAAGTTGTTTCTATTAATGTGCTAATACTGTGTTTTTAATTCAGTTCACCAAGTATTTATTGAGTAGTTACTATGTGCCCAACACTGTTAGGTGCTAAAGAGAATACAGAAATAGTAAATGGTGCACTCAGCTCATAAGAACTTTTTAGACTTACTGGGAGAATTGTTTAAGGAACTCAATGGAGTATTCATTAGATGCTAAATTAAACATAAGTATGTAAAATCTATCATGTAATGATTAATACAAAAAAAAGGAAAGATCAGATTTTCTTTCAGCAGACATTTATTACTCAATTACTGAGTGCTAATTGTTGAGGATACAAACATGAAATTTTTTTTCATGTTTCTATTCTCAGTAATAGGAATAATATGAATTTTTTCATATTTGTATTCTCAATATTTAGCACCCAGTAATGGAGTAATAAGTTTCTACCATTTATTATAGTCTGGTGGTGAAAACTAGTAAGTATACAGATTGTATTTCATGTTAAGACATTGTGGAGTATTAGGATGTTTGGGAGTATGAAGAAGGGTATTTAGTCTAACCTCTAAGACAGGAGTCCCCAAGTGGCCTGTTAGGAACCAGGCCGCACAGCAGGAGATGATCTACCCTCCTGTCAGATCAGTGGCAGCATTAGATTTTCATAGGAGCGCGAGCCTTGTTCTGAACCACGCATGCAAAGGATCTAGGTTGCGCATTCCTTATGAGAATCTAATGCGTGAGATAGATGGAACAGTTTCATCCCAAAACCATCTGCTGCACTCCCTGTCCATGGGAAAATTGTCTTCCACGAAACCAATCCCTGGTGCCAAAAAGGTTGGGACCACTGCTCTAGGGGTCAGAGAAAGCTTTAAAGAGGATAATGAAGAGTTCTCAGGAATTCCATAAACAGCAGAAACCAAAGTGAAGGAGATAGGGAGAAGAAATTTGTGGTGTCACTACTATCTACCTTTGTGTCATTTGAGGGACCAATTTCTCTTTGATTATAAACCATAGAAATTGAATTTGGCTAACTTAAGCAGCAAATGGATACTGGATAAACTCACAGAAAGAAAGGAAGATAGAATAATGAAGCCTTGGGAAGGCCAGGAAAACAGAAGCTCCCAGGATCACAAGGATCCATGGGGCTAACTCAACCTCAGCAAACTTTCCTGTTTGTGCAGGGAGTCTTATTAGTTAGCCCCATGCCCACCCCAGAGGTGAGCCTATGTTTGATGGTCCCATCAGATTTCAGGAATGGGACAGAGAAGATCTCCAAAGGAGAGGCAGGATATTATTGTCAGAGGGCCAAAACAACAGATTTCTTACAAAGTTCGTTGGATTTGGCAGTGCGGAAGTCTTTTGGTGAGCTTGGTGTAAGCAGTTTTAGGAATAAAAGTCAGGTACCAGCTGGTTGAAGAGTGAATAGGAAGTGAGTAAGCGGGTGGTGAGGGGGTAGTAAATGTAAACAACTTGTTCAAGAAGCCTGGTGATTGGGAGGAAGAATGGGGGCACCTATAGGGAGTTGCAAGATCAGGAGAAAAATCATTTTAGGTTTTTACATAGAAAAAATTGAATAAGGATTTATTTTAATTTTTGTTGAGATGGAGTCTCACTCTGTCTCATGGACTGGAGTGCAGTGGTGCAATCTTGGCTCACTGGAACCTCCGCCTCCTGGGCTCAAGCCATCCTCCTACCTCAGGCTCCTGGTTAGCTGGGATTACAGGTTTGCAGCACCATGCCTGGCTAATTTTTTGTATTTTTGGTAGAGATGGCGTTTTGCCTTGTTTCCCAGGCTGATCTCAAACTCCTGAGCTCAAGTGATCCACCTCCCTTGGCCTCTCCAGGTGCTGGGATTACAGGTGTGAGCCACTGTGCCTGGCCCTGAATAAGAATATTTTTAATGGAAAAGTACAAAGAGGGAAGGAGGGATTAATAATATATGAGCGAAAAGGGATATTCTATAAGAAGTTTACTAAGTAGTGAGAGTGATAGAGTCCAGAGTATAGGTAGAGGGTTTAGTTTTGCTAGAAATATTAGGAAAGATTTTATAGAGGAGGATAGACTTGCCCCGGACTTTAAAGGGTTAGTAGGATTTGGATAGACAGAGCAAAGTGGAAAGGTCCTTTCAGTGGGAAAATGGCATGGATTTAGCACAAAGTGAACTAGCTGATAAGGTGCACAGGGATAAACCTGTCTGAATTGAAGAGGAGGGAAGGGAGATGGCATGATTAGCTAGAAAACCCTCCTTTAATATGTGTTGTGCTAGATGGAAGTGGGTAGGTGAGACCTGCCAGTGAAGAAGGTACAGTCATGAATGCCAAGACCTGGAGTTTGGATGTGATGCAGTAGATCATGGAAAATATTACTGTAGATTCTGAAGCAGGAGAGGACATGGTAAATGTGCCGAATTGAAAAGACTGATAAGACATTGGGGTATAAAATCCATCAAATGGGATAAAGGCTGAGGGCAATAACAAAGACTGCCTAAGGCCAGACATGTGTAAAATGGGGCCTAATCTAAGGTGGTCATAACAAAGGGGAAGAGATGAGCATTATGAAAATAATTAATAGGATTTGGTGAGAAGATATGAAGTTTAATCTTGGGTCTAGAGCCAGGTTAAACTTTTGGTGTCATTGATAAAATGGAGAACTTGGAAATATATATCTTAAGAGAAAAGGGAATTTAACACATTCCAAACAGACTTGTTAATTTGTTCAAAATGCAATGTTCTGAAGAGAGATTTGGAGCAAAGTCAGAGTTGAAAGGTAGCTTTCTTACAAAAACATAAAGGCTTTTACACAGAAACAGTTTGGACCTTTGTAGGGAAAAAGCAAACCTGAAAAAGAGAGGAGAGTGTTGAACCTTGGAACTCAAAGGAGAAAGAAAAGTGTTCATGTTAGAGAAAGAGGATGCATAATAGGAGAGGAGAAAGACAACCTAGGAGAGAGAATTTCAAGAAAGAGAGAGATCAACAGCCTCAAATCCTGCCAAGAGGGAAATAATCTATGATTGGTGAAAAATAGCCCCTGACCTCCAAGGAAGCAGCTTTGGTTGGCTGGAGCAGCCACAAGGTTTAGGAGACACTGGCCAAGTTGGAGAGGTGAGAAGTTTCACAGAAACGTGGGGAGAGAAATAGACTTGTAGGCAGAAAAGGCAGTAAATTCTTGTTTAACATGCGGAAAATCCTTGCATTTTGGAAGGAGAGATGGTTAAGAGAGAAAATAAAGTGCTAAAGAGGAAAGAATCAAATATAGGGTCCCTTTTCTCAGATCAAATAATTAACTTTAAGAAGTCCTGGAGGCCTGAAATGATAGATTTATAGATTTTTAGGATTTACGGTAAATGTAGAATCCAGTTAAGGAACTTGGACCAGATGACTTGACTTCTATCTTCTCAGTAAATTAAGGGGGAAATGGAAGAAAGGCAACTAACATGTGTTGAGCACCTGCTATGTACCAGGCACTTTGCTAGATCCATAAAATGTATCATCATGTAAACTCGTAACAGTCCTCTGAGAAGCTGGTGAAACTCTCACAGTTTTAAATGTGAGGATGCTGAGACTCTAAAGGGTACTTATTTCAAAATCAGATAGCCAGTACCTGCCAGCTTTGAGATGTGATCCTAAGTCTGACATCAAAGGCTTTTTCTATTTACCATACAATTTCATTCATTGATGTGAGATGAAGGGTACATGGGGGCTTGACAGCATCTGTATTTTTATTTTTATTTTTTTTGAGACAGAATCTCACTCTGTCGCCCAGGCTGAAGTGCAGTGGCACAATCTCAGCTCACTGCAAGCTCCGCCTCCTGGGTTCACGCCATTCTCCTGCCTCAGCCTCCCGAGTAGCTGGGACTACAGGCACCCCCCACCACGCCCAAATAATTTTTTTTGTATTTTCAGTAGAGACAGGGTTTCACCATGTTAGCCAGGATGGTCTCGATCTCCTGACCTCGTGATCTGTCCACCTCAGCCTCCCAGAGTGCTGGGATTACAGGTGTGAGCCACCGCGCCCGACCAGCATCTGTATTAATGACCTCAGTGGCTGTGCTTTGGAATCATTTCAGGAGTTTTGAAAAATTCTTGCACCTCACCTCAGTCACTCATTCCTTCATTCAACAAATACTTGTTGATTACCCACTTATGTGCCTAGCATGATTCTAGGCACTTAGAGTACATCGGTGAATGAAACACACTCAAATACCTGCCTTCCAGAACACTATATCCTATATACCAAACCAGTCTCTGGAAACGAATTCTGGTGATTCTGGTGAGTATTCAGTTTTCAGAACCACTGCTCTAGGAGTAATTGATGAGAGACAGACTAGGTTTGCTGAGTGTGAATTCAAAATGGGCCTTCTGGCCAGGTGCGGTGGCTCATGCCTGTAATCCCAGCACTTAGGGAGGCCAAGGTGGGCGGATCACAAGGTCAGGAGTTCGAGACCAGCCTGGCCAACATGGTGAAACCCTGTCTCTACTAAATATACAAAAAATTAGCCAGGCGTGGTGGTGAGTACCTGTAATCCCAGCTACTTGGGAGGCTGAGGCCTTAGGAGAATCGCTTTAACTCGGGAGGTGGAATTTGCATAGAGCCGAGATCACGTGATTGCACTCCAGCTTGGGAGACAGGGCGAGAGTCCATTTCAAAAAAAAAAAAAAAAAATGATGGGGGGCCCTTCCCTGCAGATGGCACTGAGGGCCATTCAGTAACAGAGGAGAAAACATTACTGGTAGGTGATCATATATCAAGGGACTAGCCTAAGACCAAGGAGTTAAACTTTGAATTAGCTGACCCTGGAGTTAGTTTTACAGTTATACTATAAAGCAAACTTATTAATGATTATAATAATATTTTACATTTGTATAAATTTAGCTATACTAGTTTCAGAAGACCATTGTTCGTTCAATAAGCATTTGAGTTACACATGGTACGTGTATTGTGCTAAGCCCTTGGGATAAAAGAACAAAGTCATTCTTGTCTTAAAGGACCTTGGATGTGTATGATGTCAGTTGATCCTTCAAAGAACTATGAGGAGTGGAGTTAGCATTCTGGAACCAATTTATATGGCTATTAGGTTTGAGGAAATTAGTAAAAGTAATTGTAGATATTGGGAGCCAGATTTCTCACTGTCAGAAAGATATTACAAATTAGCAGGGGGGAAGACTATACTGAGCCCTGTGGTGCTAGATTAGAATCAGAGATGTAAGTATAAACTCATGCTTTTTTAAATATAAATGCAGATAGATACAGAGGCAAATGTAGATCTATGTCTATACATGGGTTAATAGACATATATTATAGCTGTTTCTGCTGAGAAGGCCTGGAAGCAGTGATACCCCAGTAGCAATGAGAACAGACAGCACCTAGATCTTGGTTTCTAAATTCCATTCTCCAATGAAAGGAACAAAAATTCCTTGGATGGAAAGCTGATTCTAAGAGTGGGGCAGGGGAAACACGAGATGAGCCTGGAGTATCTTGTAGTACCAAAAAGTAAGGAAGTACTAGAAAGGGTGTGTGTGTGTGTGTGTGTGTGTGTGTGCGCGCAGATGTGTGCGTGCATAAAGGGCACAACAGCTAATCCAAAAGAGCACCCAATGGCCAATGTGTGGACAATTTGAACAACATATTAACCCTAGCATTGAATTGTGATCTGAAGAATACAATGAATCTCCATGAGTCCATACTGATATAAATAAATTATTGAATAAATAAATAGGGGAGAAGTGACAGATCTTCCTTGCAGAATAATTATAAATATATTTACATAATCCTTTTTCTAAGAGGTAGAGATTAATTCTCCTCACTTTGAGTGTGGGCTAGACTTAGTATTCACTTCCAAAAAATAAAGGACAAAAAAGGAGAAAATCATATTATAGAAATAGATACTTGAATAGTGTTAACAGGAAATTTAAGGAGGAAAAGAGTACTTCTTTTCACAACTTAACTCCTTCGGTATGATCTGAGTAGATAAATACAAGCGTATTTCATTTGCATAATGAAAAAAAAATCCAGTTAAGTAACAAATAAAAAGAATAAGAAAGTAGGAAAATAAGAATTACTGTAATTATTGTTGGAAAGCTGGGAAAGATGTCATGTATAGATCACAAGCACTGAGGAGGGGATGAGGCAGAGCAAGATGGCTGAATAGAGCCCTCCAGCAATTGCCCCCATGCTGCAGAACAACTATCCACATAAGAACCAAATATCAGGTGGCCAAGCACTGTGCCTTACACCTGTAATACTGGCAGGTTGGGAGGTTGAGGTGGAGGATTGTTTGAGGCCAGGAGTTTGAGACCAGTTTTCTCTACATAGTGAGACCCTGTCTCTACAAAGAAACACAATCAGGTAAGTGATCACAGTACCTAGTTTTAGCATCATATCAAGGAAGGAGACACTGGAAGAGGGTAGGAAAGACAGCCTTGCATTGCCTACACCACCCTTTCCCCCTCCTCCAGCCATGCAGAGAGAATCTCTGTGCTTGCGGGAGGGAGAGCAAAGTGACTGTGCAACTTTTCATTGGAATTCAGTGCTGCTCTGTCGCAGTGGAAAGCAGCGCAGGGCAGAATTGAGCTGATGCCCACAGAGGGAGCATTTAGACCAGCCCTTGCCAGAGGGAAGTCATCCATCCTATCAGTTGGAACACAAGTTCCAGCTAGCCCCACCACTGAGGGCTAAAGTGCTCTGGTGTTCTAAATGAACTTGAAAGGCAGTCTAGGCCACAAGGCCTGCAATTCCTGTGCAAGTCCTAGTGCTGCAATGGGCTTGGAACCAGTGAACATGGGTTGCACACGACCTAGTGAAATACTAGGTGGGGTGGCCAAAGGAGTGCTTGCATCACCACTCCTCCAACTCAGACATCACAGCTTGCAGCTCCAGGAGAAGAGGGAAAAGTAAAGAGGATTTTGTCTTGCAACTTGGATCCCAGCTCAGCCACAGTAAAATAAAGCCCCCATTCTAGACTATAGCTTCTGGATGACAATTCTAGACCAACCCTATGCCGGAAGGGAACCCACTGCCCTAAAGAGAAGGCTACACTCCTGGCAGAATTCACCACCTGCTGACTAAAGAGCCATTGGGTTTTGAATAAACATCAGCAGTAGCCAGTCAGTAGTTGCTGTGGGCCCTGGGCAAGACCCAAAACTGCCCATTTCAGGTGTAACCCAGCACATTTCTCATCTGTGGTGGCCATCAGGAGAGACTCCTGCTTGAGAAAAGGAGAGGGAAGAATAAAGAGGATTTTGTTTTATAACTCAGGTACCAGCTCAGCCACAATAAAATAAAGCACCAAGTAGACTCCTGAAGATTCCAGGCTTTGGCTCCTGGAGTGCATTTCTAGACACCCCACTGGGCCAGAATGGAACCCACGACCCTGAAGGGAGAGACCCAGTCCTGGCAGGATTCATCATCTGCTCAGTAAAGAGCCCCCGGGCTTGAATAAACTTCAGTGATAGTCAGGAGATAGTTGCCCCAGGCCTTGGGCAAAACCCAATACTGTACTGGCTTCAGGTGTGTCCCAGCAGTCTCAGTGGGTTTATCCACAGGAGTGTTGCATGACTCCATACCCAACTCCAGGCAACTCAGCATGAAGAAAGAGACTCCATTTGCTTGGAGGAAAATAGAGGAAGAGAACAAGAGACTCTGCTTGATACGTTAGGGAATTCTGGATCTTTCTCAAGACCACTAAAGTGGTACCTTTGCAAAAGTCACAGCATTACTGGACTTGGGAGTGCCCCCTAATGTACATATGGTTGCAGTGACCAAAGACGTAGATTACAACACTTATTTCCTGTTGAATAACTTAGAAAGCCTTCTGAAGAAGTATGGGTACAAACAGGCCAGACAAAACAAACAGGAATAAATATCTAACTTTTCAGTGCACAAACATTGACAAACATCCACAAGCATCAAGGCCATCCAGGAAAACATGACCTCACTGAATGAACTAAATAAGGCACCAGTGACCAATTCCAGAGTGGCAGAGATATGTGATTTTTGAGACAGAGAATTCAAAATAGCTGTTTTGAGGAAGCTTAACAAAATCCAAGATAACACAGAGAAGAAATTCAGAATCCTATCAGGTAAATTTAACAAACAGATTAAAATTAAAAAGAATCAAGCAGAAGTTCTGGAGGTGAAAAATTCAGTAGACAAACTAAAGAATGCATCAGTCTCTCAACAGTAGAATGGATCAAGCAGAAGAAAGAATGAGTGAGCTTGAAGATAGGCTATATGAAAATACTCAGAGGAGGCAAAAGAAAAAAATATGAAGCATGCCTACAGGATTTAGAAAACAGCTTCAAAAGGGGAAATCTAAGAGTTATTGGTCTTAAAGAGGAAGTTGACAGATTGAGGTAGAAAGTTTATTCAAAGAGATAATATTGGAGAACTTTCCAAATCTAGAGAAAGATACCAGTATTCAAGTCTAAGGAGGTTGTAGATCACTAAGAAAAATTAACTCAAAGAAGACTACCTCAAGACGTGTAATAATCACACTCCCAAAGGTCAAGGATAAAAAAGGATCCTAAAAGCAGCAAGGGAAAGAAAAAAATGACATGTAAAGCATTTCCGGTATGTTTGGCCACAGATTTCTCAGTGGAAACTTTACAGACCAGAAGAGAGTCAGATGACATATTTAAAGTGCTGAAAGAAAAAGACTTTTATCCTAGAATATTATACCCAGTGAAAATACACTTCAAACATCAAGAGGAAATAAAGACTTTCCCAGACAGACAAAATCTGAGGGATTTTGTCAACACCAGACCTGTCCTACAAGAAGTGCTGAAGGGAGTTCTTCAGCCTGAAAGAAAAAGATGTTAAAAAGCAATAAGAAATTGTCTGAAGGTATGTGGTAACAGTAAATATGCAGACAAATACAGAATATTTTAACACTATAATTCTAGTGTGTAAGCTACTCATGTCTTGAGTAGGAAGACTAAAAGAAAAATCTATCAAAAATAATAACTACAACATTTTAAAACGTAGTGTAATAAGATATAAGTAGAAACATCAGAAGGTTAAAAAGCAGGGGATGGGCTGGGCATGGTGGCTCACTCCTGTAATCTCAGCACTTTGGGAAGCCAAGATGGGTCGATCACGAGGTCAAGAGATCAAGACCATCCTGGCTAACATAGTGAAACCCCGTCTCTACTAAAAATATAAAAATCAGCTGGGCTGGGCATGGTGGCGCATGCCTGTAGTCCCACCTACTCGGGCGGCTGAAGCAGGAGAATTGCTTGAACCTGGGAGGTGGAGGTTGCAGTAAGCTGAGATCACACCACTGTACTCCAGCCTGGCAACAGAGTGAGACTCCATCTCAAAAAAAAAAAAAAAAAAAAGCAGGGGATGAAATTTAAGTGTAGAGTTTTGTATCTGATGTAAAAAAAAAAAAAAAAAAAAAAAAATTCAGATTTTCTGTTTACTCTTATGTTCATGAAGTAAACTGTAGTTTTTAAAACCAGATAATAGTTTTTATCAGTTTTCTCTTGGCTTGTTTGTTTTTGCAATCAGAGTTAGATTGTCATTAGTCAAAATAGCGGGTTATAAGATGTTATTTGCAAGCCTCATCGTAACCTCAGGTCAAAAAAATACAATAAATACACAAAATGTATAAAGCAAGAAATTAAAACATACCACCAGAGAAAAACACTGACATGAGAAGGAATAGAAGACCATAAAACAACCAGAAAACAGATAACAAAATGGTGGAAGTAAGTTTTTACCTATCAATAATAATATTGAATGTATGGGCTAAACGCTCCAATCCAAAGACATAGAGTGGCTGAATGGATTAAAGAGGAAAAAGAAGAAGAAGAAAAAACCCCAATTATCTGTTTCCTACAACAAATGCACTTCTCTTATAAAGACACACACACATAGACTGAAAATAAAGGGATGGAAAAGATATACCGTAGAAATGGAAACCAAAATAAGAGCAGGAGTAGCCATACTTATATCAAATAAAATAGATTTCAAGACAAAAACTATAAAAAGAGACAACATCATTATATAATTTTAAAGGGAACATTTCAGCAAGAGGATATAACAACTGTAAATATATATGCACCCAATAGGGGAGCACCCAGATATATAAAGTAAATATTATTATATCAAAAAGAGAGATGGACCCCAATACAATAACAGTTGGAGACTTTAACACTTCACTTTCAGCATTGGACAGATTATTCAGACAGAAAATCAATAAACATTAGACTTAATTTGCACTATTGACCAAATGGACTTAATAGATATTTATAGAACATTTCATCCAACAGCTGCAGAATATACAGTTTTCTCCTCAGCATATGGATCATTCTCAAGGATAGATCCTATGTTAGGCCACAAAGCAAGTGGTGATTTTTTGTGTGTGTGTTTGTTTGTTTTTTGTTTTGTTTTGCAAGACAGGGTCTCACTCTGTTGCCCAAGCTGAAGTGCAGTGGCACGATCATGGCTCATTGCAACCTCAACTTCCCAGGCTTAAGTGATTCTGCCACCTCAGTCTCTGCAGTATTTGGGACTATAGGCACATGCCACCTATCTGGATACTTTTTTCTATTTTTTGTAGAGATAGGGTCTCACTATGTTGCCTAGGCTAGTCTTGAACTCCTAGGCTCAAGCAGTCCTCCCACTTCTGCCTCCCAGAGTGATGGAATTACAGGTGTGAGCCACTGTGCCTGGACAAAGTCTTAAAACGTTTTTAGCTGGGCTTCGCCGGTGGCTCACGCCTGTAATCCCAGGACTTTGGGAGGCTGAGGTGGGTGGATCACAAGGTCAAGAGTTCAAGACCAACCTGGCCAAGATGGTGAAACCCCGTCTCAAGTAAAAATGCAAAAAAATTAGCCAGGCATGGTGGTGGGCATCTGTAATCCCAGCTACTTGGGAGGCTGAGGGAGAGAATTGCTTGAACCCAGGAGGTGGAGGTTGCAGTGAGCTGAGATCGCATCACTGCGCTCCAGCCTGGGTGACGGAGCAAGACTCCATCTCAAACAAACAAACAAACAAACAAACAAAAAGAAACTGAAGTTGAAATAATCTTGCTGAGTGTGGTGGCTCATGCCTAATCCCAGCACTTTGGGAGGCCAAGGCGGGCGGCTCATGTGAAGTCAGGAGCTTGAGACCAACCTGGCCACCATGGCAAAACCCCGTCTGTACTAAAAATCCGAAGGAAAAAAAAAAAAAAAAAGCCGGGCATGGTGGTGAAATAATATCAAGTATCTTCTCTGATCATTATTCCTAGTGGAATAACGCTATAATCAGTAATAAGAGAAACTTCGGAAACTATGTGAATATAGGAAAATTCAACAATATGCTCCTGAGTGACCAGTGGGTCAATGAACAAATTAAGAAGGAAATTTAAAAATTCCTTAAATGAAAATGGAAACACAGCATACAAAACCCCATGGGATACAGCAAAAGTGGTAATAAGAGGAAAGCACCCACATCAAAAAAGTAGAAAAACTTCAGACATGATGGCTCATGCTTGTAATCCCAGCACTTTGGGAGGTCGAGGCAGGCAGATCACCTGGGGTCAGGAGTTCAAGACTAGCCTGGCCAACATGGTGAAACCGCGTCTCTACTAAAAACTACAAAAATTAGCCAGGCATGCTGGTGGGCGCCTGTAATCCCAGTTACTCGGGAGTCTGAGGTAGGAAGAATTGCTTGAACCTGCAAGGTGCAGGTTGCAGTGAACCAAGATCGCACTGCTACACTCCAGCCTGGGTGACAGAGTGAGACTCCATTTCAAAAATAAAAATAAAAATAAGTAGAAAAACTTCAAATAGCCTAACAGTACATTTTAAGAAACTAGAAAAGCAGTATCAAAGCAAACTCAAAAGCAGTGGAAGAAATTAAGTAAAGATCAGAGCAGAAATAAGTGAAATTGAAATGAAAACAAAAACAATAAAATAGATTGACAAAACAAAACTTTTTTTTTTTTTTGGAGACAGAGTCTCACTCTGTCACTCAGACTGGAGTGGCGCGTGATCTTGGCTCACTGCAACCTCCGCCTCCCGGGTTCAAGTGATTCTCCTGCCTCAGCCTTAAATTACAGGCATGTGCCACCACACCCGGTGAATTTTTATATTTTTAGTATAGACAGGGTTTTGCCATGTTGGCCAGGCTGGTCTTAAACTCCTCAAGTGATATGCCTCCCTTGGCCTCCCAAAGTGCTGGGATTACAAGTGTGAGCTACTGTAACCTGGCCAAAAAGTTTGTTTTTTGAAAAGATAAACAAAATCCACAAACCAAGACAAAAAGAGAGGAGACCCAAATAAAATAAAAAATGAAATAGACATACAGTGGATACCACAGAAATTCAAAGGATCATTACAGACTACTATAAGCAACTATATGCCAATAAATTGGAAAACCTGGAAGAAATAAATTCCTAGACACATGCAACCTACCAAAATTGAACCATGAAGAAGTCCAAAACCTAAGTAGACCAATAACAATTAATGATATCAAAGTCATAATTAAAAGTCTCCCAGCAAAGAAAAGCCCAGGACCCAATAGCTTCACTGCTGAATTCTACCAAACATCTAAAGAAGAACTAATACCAGTCCTGTGGAAACTATTAAGAAAAATAGAGGAGGAGGGAATACTTCGAACTCATTCTATGAAGCCAGGGTTACCCTGATACCAAACCAAACAAAGACACATCAATAAAAGAAAACTACAGGCCAATATCTGTGGTGAACATTGATGCATCCTTGATCCTCCACTGCACTCCAAACTGGGCAACAAGAGCGAACCTCTGCTCAAAAAAAAAAGAAAGAAAGAAAAACAGATAAACAAACTCTGTTACAAATTCACATGCAGTTGTATATTTATACTCAGCAATAAAAATGAACAAACTACTAGATGAATTCAATAAAAATGAACAAACTACTAGATGAATTTCAGAAACATTATGCTTAATGAAAGCTTTACACAAAATAATTCCCAACCAGTACATTTGTATGAAGTTTTTATGGTGAAAAAATTTAGGATGGGGTTTGCTTCTGGAGTAGGGGAAGGGATTGACTTGAAAGGGTCATGAAATAACTTTCTCAGGCTGGGCACGGTGGCTCACACCTGTAATCCCAGCACTTTGGTACGCCACGATGGGTGGGTTGCTTGAGGTCAGGAGTTTGAGACTAGGTTGGCCAACATGGTGAAACCCCATCTCTACTAAAAATAAAAAATTAGCTGAGTATGGTGGAGGGTGCCTGTAATCCCAGCTACTAGGGAGGCTGAGGCAGGAGAATTGCTTGAACTCAGGAGGCAGAGGTTGCAGTGAACAGAGATTGTGCCACTGCACTCCAGCCTGGGCAACAGAGTGAGACTCTGTCTGAAAAAAAAAAGGAATTTTCTCTGGTGATAATGTTCTGTACCTTGATGGGGTTAGGTCATACAGTTGTGTGCATTCATCAGAACCCATTGAATATTATACATAAGATTTATGCAATTTATTATATGTAAGGTTTACCTTGAGGAAAAAAGTTTTGAAAAATATGATTTTGATGCAGGTTATCTGAGCACAACACTCGAGAAGTACTGGGTTTGACTAACTTCAGGAATAGTTCTTCCATAAAAGCATAATAATTCAGAGATTACTAACGTAATTCTTTGGCATTCAGAAACTAATGCAGCCAAAATATTAATGGAACCAGGTGCAGTGGTTCCAAGCACTTTGGAAGACTGAGACAGCAGGATCACTTGAGGCCAGGAGTTAAGAGAGACCAGCCTGGACAGCATAGCGAGAGCCCATCTCTACAAAAAATTAGCTGGGAATAGTGGTGTGTGCCTGTATTCCTAGCTACTTAAGAGGCTGAGGTGGGAGGATCACCTGAGCCCAGGACTTTCAGGCTGCAGTGAGCTGTGATCATGCCACTGCACACCAGCCTGGATGACAAAGCAAAATCTTTTCTCTAAAAACATTTTTAAAAATTAAAAAAAATTTTTAATGACACTTTAAATATTTTAAAGTGTATATTTGTATTTAGTTATGTAAATATATTCAAAATGTAATTTCTTTATTAATAAGCTAATTATTAAGTGAACAGGGATTTATGAAAATATTGTATAGTTACTTTCCATAGATGCTCTTTTTTTTTAGCATCAGGAATGCAATTTTAATAGAATGAACATTGGACCTCTGAATAATTTTACATTGAGATGGATATTCATAATGGCATTTGGTAAATGGGATGATTTTGATTTACAGTTGTATTCCTCTTTCAGTTAAATTCCTGGCTTTCACCTGAGTGCAGAGAATGTTTACTTATGTGATAGACCCTTAGTGTCATTGACTTTAAGATTGTAGATATTGGTTGTTATGGACTGAGCCCAGAAAAAAAAAAAAAGATTCTAGATGTTTAGACAGCTAGAACTTTTACTTTATGTACCTTAATTTTATGTGAAATTATCTGCAGACTTTCAAAAGGGCTGCAGGGGAAAGGCTGGAACTAGGGTATTGGGCAGATGCTTGAACTTTCACCAATTAAAGATAACTGCCTGTGTTTCCAACTTTTTCCTATCAGAATCACCTGGGGCATTATTAAAATTCAGATCCCTCTCTTGAAGTTTCTAAAATTTTTCTGTACCTAAAAAGCCAAAAACAAAAAAGAAAGAGAGAAAGGAAGGGAGTGAGGGAGGAAGGGAGGGAGAAGGGAAGGGAAGGAGAGGGGAGGGTAAGGCAGGGGAGGGGAGGGAGAGGAGGGGAGATCACCCAAAGAGATTGTTGAAAATGCAAATTCCTGGGCCCTACCTGTATCTCTCATTTGTCATGTTTGGAATGAAGCCCCAAATTTACATTTTTAAAGAACACATACAATGCAAAGGTCTGAGGACTGTCTTCTAATGTCACTGCCTTAGGGGAAGGTCCCTATGTAAGTTTTCAGGCAATCTTACAAGAGAGAAGTAGGAGGTAGGAAATTGAAGGAAAGATAATTTTAGAATTGAGGACAGAAGTTAGGGTAAGACCCAAGTGGAGGACTTTGAGTAACCAGCAGCTAGTGAGGAACAAAGGGACAATGAGCTTGCATAAGAGAAAACAGAGAATCACCTCTTGGGGACCATCCAATGGCTGTAAGACTACCATCTTTGTGGGAGTGGAGCATTGGTAACCAAATAGGAAAGTGACTTTTGAGAGCAACTCTATTGATTTGCTTTCAAGTGGTGGGGAGAATTCAGGATCATCCTTCGTGGCACTAAAAATGTGCTTGCATGCCATAGGTTGTCAGCCCTTGCCTTACGTGGTGCTAATGGACACCTCGCAACTATAAACATTCATTGATTTTTCTCTTGTGTAGTAAGAAGAAAGCATAACCCATAGACCATCTTCTGGCAGAAGATGATACATTTGGATCAGAAACGGGAGGCATTGGAAGCCAGGAATCAAAAGTGAAGAAACTCTGCAAGCCCTTAGGTGAGAAGGTCACAGGGATTATTCATTTATTTATTTAATTACATGTCCCCCACCATCACCATATGGTTACCTATTGCTTTTAGGCTGAGAGGTACTTCACAAATGGTAGGGAAAAGGTGGAATAGGAATAAGCTGCTGGACATGGGTTTTGATGACACGTTTCTCCACAGGCTGCTTCAGTCAGTACTTTCTGTCTTCCCCTTCCTGCATTCATGTCTACTTATTTCCCAGGACCCTTCTCCTTCCTCCCTAGGGCTAAAGTTAACCTGAAATATCTCACTAACATTTAAAGCTAACATTTATTAAATCCTTATTACTACTAGGCAACATGGTCTTGTGCTGTCCCTGCAAAATTTCATTGCCTGCTCGGAACAATCCAAAAATGTAATACTGTTATTATGATTCACGTGTAGATGAAGCATCTGAGGTTCTGAGGGTTATATAACTTTCCCAAGACCTGACAGCTAGGAAGTGGCAGAAACAGATTTTAAACTCATGCTTTCTGACTTCAGACTTCATACTTGCTACTTTTTCTCTCTCTCAGAGAAAAAAATGGGAAACCACACTACTTGCACCTCCTCCAGTGTACCACAGCAGGTATCCCAACTTGGTAGACTCGTTTTGAAAGGTTGCTGATATGGTTTGGCTGCGTCCCCATCCAAATCTCATCTTGAATTGTAGTTCCCATATTCCCATTTGTCATGGGAGGGGCCCAAGTGAGAGGTAGTTGAATCATGGGGGCCGTTACCCTCATGCTGTTCTTGTGATAGTGAGTGAGTTCTCATGAGATGATGATTTTATAAGGAGCTTTCCTCACTTTGCTCACCACTTCTCCCTCCCTCCGCCATGTAAAGAAGGATATGTTTGCTTCCCCTTCCACCATGATTGTAAGTCTTCTGAGGCCTCCCCAGCCCTGAGGAACTGTGAATCAGTGAAACCTCTTTCCTTTATAAATTACCTAGTCTTGAGCATTTCTTCATAGCAGCGTGAGAATGGACTAACACAGTAAATTGGTACTGGGAGTGGGGCACTGCTATAAGAATATCTGAAAATGTGAAAGCACCTTTGGAACTGGGTAACAGGTAGAGGTTGAAACAGTTTGGAGGGCTCAGAAGAAGGCAGGAAGATGTGGGAAAGTTTGGAACTTCCTAGAGACTTGTCGAATGATTTTGACCAAAATGCTGATAGTGATGTGGACAATGAAGTCCAGGCTGAGGTGGTCTCAGATGGAGATTAGGAACTTCTTGGAGACTACAGCAAAGGTGACCCTTGCTATGCTTTAGTGAAGAAATTGGAAGCATTTTGCTTTTCCCTAGAGCTGTGGAACTTTGAACTTGGGAGAGATAATTTAGGTTATCCGGTAGAAGAAATTTCTAAGCAGCAAACTGTTCAAGAAGTGACAGAGCACCATGATTGTAAGTTTCCAGAGGCCTCTCCAGCACTGTGGAACTGTAACTCAATTAACCCTCTTTCCTTTGTAAATTTCCCAGTCTCATGTATTTCTTTATGGCAGCATAAGAATGGACTAATACAGTTGTCAGTCTCTGGGATATAAAAGTGTCACAGCTTTCATTATGAAATTTTTGAAAGTCAGAGAAGAGAATGAAATCACCAAAATATCACTACCCTTACTTAACTATGATTAATATATTAATGTATTTGCTTTCCGGCCTTTTCCATATATGTATATATTTTCCAATAGGGCATGTATTATTTAGTAGCCTGATAATTGAAATATATATAGAATTTTCATGCCCAGATTTTAATGACATTCAAATGATAATGTGAGACTTCTAGCAGTTTGAAGTTAAAGCCCAACAAATGAGTGAGTGAATGAATGCTTGCTTTCATGTATGGAATATTACATGTTTGTGCTCTTGTCATGTTTGGTTTTTTTGTGTTCAGAGTTGGGGACCATTGTTTTAGTTTAAATTCTGTATAGCACTTCACATGAACAAATAGCATACTCTCCCAACTCAAGTATGTTCTACCTATCTTTCCAGCTCTTGCTCAAATTCACATCCCCTTTAAGCTTTTCTTGATTTCCAAGCTTGCAGTGATATTTTTTCTACTCAAGTTTTCTCAAGTACTTTCTGGCTATACCTCACATTTGATATTCACCATTTTCCACATTTACTAATTATAGTACTTTTATCCTATTTTCTTATACTTCTTTCTATCTGCAATACCTAATCCAATGCTTTTCAATGTCAGTTTTTTTTTTAGCATTTTAATATTCAAATCAAATGGCTATTGATCAATTTTTATAAGATTCTAGAATGACTAAGCTTTCTGGTGTGTCTTTCTATCCTTTTGTAGGTTCCTATTACTGTAACCATGCCAGAAATGACAGAGAATGAGACGCCTACAAAAAAGCAGCACAGGTATGTATCCATAGCCCCAATGTAATATACTTTGGGCAGATAAGAAGCAGAATTAGTTCCTATTTTGCCACATAGGTAGTCCTTAGAGAACTTTTATTTAGATACCTAGGAAATTATTACTCTCCAAAAATATTTTTAGATAAATACAGATTTACTGAAAAAGGTATATGGTTAAAAATTTTCCGTCCTGGCCAGGTGCAGTGGCTCACGCCTGTAATCCCAGCACTTTGGGAGGCCAAGGCTGGTGGATCACCTGAGGTCAGGAGTTGAAGACTAGCCTGGCCAACATGGCGAAAGCCTGTCTCTACTAAAAATACAAAAATTAGCTGGGTATGGTGGCACGTACCTGTAGTTCCAGCTACTCGAGAGGCTGAGGCAGGAGAATTGCTTGAACCTGGGAGGCAGAGGTTGCAGTAAGCCAGAATCACACCGCTGCACTCAAGCCTAGGTGACAGAGACTCCATCTCAAAAAAAAAAAAAGGAAAAAAAATTGTCTGTTCTTATTCTACTAGCAGTGTAACAAGAATGACTGTCAGTAGTTAATATATTACCAAATCTATGTTAAATGTTTTGTTGCTAATGACATTTTCACTTGCCCATAGTATTAATTTTTGTATAACCTAAGTTCATTTAGGCTGTAGTCAGTTTGAATAGACATTTTGTGACATTATAATCCATTAATGCTAATATGCATATCAGAACAATATTACTTCTGGTTCTTTGTATAACCTTTTTTTCTGAGTTTCTAGCACCTTTAGCAATGTTTCTGCTTAGAATTGCATGGCCAATGCTTCTACTAATATTAAAATCACGATTCTCTTTCCTTACCAAATAGCTGTTAGAGAATGCTAATGTTTTGAGTAATTGTGTATAAAAGGGAAGGTCAATGCTTTTAGTAGATTGGATTTCAAGAAAATTTAAGAGTTTGGACAACCTAAAGTACATGAACACAAGATAGCTCAAATGCCACTCGTCTGTGCACAGGTGCTGTTGGCTGCAACGTCTCCCTCCTTAGGGATTACAAAACTAATCTCTACTGTTGCTTGTGTCTCCTGTACACCCACACCCGTACTGGCCCAGGTGCAGGACAAACATCAGAAATCATCTACTTGGCACATCACGTCATGAATTTACCAGCACCTAAGTTACATTTTGAAACAATTAATTAAGCTTTTCAGTGATTGATTCATTTCCCAACCTATGACTTCTGGGTATGGAAGAATAGAGAGTTGTCGTTACCTCCAGAAATTGTGGTTTCTAAATTTATATTGAGGTTCTCTGCCATTAGATTTTTATACCATAATATATATTACGGAAATGTTTCTTCAGATTGTTTCTTATTGCTGCAACAAATACAAATTCATAAAATTTATTTTTATGATTCTCAAAGTATAAAGTGGTAAAAATACTTTCCCATTATTTTGTTACCTTTTATCTGTACTTTTTGTTTCAGAAAGAAAAACCGGGAGACACACAATGCAGGTAGAAACAATTTAAATTTTACCTGTTAGCATTTTTTGCATTCAAAATGAAATCATACTGCAGTTGATTATAAGTTTTTATGTTATAAGCAAGGAATCACTATTCATTATGTTTTAGGAAAATGTTCCCTTATTGTTTTTAATTGACAAAATGCTCCCTGAGTCTCTCGAAGATGGCTTGCTTATCATCTTCTGATTCATAGTCTGTTTAGATACTTTAAGAGATTACTGTATCCCTGGAGCTAGTGTTTTAAGTGATTTTACCTACCAAGGTAGTCCAGATATTATTCTCCTGGATTGTATGGAGAGAATGTATCTTTGCAACAATTCCGGAGGGGGCTGACTGCCTAGAGGTATAGGTAAGAGATGAGCAGCAGGCTATAGATCCTTTAGGCCTTACAATGTGAACAGTCTTAAATTAAGTTCTGGAGTCCTCAATTATGGGGAAAAGTATAGAAAATAAATGTTGGATTTTATCTCAGATATTGAAATTATAGGCCAAAGCCAGATAAACATCTATAAAATTAATTGTGCATACGTTTGGAATTTGGCACACTGTGTAGCATCTTATTTTCTATCACGGACTGCATTCAGGTCTAAAAAATATTATTTTAGAAGCTAATTTTTATTATTCTATAAATGATACCTTCCTTTGTCTAAGCAAAGGACCCCTGGGACAATTTTATCTATGGAAAAGTATGTTGAACATTGTGGGATATTGCTGTTTCTCAGAATGTGGAGTTTATTGCCTTTGAAACTACATTTTTCAGCAGGGGGTAAAAAGTCTTAATGTTGACTTTTTTTAACCTCCTTGCATTACAAAATCTAGTCTTAGAAACCAACAAATACTATTATTAGAGAATTCAGAGGAAAGGTAAGTACAGTTTATTGCTTTAATTTTTTTTTTTGGCTGTATAAATTAATCTTTTTGATCATAAGAGCTAAGCCTTTTTTATTGGAATCACGTGTCACATGGTGCCATAGATATGTGCTTATAGGCCGAGCATGGTGGCTCATGCCTGTAATCCCAGCACTTGCAGAGGTCAAGGCAGGTAGATCACCTGAAGTCAGGAGTTTGAGACCAGCCTGGGCAACATGGTGAAACCCCATTTCTACTAAAAATATAAAAAATTAGCCGGATATGGTGGTGCATGCCTGTAATCCCAGCTACTCAGGAGGCTGAGGCAGGAGAATTGCTTGAACCTGGGAGCCGGAGGATGGCATGAGCTGAGATCATGCCATTGCATTCCAGGGGTGACAGAGTGAGGCTCTGTCTCAAAAAAAAAAAAAAAAAAAAAAAAGCTGTTTATCATAACTTACTAAGAAAGACTAATTAGGTGTCATTGAAAAGGATGCTAGGGCAGGCTTGATGGCTTATGCCTGTAATTCCAATACTTTGGTAGACCAAAGCAGGAGGATATTTTGAGCCTAGGAGTTCAAAACCAACCTGGGCAACATAGGGAGACCCCACCTCTACAAGTAATAAAAAAAATTAGCCAGGCATGGTAGTGCATGCCTATGATTCCAGCTACTCTGGAGGCTGAGGTGGAAGGATTGCTAGAGCCTGGGAGGTCAAGGCTGCAGTGAACTGTAATTGTGCCATTGCACTCCAGCCTGGGCAACAGAACAAGACCTAGTAGCAAAAAAAAAAAAAAAAAAAAAAAAAGCGGGTGGGGGAAGAAAGAAAAGAAGGATGCTCTTACTGCTAGATCATAAAGCAAAAAATATATATATTTGGCAAGACAAGTCACACCCATGCTACTGAAAGATCATCTACTTAGAAGCACTGGAATCCTTTGTTAAAAAGGAATGATTTAGAAAACTTTGTAATAGAAAATAGACAATACTAATGGTTCCACTTACAGTGTCTTATAGAAATTATTTGTATAATGTCTTCTGTCCTTTGACCTCTTTTAAATTTGTAACACATAAGCCTGGAACATTTCACAGTTGATTGAGAAGCTGTCAGTTGCTTTGTTTCTTTGATGGGAAAGATCCCATCAAAGATCAAAGTGGAGAGTCCGGATCCCAGATCCCATAGAGAAAACCAAACCAGTGCCCTTTCTTACGTATTTTAAGTCATAACTAATAGCTGTTTCTGTTCCAAAAAGGCCCAGTAGTCATCCAAAAAGGTGTTTTAAGGTTCTTTAATCTGCCTAGAAAGGCCTTATTTGCCCATTTGCCGTAAAGAGACAGCTTTCTAATAACTTGTTGGTTAGTGGATTCTTTAAATTTGATTATCGCTAAAATCTCTAGTAATTACTTGAACTGTAGTAGAATGATGACCTAATAGTAATGAAATATTAGCAATTCCTATTTGTTTGTAATTTTAATGTAATTATTATCAATGATGGTCTTTAAAATTTTAAGGTCTGGTACAGTGGCTCACGCCTGTAATCCCAGCACTTCGGGAGGCTGAGGTGGGCCGATAGCTTGAGCTCAGGAGTTTGAGACCATCCTACACAACATGGCAAGACCCTGTCCCTACTAAAAATACAAAAAAAAAAAAAAAATAGTTGGGCATGGTGTTGCATGCCTGTGGTCCCAGCTATTCAGGAGGCTTGAGCCCAGGGAAGGGGCTGAGGGCAGGAGGTTGCAGTGAGCTGAGATCGCACTACTGCACTCCAGCCTGGGTGACAGAGACCGACCCTGTCTCAAAGAAAAAACAAAATGCTAATAAAAGTATTACTTATGTAGATTTCTATAAAACTAGACTTAAAAAATGACATCGTAGACATTTTACTTATTACAGTTATTTATAGTAGATAGTGTTTAATAAGCCCTTCACCTTCACCTTCTCCTTCCTTTTTTTTTTTTTTTTTTTTTCCCAAACGGACTCTCGTTCTGTTGCCCAGGCTGGAGAGCAGCAGCATGATCTCGGCTCACTGCAGCCTCCATCTCCTGGGTTTCAAGAAATTCTCCTGCCTCAGCCTCCCAAGTAGCTGGGACTACAGGCGTGTGCCACCATGCCCAGCTTCTTTTTGTATTTTTAGTAGAGATGGGGTTTTGCCATGTTGGCCGGACTGGTCTCGAACTCCTGACCTCAGGTAATCTACCCGTCTTGGCCTCCCACAGTGCTGGGTTTGCAGGTGTGAGCCATCATGCCTGGCTATTGATAAACATTTCTTAGTGATTTCTTTACCTAAAACTTCTTTACCTTGGTTGAATGAAGGCACTGTGACTAAGTAGTGTAAGGTTTGATAAACGAATTTTCTCCCATCTAGTGGAGAGGCATAGAAAGAAGAAAATCAATGCTGGGATAAACAGAATAGGAGAGCTGATCCCATGTTCTCCTGCCCTGAAGCAGGTAAGAAGTCTACTTATATCCTCATTCAATGCATATTAACAGACAATTCCCTAAGTTGTTTTGGTGCTTTGAATGATTATTTTTGTTCCTTTCTGTTTCTATGTATGGTTCTTTTGAAGTTAATAATTGCCTTGTTTTAATTCTTCCCATGCTTCCAACAGTCTTTTAGTACAGTTTCTTCATGGTCAAATGTACCATATAATTTCTAGACTCTTCAGTTTTCTCTTGATTACTGAGTTAATCACATGACTGTGCTTACGTATATGCAACTCTATTTGCCAGGCATTTTTTCATTTTGTTTTCCTGCCAATGCATGTTCCTACTCCTTTTAAATTCTTACTTAGAATCTTCTAAGGATCTTTTAAAAAATCTATTCTCCATGCCCTCTTAACCCCCAGTAGTATTTAAAATCTCAGCTTAAAGTATGACAGTGTCCTCTAATGAAGGTGCCTTTTTGTTCCTTCTAATGATGAGGATAACGCATGCTCCACTGAAAGCAAAACAAAACAAAAAATTGAAACAATATGAAAGGCATGAGAGGGTTTAAAAAATAAATTGATATCTTACTCCCAAGCAATAATCACTATTATAATGTTGTAATTAAATGAAAATATGGAAAAACTTAATAAGACACATAGCAAATGGCACTAAAAAGCTTAAAACAACAAACATTAATCTCCTACCTGCTTCCTAACCCCAACACAGCTCCTCAGAAGCAAATAGTCTCAACCATTTCTTCTGCTTTTTTCTCCCTGTTATATTTCTAAATAACATACTTTTGTTGCTGTACCTGAATTTTTCAATTTTAGATATTATCTATTGACTCGTTGTTATGTTTTTCCTCTGACTTCTTCTTCTTCAGTCCTCCCATTATATTTCTATGACTTTTGGTTAAATCGGTATTCAGTTTTTATGTTTTTAAGAGAGTAAATGTTATTCATGGTTGTGCCAAGGAGTGTACTATTATTATATTTCGTTTGTTGCTTTTGTCTTTGGGGGGAGTAAATAATTTCTTCATAGTTTTCCATTTGCTTAATTTTTCATATACTTATCTTTAATCCTTCTGACACTTCCAACCATCTCTTAGTAGAGTTTTCTTCAAGGTCGAGTGTACTACATAGTTTTCATTTGCCATTTTCTTTCTTCAAGACTTTACTTCTGGAACCCTCTGTTCTCCTTTTTCATTCTCAACCAGTTGGCCTCTTCCAGCTCTTCTGTTTTTAATTGCAGCTCTTATATTTTTAATTTCCAAGAGTCTTTTTTCTTATTCTCTGTTCCTTTTCCTACAATATGTTTGTGGATACAATATCTTCTCACCTCTGAATAGTATATGCAGGTGTTTTCCTGAAGTTTTTTTCAGTTTATGTTTATTTCCTCTGATTTCCTTTTTTCCCCTTTTTGTCTTTTCTTTTTTTAGGAAGGTTTTCTTTAAATGTTTGGTGACTTGAAGCTGTTTTTTTCTTTCTTGGGAATGAGGTATTAAAAAGCTGATTGAATAGATTTATCTTTTGGTGGCCCTAAGTGTTGCATGATTAGAAGCTATGCTAGTTTTGTTGTTCTTGTTGTGGAACTAAAACATATCAGTATTTGTAGTTTTTTTCTTTTGTGGGATAGCTATTAAGTTTTTTATTTTCTCAGAGAAGAACCCATCAGTCTCCTGCCTGGGAGTGGAACTGGTAGCAAGAGGAGTATAAGCCTGGTTGCTATTATTCTGGGCGCTGGATGGGGGTTGGGGGGCTAGAGCGTCTTGTGCTGTAGTAGGCAGAGTTTTACTCTACCCCCGTTTCACTTAGGACCCTCGTCTTGTCCACTTTTGTGCCAAGTATCCCTGAGGTTGAAATTCTCTGGTTCAAATTTCACAGAAAATAAACTTGTCTCTTGCGGTTTGGGCAGGAAGGGAAAGTCATCCAGCTGTGTAGAATATGCGCGTGGGGGCAGGGTAGGGGGTGGTTCTTACTACTGCTTTATTAGGAGTCTTTCAGCCAGTTCCCCTCTATTTTAACCCCCAGCTCACCCCACCTTCTGTAGAGGCTGGTGGTTCTCAGTGTTGAGCCTTCCCAGGATGTCAAAGGAGCAAATCAGCTTGCTTCTCTATGTTATCTCCCTTGGAAAGGACTTACTCTTCATTTCCTTTCATTCTGCCCTGTAGGATGGACTTAGACTTTCCATATATGGTTTTTTAAATTTTTTAATTTTTATTTATTTTTTTTAGATGGAGTCTCATTCTATCGCCTAGGCTGGAATTCAGTGGCATGATCTTGGCTCACTGCAACCTCCACCTCCCAGGTTCAAGTGATTCTCTTGCCTCAGCCTCCTGAGTAGCTGGGATTACAGGTGCATGCCACTACGCCAGGCTAATTTTTGTATTTTTAGTAGAGATGGGGTTTTGCCATGTTGGCCAGGCTGGTCTCGAACTCTTGACCTCAAGTGATGCGTCCACCTCAGCCTCCCAGAGTGCTAGGATTATAGCGCCCAGCTCCATATATGTATTTTTCAGCCTTTTTAAAAATTGTTCTTTCTGTTTCCTTAACACAATGGCACACACTACGCCTTCTAATTTGTTTTTCTTTCTCCACATCTCAATGGAAGGTAGCTACTCAGTAAACATAGATGTTTGCCCAGGAAAATCTTACTTTCCTGCTCTTGGCTTTCATCCCTGCGAGTTTCTCTGAGGAAAGGAAACCATAACCATTTTACTCTACCCCCCTAGAATGTGCAAAGGAAGTCAGTATTTGGCTATCAGAAGCAGAGCCGACTAAGATTTTCTTCACAAGCTTTGGCCCCTGTCTGCAGTAGTGGGGTGGGCGGCTGGGAATTATCAGGTTCTGCCTTTGTTCAGATTATTGTTTTTAAAAAGAACAGTATTATTTTTCTCTTAGTAGTAAATAATTTTCTGGGTTTATGTATTGGGTCTCTGTTGGGACTCAGTGCAAAGAACTCAGAATTATAAATTGCCAAACAAAGGACTAAATCACAGTGATTCCTACATGAAAACAGTTATCTGCAAAGTACTAGAGATAGCTAATAATATATATCCTGGAGTAGAGGTTAAATATTCATTGCAACATTCTTGATAGCTGAAGGAGAAAAATCAGAAATGACAAGATATCTTAAATGTTTATCAACAATAGACTGGTAAATAAAATAAATACAGTCATTAGAAACAATAAATAGGCTGGGCGCGGTGACTCACACCTGTAATCCCAGCACTTTGGAAAGCTGAGGCGGGTGGATCATGAGATCAGGAGATCGAGACCATCTTGGCTAACGTGGTGAAACCCCATCTCTACTAAAAACAAACAAACAAAAAATTAGCTGGGCGTAGTGGCAGGTGCCTGTAGCTACTCGGGAGGCTGAGGCAGGAGAATGGCGTGAACCTGGGAGGTGGGGTTGCAGTGAGCCGAGATTGCGCCACTACACTCCAACCTGGGCGACAAAGCAAGACTCCATCTCAAAAAAAAAAGAATAAGTAGGGGCAGGGCATGGTGGCTCACACTTGTAATCCCACCACTTTGGGAGGCCAAGGCGGGAGGATCACCCGAGGTCAGGAGTTCGAGACCAGCCTGGCCAACATGGTGAAACCCTGTCTCTACCAAAAAAAAAGGATTATAAATTATTCTACTACAAAGACACATGCACACGTATGTTTATTGCGGCACTATTCACAATAGCAAAGACTTGGAATCAACCCAAATGTCCATCTGTGACAGACTGGATTAAGAAAATGTGGCACATATACACCATGGAATACTATGCAGCCATAAAAAAGGATGAGTTTGCGTCCTTTGTAGGGACATGGATGCAGCTGGAAACCATCATTCTTAGCAAACTATCACAAGAAGAGAAAACCAAACACCGCATGTTCTCACTCATAGGTGGGAACTGAACAATGAGATCACTTGGACTCGGGAAGGGGAACATCACACACTGGGGCCTATCATG
>NC_045435.1:29523651-29753749 GCF_002776525.5 Piliocolobus tephrosceles | reverse complement strand
CCCCTTCTCCTCCCCTTCCCCTCCCCTTCCCCTTTCCTTCCCTTCCCTTCTTTAATGGAGTCTGGCTCTGTCACCCAGGTTGGAGTGCGGTGGCCGGATCTCAGCTCACTGCAAGCTCCGCCTCCCGGGTTTACGCCATTCTCCTGCCTCAGCCTCCCGAGTAGCTGGGACTACAGCCTCCCGCCACCTCGCCCAACTAGTTTTTTGTATTTTTTAGTAGAGATGGGGTTTCACCGTGTTTGCCAGGATGATCTCGATCTCCTGACCTCATGATCCGCTGGTCTTGGCCTCCCAAAGTGCTGGAATTACAGGCTTGAGCCACCGCGCTGGGCCTACCATGTTTTGCATCTTAACAGTGGTTACATTGGTGAATGTATGTGTGCATGTGTGTACATGCATATGTGTGTATATATATGTAAAAATTCATCAACCCATATACACTTAAGAATAGTATACATTTTGTCCATTACTGAATATATTTTATACCTAAATGAAAAGATTAAGAAAAAATTATCTATGGAAGTTTGTTTTTTTATTTGAGATGGAGTCTCGCTCTGTCACCCAGGCTGGAGTGCAATGGCGTGATCTCAGCTCACAGGAACCTCTGCCTGCTGAGTTCAAGCGATTATCCTGCCTCAGCCTCCAGAGTAGCTGGGATTATAGGCGCCCACCACCATGCCTGGCTAATTTTTGTATTTTTAGTAGAGACGGGGTTTCACCATGTTCTCCACTCCAGGCTGGTCTCAAACTCCTGACCGCAAGTGATCCACCCACCTTGGCCTCCCAAAGTGCTGGGATTACAGGCTTGAGCTACTGCACCCAGCTGGAAGTTTGAATAGATGTTGGTTTTCTCTTAATAAATTTCCCCTGAGTAGGCAATATCTAAAAGTCATTTTACTGTCATTGCTTTTTTTTTTTTTTTTTTGAGACAAGTTCTAAAAAGAGGTCTCAAAGAGAGATCTTTCTGTCACCCTGGCTGGAGTGCAATGGTGTGATCATAGCTTACTGCAACCACAAACTCCTGGGCTCAAGGGATAGTCCTGCCTCACCTACTCATGTAGCTGGAACTACAAGTGTGCATCACCTTGCCCAGTTAGTTGAAAAAATTTGGAGAGACAAGGTCTCACTATGTTGCTCAGGCTGATCTTGAACTCCTGGCTCAAAAGATCCTCCCTCCTTAGCCTCCCAAAGTGCTGGGATTACAGGTGTGAACCAACGCACTGTAATTCTTTAGAAGGCATGGCACTATTTTGTGTGTTGTTCCCCTGTTACCTGGCTGTGACTTTGGGAAAGTGGCACAACTTCTTTGTGTCTTTTTGCTTCTCATTCTTACCTGTTTATTGTTATTATTACCTGTCCTGCATACCTCACAGGGTTGTTGTTGAGGACAAATGAGGTTTTAAATGTATTTTCCTTAACCATCCTCATTTCCACCTCTCCTGCACGTGAGACTGAAATACAGTCTACACTAGCATATATCTGGTTGGTCAGAGTCAACAGCACCTTTGCTCTTTTCCTCCCATGAGAAATTAAGGAGATGATGCTTATTTGCTTCTTGGATAAGTTCAGAAGTCAGGTAGGTTGGTTAACTAGTATCAGTGTGCTACTTAATTTTTCACATGATCAAATAAGCTACAGATTTTGGGGAAGATTTTGGGGGAAGATACTAACATCCAGCTTTTAACTAAGTTTCTGCTGTGTGGGTCTGGTTGGTGGTGGTTTCTTATATTGCTTAACCACATTCAGATCCATGGTTTGGAAAAAGGCTGCAGGCTGACTGCAGTTGTGTAGAACTAACTGGTTTGGGAAGGTTTCTGGGAATTCATGGTTTAATTAGGTTATATCCCCCCTACCTTTTTTAAAAAATGCTGCCATGAAATGATGTGCAAATTCACTTTAAATATTTTTATTTTTTATTTTTTTGAGACAGAGTCTCACTCTATTGTCCAGGCTGTAGTGCAGTGGTGCGATCTCAGCTCTCTGCAACCTCTGCGTCCTGGGTTCACATGATTCTCCTGCCTCAGCCTCTTGAGTAGCTGGTATTACAGGCACGCACCATCACACGAGCTAATTTTGTATTTTTAGTAGAGACGGGGTTTCATCATGTTGGCCAGGCTGGGCTTGAACTCCTGACCTCAAGTGATCTGGCCCCATCGGCCTCCCAAAGTGCTGGGATTACAGCCTTGAGCCACCGTGCCTGGCCCACTTTAAATATATTTTTTAAAAAGTCCAACAGACAGCTTAGTACAGCAGGTGAAACAGGAGTATGTTAGTATGTCAGAGTTCCAAACCAAGTCCTATTGCTTTTTTTGTCTTATTTCTGGACAAACTTAGAAACATTTATCACCATTATCATTATACCCTAAATGAGGAAATACGATTTTCCAGTTCAGTGCAACTAGTTCCTTTGTCCAAAAATTTTCCTTTCCTTTTCTTTTTCTTTTTTTTTTGAGACAGAGTCTCACTCTGTTGCCAGGCCAGGGTGCAGTGGCGCAGTGGTGCGATCTTGGCTCACTGCATCCTCCATCCGCCTCCTGGGTTCAAGTGATTCCCCTGCCTCAGCCTCCCAAGTAGCTGGGATTACAGGTGCCTGCCACCACGCCCGGCTAATGTTTTGTATTTTTAGTAGAGACAGGGTGTCACCATATTAGCCAGGATGGTCTCCATCTCCTGATCTCATGATCTGCTCGCCTTGGCCTCCCAAAGTGCTGGGATTACAGGTGTGAGCCACTGTGCCCGGCCTAAAATTTTTCTTTAAATTTTTTTGGGGAAGAAAATTTAAAGTAGCTGGGATGAAACTACTACCTTATAGGAGGAGAGAGCTGGGCCCAGAGACCAAGAACAAAGATGGTTTGACCACTGAGGGAGCTGTAGATTCTGCCTGATCCGTGGGGCCAGCACAGATTGGTTTTGGAGGCAGCTTTGGAGAACTTTTAGACTCCTGACAACTTTTTGAATTTTTGAATGTTTTTTAACCTCTAATTTTCTTTTTTTGTAGAGACAGGATCTTGCTATGTTGTCCAAGCTGGTTTCAAACTCCTGGCCTCAAGTGGTCCTCCTGCCTTGGCTGCCCCAAGCGCTAGAACTACAGGCATGAGCCAATGCACTGGGCAACTGAATGTCTTTTAGAAAATAAATAACCCCACTACATTCCTGTGCTTTCTCTCCATTTTAAATTTCGTTTTTGAAACAACAGGCTCCCAGTAGTAACCTGATGCTTTATGCCACATATATTTTAATTTAAAATAAATCTTTGGGTCTATAGTGTTTTGCCAAGTGCAATCATTGAATTTATAAAAAGGACTTTGGTTCTTAACTTTACAAGCTTAGAACCTGAAGCAATGGTCCTTATATAAATCCAGCTGTTCCAGTTTAGAGAGCCAAAAGGCTCCATAGCTGCAGTTTTATTGATTAGCTTTCGTAAGGCACAATGAGTTCCATTGTTACTCAGGTTTGTATATCAGGCATATGTCTTCCATATTTTGCAAAATGCTTTTCTTTTTGTTAATACCGTCAACAGTTATATAATTCTAGGCCTGTGTTTTGCACATATAGGTACACACAAAAATAAAAGGTGAATCTTCCTTGCAGCACAGTCTGTTGTCCTTCTCTCTGTTCTTATTACCTGAGCCACTCATTCCTATTAGTCCAGGTTTCTGCACCATTCACTTCACCTACTGAACAGTGACTTCTCCAACTTTCAGTTTCTCCATCTAGGAAATAGAACTAATGGTAATAGTAATAACTTCTCAGGGAGGTTTTCAGGATTAGATGTGGTTATGTGTATAAAACCCTTGGCAGAGTGCCCAGTGATGAATGTTGTTTTTTTTGTTTTTTTGTTTTTGTTTTTTGAGGCAGACGCTCACTCTGTTGCTCAGCCTGGAGTGCAGTGGTGCAATCATGGCTCACTGCAACCTCCACCTTCCAGGCTCAAGAGATTCTTGTGCCTCAGCCTCCTGAATAGCTGGGACTACAGGCGCATGCCCACACGCTCAGCTAATTTTTTTTTTTTTTTGAGATGAAGTCTTGCTCTGTCCCCTAGACTGGAGTGCAGTGGCGCCATCTCAGCTCACTGCCACCTCTGCCTCCCGGGTTCAAGCGATTCTTCTGCCTTAGCCTCCCGAGTAGCTGGGATTACAGATGCAAGCCACCACACTTGGCTAATTATTATTATTTTCTTTGTATTTTTGGTAGAGACAGGGTTTTGCCATTTTGACCAGGCTGGGCTCGAACTACTGACCTCAGGTGATTCACTCGCCTCGACCTCCCAAAGTGCTGGGATTACAGGCATGGGCCACTGCGCCGGGCCATAATTTTTTGTATTTTTAGTAGACATGGGGTTTCACCACATTGGCCAGGCTGGTCTTGAATTCCTGCCCTCAAGCGATCCACCCGCCTTGGCCTCCCAAAGTGCTGGGATTACAGATGTGAGCCACCACACCCAGCCAAATGTTGGCTGTTTTAATGACCAGTTATGCCAACCTTAATGTTCTATAAATTGAAATTGGAAGGTAGGAACTGAGGACATAAGTTTCCAATAGTAAGATCCCACTAAGAGGGCAGACTGAAAGCTTCAGTCCCATACTTATCCTCCAGCAGAGTGAGGTTGTTGCAACCTTTAGGAAGAGTTAGGCAGAGGAGCTATTTTTGTTTCTTCAAGGATGGAATAAAATCATCCCCACTCCAATTATCCTTCTCTCTAGATCTCTGTTTTCTGCTGAGATTAAAACTGGGACTTTCATTTTTCTTATGAAAACTTTGTGGTCATCAGTTAAATCATCTCTCTTATTTTTCTGACTTCTCCCCTTTTACCTAGGAATGATAATTATTCACCTCCCCAGGGCAGGACAGCCTGATATAGGCTGTAAGCTTCCCTGTTAGTCCCAATATGATATTTTAAAATTCTGCCTGTAGTAAGTAGTCTCTGTAGTCTCAGCTCAGTGGACCCCAAGGCTTCCTTTCTTTTTGCTTTCAGTTTGTTTGAAAACAAGGTCAAACCCATCACATCAAAAGCTTTTCCTCCACCTTTAGTCCCCCGTCCGCAACCCATTTTATAGACACTGAAACGGCCTTCTGCAGGCTCCATGCGTCATCTGTGTCATCAACACTGCTACCCAATGCTTTTCATGAAGTTAAGTAATTTTCTTTTCCTTCTAGCTTGGCTCTTAGCTTCCATTACTCAAAGAAGCAGCTATCTTTCCCTGTTTGTCCCAATCCAGTCTCATTGACCTTCTTGTTTAAAGTCCACATTCACAGCTTTTAGGGATGGTTCAGGCTAAAATCATATCTGTTCCCTTCCCCCTTAGACTTTCAGAAATCACTAACTGCTTGAGCTTGACCTTCGAATGAGTCTCCGTTTGAGGTCTTCCAGGTTTACGTTATTCTTGCTGCATCTCAGTTTTCCTTTTCGTGAACATTCCATCCACATAATTATTATAAAGTTCTAGCCTTTGAAAGTCAACTTGAAATTCTCAGACATGTTTGGAGGAATCTCAGTGAGAAGCCTATTTCTTCAAAGCCACCCTTCCCTGAGAACCAGCATCCTTCTCTGATACCAGAGCCCAAGCTGGGTCTCCCTAATTACTTTATTTCTGTGTTTGGTTTTGTGGTCGAAATGGGAACCATAGAGAAAGCCTGAACCTCCCTGAAGAGGTCTCTTAGGGAGGCCTCCAGAACCAATATGCTCTCAAGGAATTCGGTTGTGAGAGAGATGCTATCAGCAATTAGGGCTTTACATTTCAGCGTAAACATTGCTGACAATTACTTGAATTTTTTTTTCTGTTCTACACATAATGATAAGTTTCTTATAAAGATGTTCTCTTCTTGTAGTTTTTGGCCTGATTATCACAAACATTATAATCATCTGTTTCTTTCATGTCCATCTGCCGGAATGGACTGTAGACCACATGTCGGAAGGGATGCTGTGCATTTTGTTCACTGCTGTGCCCAGTTTCTCACAGTGCCTAGCCCAAATATTTCGTGACTGTTTAGTAAAACTATATTTCTGATTCTATGTAAGTGAACAGAGATGTGATGAGAGAATAAAGGGGAAATGCACCCCCTCAAAAAGCTTATTACTTCGCAAGGCGTCCCATGTTGAGATAAAAGCAGAGTAAACTTCATGACTAAATATGTCCTGTTTCCTAGAAGAGGCCTGTCTAGTACCAGGGTGCCTTGTGAAAGGTTCAGATAAACAATTTAATGTAAATCATAAAATGCAAACCCACTTCTTCCTGGGATGGTAATGTTGCAGCACCCTAAAAGAGAGATTGTTTGAATTATTTTGGATGATATTCCGCTTAAAGCACCTAGAGTCATAATTCACACAAAAAAGTCAAGATTTAAATATAAAACAGGGGCCCAGGAGCAAGCCATGTGGAGACTGTATATCAGATTTCTCTTGCCTTGATTTGAAAATCTTTCACTGTTTAAATCTGTTGATTTCTAAATCATAACTATAATGCTGGGACAGGAGATGGGACCCCTAGTTTTTACTTAGCACTTGACTGAAATGTAACATGACTTCAAGGCTCTTTTATATTACAAAAATGCCAGCTATTGTTCATCTCCAGTGAAACGAATAAACCTTAGATGACAGGGACCTCAAGGTAGACAAAAGGATGTAGGACAGAGCCAAGGAATTTAAACAATTTTAAGAATTCAGGGAAAATGATAAAATCTCTTGATCTAGAGATATTTAAGAAGAAGGCAGGGATCTTCTCTCTAAAATTGGGGGAGCAAATGGTACTTCTTCATGAACAATAGTGACCATCTAGTCTTTTTTGTACTACAATAAGAATAGCAAGACCATGCTTCAGGAAAGCTGTCCAGTGTAAACAGGCCCTGCCTTGGAATTCGTTGAGTAGAGGTCTCTTTCTACAGAGGAGACCCAGGTGACACTCCCTTACTCTGGTGTTCCAGAAACTCAGCGGTGAAGGCTGATCTGTGACTTTTCCCCAGATTTCTCGAATTCATGAGTATTCAGGCCTAAGATTTAACATGCACTTAACCTTGTTAACAAAGGTGCCTTCATATTGAGGAGACATTAAAACTTAGCCATGTAAATATATCTTGTCTCCTCTAGTGTTAAAACAACAACAAACAAAACTACTACAAGCTGGGTGGAATCACGGTAAACAAGCATTTTCCATTGACTTGAGCAGAGCAAACAGAATCTCTACCGATAGTGCTTCTTCTTAGTTTCACCAGGGACATTAGATTCATAGTGGTTCATTTCAAAACCATGCTTCTGCTTTCAGGGACTGTTTTGTCACCTGTAGGCTGAAGCGTTCTCCTTAGCTGAAGATGCAAGCTTGTCCTACAGAATGTTTGGTAATAAGGGTGGGAAGGGAGGGAAACATTTGCATGTGGCATTCCCTGAAACAGGGTTGAGAGGAGAAAACCTAGGTTTTCCTTGAGATTCCCAGGGCAGAGACAGCAGTGATGAGGTGTCACATTATAAATAGCCAGGCTTTCCCACTTGGCCCTAGCTTTGGTAGCATTTTTTTTGTTTTGTTTTTCATCTGAGGTGGAATAAGGATATTCAGGGCCAGAGTCAGGGAAATGCAGCCACAAAGGACAAAGATGGGGGTAGGGATGGGAGGAGGCTGAACAGCTGTGGGCAGTGTCTCTGAAGATGAAGAGGCCTCCCAACCTGTTCAGGGCCTCCTGGAGCTGAGGACAGGAAATGGAACACTTGGTTTCAATGAAGAGCCCCTGGAGGAGAGAGATCCCAGACTGGCTGATGGATCCACTCTTGCCCTGCCTCCCTGTGGGATTCAGGAGGGTGAGCTGAGGATCCCGTCTGCGTGAGCACTGCTGCTGGTACCCTGCACACCTCCACCTTCACCATTCTCACATAGAATCATGGGGATGTGCCAGCTGAGGAGGTGAGAGTTTCAGCCACTTACCCAAGGGCACACCGCGAGTAGGTGGACTCCAGAATCTTCCACAGATTGTACTGTTCCTTCTGCGAATAGTGTTTATCTTTGTTCCTCCCTTTCCCCTAAGTTTTGGATAGAGACTATCACCCATATTGAGGAGGATTTGGGTATTTGATTTACCGACACATGCATTTTGTCACCCCACAGAAACTTCTGGGGGGTGCCTGGAGTTACATAGAGAGCAGCTGCCATTTTCTTTGCCCCAAGGAGCTAGCTCGGTGGCCTCTTTCAGTCATGGAAAGTCCCTTCCCCAGATAGACTCCGGCATTCCATTGGCTTCTCCTGCTGCTAAAATAAAACCGGGCGAATCCGTTAGTAAACTGTGGAGCATAAAGAGGTCGGGCTGCTTCTGCAGCATTTGTCAGGGTGTGAAGAGGTCATTTTTTATGTGCACAGCTTTGCTCCTCTGGCTGCTACATCTCTGTCCTGCTCCAGCTGAACCGCTCTTATTACTTCTGTGCTTACTTTGCCAAGAGCCTCTTCACAGTGACCGCTTTTCTCCAGTTATGCTCCTGTTGAACTCGGCTTTCTGAGTAACTCTTCCTTTCCCTTTTAAAGAGCGAAGTCCATGAACCCAGGCGAGAGTTATCATAGACACTGCACTACAGAAATGGCTCGTTAAGCTCTTTAAGCTCTCCGTGCTCCCCTCCATCCCAGTACTTGTGTAAATCCTACAGATACAGCTGAATGACTTTATGTCTTCCAACCGTGAGACTGGCGCTGTGGAAAGAATTAGCAACACGTACATTTAGAACTGGTATTTGTAAAAACAAGCCTGGTCTGGATTTTCAGTACTGTTGCAGGAACAAAACTGACCACAGTATGTGAGTTTGTAGCACAAGACAGACGTGATCAGAAAACAGTGAAGGCTCCAGCAGCACAGTCCACCCTTTCCTCCAGGACCCTCTCCCCATTTCGACTCACATTTTCCCGAACAAGCTACCAAACAGGTTATGCATCTGAAAATTTATTCACTGCAGCCACAGGGCAACTTGAATGGACTTTGTGTTCACATTTCCTCCCTTGGTCTTCTGTGGATTAGAAATCATAGTGCGTGAAGATAAAGAAATTAGGTCAAACCAGCCATAGTGAAACAGGTTCAAATCTTTATTATTTTTTATTTTTTAAGAGATGGGGGTCTCACTCTGTCATCCAGGCTGGAGTGCAGGGATGCAATCATAGTTCATTGCGCGTCAATCTCCTGGGCTCAAGTGATCCTCCTGCCTCAGCCTCCTAAAGTGTTGGGATTACAGGCGTGAGCCACTGTGTCCTGCCAAAATTTTTTTTACATGTTGGATTAACACAACCATTTAATTGGTGGCCTTCATATGGTCAATGGAAGCCAACACTTCTTAAAGAATAAAGAATAACAGAAGGCTAAGTACACATTTGGGGACTTTTAAAAAAATCACAGAATAGTTCACCGAAAGCATCTTTGTGTTTTTAAAATCAGGAAAAGCTGCTGTTCAAACTTCTAAAATGGATTTATGAACACAATGCAAATAGTTCAGAGAAAGAATAATAATTTTAAAAAATTCCTGATCCATGTCTCTAACAAATGATCAGGAAAGCAGAGGCGAGAGGTGACTTTAATTTCACAAGCAAATATATACGCATGTGCACATTTATGCGTCTATTTTCTGATTCCATCATACTCCAGGCAACAAGGGAGCCTGGTCAATGTAGGACTTCGCAGACACAGAGATGCCAGACAGTGTGGGACTGGAACCTGGATGCTGAGCTTGCCAACACCTTACTGGGGAGAGAATGAGAGGCAGGTGCAACCGAGAGACAATACTAGATTAGCTGTGCATCCTGAGAGTTGCTTCTGAGAACTTCAGGGAGGAAGTCTAGAACCCTGATCTACATAAAGTGACAGATGGCAGACTTGCTGTGGAGGACTCCTGAAGTAGTGTCCCTGGTTAGAACACTGATTTCTTCCCTAAAGGTGATGTGGGCACAGAACTGCGCTATGTGAATGGGAGGGCCAAGAAAGCACTGCTCACTCTGCTGAATTTGCTCTGGCAGCCCAAGTCCCTAAGGTGAGGCCTGTCTGGCTGTTGCTGCTCTTACCAGTCTTATAGTATGGTTAGTCATTTCTCTTGTTCGTGCTGCTGTTAAAAGAGCTTTTCCTGTTTCTCCTTCTGCCTTGAAGCTGGCCAGACATCTGTGGAGTGACAGGGCCTTTCCAAGAAGGCAGAGTCAGAGTGATGAGGTCCACCCAGGTCAGTGAGATGAAGACACGAAGGAATATGTAAGCACCCAGGCCTTGGTCCCAGTGACAGTTACTTGTTAATAGGAATGCGTGACAAACCCCACTCCTGAGCCCTTCTGATGGCATCAGAAACCTGGGGGTAAATATACAGAGTTTCTTCTGGGAGGTGACTAGCTGGTGCCACTAGAACATCTACCCCAGCAGGGCAGGGCCTGGGGTCACCTCCCCACCATATTCTAAAGAATCACATCCTCCTGTGGGAGCAGCGGGTGTTGCAGAGGTGTGAAGGGGCCAACACAGTTTCTGGGCAGGAATCCAAGCTGCTGGCCTTTCTGGGCAGGGCGACAACCGGAGGGAAGTGTGCAGCAGCATTCTGCCATTGCTGGCAAGTCTCCTTGAGGGTTGGAGGGGCCCCAAGATGGCGAGTTGACTTGGATGCAGCGCCTGTCCCTGTTGTCCGCCCAGAGCTGTACATGGAAGGAGTGAGTGTTTCTCAGCTCCTCAGGTTTGCGTCTATCCTCAAAACATGGCTCCCCTTCTGCCTCCCTTCTTGCAGGTTTAAATCTCCCGCAGCCCCTCTCCTTCCTGTGTGAAAGCAGAGTTGGCTCTACAGAGGGTGAGTGGAGCATCTGGCAGTGGTTACTTTGCTGCGGTCACTGTAATTTTCATGAAACAGCACCAAGATTGATCGCTCCCTCCCCTCCTCTTAATGTTGGAGGTTCAGAAGACGGGAATCTGGTCTCTCCGAACCACATCAAGGTCATCATCCAAAGTTAACAAAACCTGAAACGAGAGGGACAGAGAAATGAAAGGAATGGACAGTCACTGCCACACTAAGTCCTGGTTTCTCTCTGAGACGCCCACAGACTGGAAACTGTTAGTTCCCTCTCATTCTCATGCCTTCTGCAGCTCTCTGCAATCCCTTGCTCTTAATAGGCACTTACTCTAATTATACAATTCATTTGTCAATTAATTCAAATATTCGTGAAGGTTTATGATGTGCTATTCCAGATGCTATGGAGATATAGTTTGTAATGAAAGAGACAAAAATCCCTATTCTCCATGTAGCTTACATTCTAAAGAGGGCTTTAGACATGAAACAAATACATGAGTAAAATATAGCCCATTAGATAGTAATAAGTGCTAAGGATATAAGTTAAATAACGGAGGGAATATGGGAAGTATCAGTATGGGGAGGTAAAAAATTTTGATAGGGTGGCCTGGGAAGTCATTACTTAGGGGACATTTAGGTCAAGAGTCAAAGGGAATGAAGTCTTGTTGGATAGAGTATTGCTATATAAGAAATGTACCCTTCTCCTCCATTTCTAGTTCCCTCGACTACTACTGTCCCCACGTGAACCTTTGGTTCCACTTTTGTTGTCTCTGTCTCTCTCATGAAGGTGACGATCAGAAGTAAAAGACAAGGAATGTTTATACAGATTGGCTAAGCTTCCCAAACTGGCCACTAGGGGGTAGCCCTGCTCCACTCTTGAAGTTATATGGCCCGCCTGAGCCCGCTTAGCATGGAGCCGGGGCGTCTAGTAGGTCTGGAGCCTGGGAGTCTAGTAGGGTTGTTAATTGTCGATTGAACCTGCCTACAGGCACCATGGACTTTTAATTGGGGAAAGTCAAAGTTAGGATTAAAGGATGGAACTATAATTCAGGGTTGATATAAATATGCATGGCTTCTGAGAAAGGGTTGGGCAAAAAAACAGAGAAACTACAGGAGAGATTTTGGGACAGACTGATCAGAAGGCAACAGAGGCGTGGCTGCTATCCCAAGCCACTTAAGGAATATGTAAAATATTTGTGAAATATTCAGGGAGACTGGAGGAGGAGGAGGAGGAGGAATGTGAGTATGGCATGAGAAGGAATAACCCAATGTTATCGGAATTGCTCAAAGTGGTTCCTGGGGGAATTTCGGGCATGTGGGTCTAATAACCAATTCAGAAAAAATGTGCTGTGCAACTTAGGGAAAACAATTTTGTCCCTCTGTGTCTAAAGATATTGAAGGGTAAAAGAAAAACTAAAGATCTAACCAAAGGATATAAAATTTATAAAAGAAATAAGATGGTCTGTATATTGAATTACAAGGAGGAAATAGTAAAAGTAGAGAGGAATATGAAAAAACAATGTAAGGAAGAGCAGAAGAAGAAAATGAGAGTACAAGATGTAAAGAGAGAAGGAAGTCACAAAAAGATAGGTACAAACTCACCAAGAATGAGAAAAACAGAGCAGCAGCAGAGAGGAAGTGCCAGATGTCATGGTCATCGAAGAAATCCAGCAGAATGCACTCGCGGTTCTTCTCCCGGGATTCGGCCGGAGTTCCCTGGAGGAAGGTGAGGCAGAACATGGGCAAGATTCCCTCAGTTCAAAGAATTGAACATCTGGAAAGTTACAAAAATGCTACTAGATGTCTGGTTCGAAAAGTTAGCTTCCGAGGAAACATACATCCACACAAAAACCTGTACACAAAGACCTCAAAAGCACAGGCAACAAAGCAAAAATAGAAAAGAAAGATTACATCAAGCTACAAAGCTTCTGTGCAGCAAAGGAAATGACAAAGTGAAGAGACAACCCACAGAATGGGAGAAAATATTTGCAAACTATCCACTGACAAGAAATTAATAACCAGAACATATAAGGAGCTCAAACAACTCTAAGCGAAAAAAATCCATTTTAAATATGGGCAAAAGATATGAATAGACATTTCTCAAAAGAAGACATACAAATGACAAACAGGCATATGAAAAGGTGCTCAACATCATTGATCATCAGAGAATGCAAATCACAACTACAATGAGATATCATCTTACCCTTGTTAAAAAGGCTCGTATCAAAAAGACAGGCAATAACAGATGCTGGCGAGGATGTGGAGGAAAGAGAACTCTCACACCCTGTTGGTGGGAATGTAAATTAGTACAGCCACTGTGGAGAACAGTTTGGAAGTTCCTTAAAAAACTAAAAATAGAGCTACGGCCAGGTACAGTGGCTCACGCTTGTAATCCCAGCACCATGGAAGGCACAGGCAGGTGGATCACCTAAGGTCAGGAGTTTGAGACCAGCCTGGCCAACATGGTGAAACTCCGTCTCTACTAAAAATACAAAAAACATTAGCTGGGCATGGTGGCGGGCGCCTGTAATCCCAGCTACTCAGGAGGGTGAGGCAGGAGAATCACTTGAACCTGGGTGGCGGAGGTTTCAGTGAGCCAAGATCATGCCATTGCACTCCAGCCTGGGAGACAGAGGAAGACCCCGTCTCAAAAAACAAAAAACAAAAACAAAAACAAAAAACAGAAAAAAGAAAAAAATAGAGCTACCATATGATTCGGCAATTCTACTACTTGATATATCTCCAAAAGAAAAGAAATCAGTATGTCAAAGAGTTATCTGCACTCCCATGTTTATTACAGCATTGTTCACAATAGGCAAAATATGGAATCAATCTAAGTTCCCATCAATGGAGGTACGGACAAAGACAATATGATACACATATCTACAGAGACAACGTACATATACATACAAACACAATAAAATACTACTCAGCCTTAAAAAAGAATAAAATCCTGCCATTTGCAGCAACATGTATGGAACTCGAGGCCATTATGTTAAGTGAAATAAGTGAAGCACAGAAAGACAAATATTGCATGTTCTCACTCATATGAGGCAGCTAGAAAAGTGGATCCCATGAAGATAGAGAATAGTTTGGTAGTTACCAGAGTCCAGGAAGGGTAGGGGGAGAGGGAGATGAGGGGAAAAACAAAAGAATGTACGTGTATTTATGACCGCTGAATGGCACACTTTAAAATGGTAATGATAGCAAATTTTATACGTATATTTTACCTCAAGAAAAAAACTTGTACACAAATATTCACAGCAGCATCACTCATAATGACACAAAAAATAGAAACAATTCAACTGTCAATCAGCTGATGAGCAGGTAGATAAAATGCGGTATATCAGTATAATGGAATATTATTCAGCAATGAATAGACATGAAGTACTATGTATGTTACAGCATGCTTGAACCTAGGACACACAAGGGAAAGAAGTCAGACACAAAGGCCGTGTATTGTGTGATTCCATTTACATGAAATGTCCAGAATAAGCAAATATACAGAGACAAAGGTAGATTTAGTAGTTGCTTAGGGCGAACGGGTTAGGGAGAAGTGAGGAGTGAATGCTGATGTGTATGAGGTTTCTTTCTGGAGTGTTCTAAAATCTATTGTGGTGACTGTTGTGATGGAATGCTAAGACTTCTTCCTGTTCTGTGCCTCAGATATACCAGTAGTTTCTTAGGCTTTGGCTCTGCTATCTATGGACTGGATGTAATGATAGGTGAGCTTGGGCTTTTTTTTTTTTTTTTTGAGATGGAGTCTTGCTCTGTTGCCCAGGCTGGAGTGCAGTGGCACGATCTCGGCTTACTGTAAGCTCTGTCTCACGGGTTCAAGCCATTCTCCTGCCTCAGCCTCCTGAATAGCTGGGATTACAGGCGGCCGCCAGCACGCCTGCTTAATTTTTTTTGTATTTTTAGTAGAGACGGGGTTTCACTATGTTGGCCAGGCTGGTGTCGAACTCCTGACTTCGTGATCCACCCGCCTCGGCCTCCCAAAGTGCTAGGATTACAGGCGTGAGCCACCGCGCCCGGCCTGGGTATTTGTTGACGGATGGAGATTATGAGAAAGATGAGGAGATGCACTACTCCAGGCTTTTGACCACGTTAAGCATCCACTGGGACCAGCGTCGTAATACAACATGCAATGAAGACCAAGTTTGCAATGTCGATAGTGCTTACAGATTTATAAAGGGCCACCCTGAGAATGATAACCACACGCAGTTAGTGTGCATTTATGTATGGTTGTTAAAAACCATCCCTGGGAGAGAAAACTTTCATTTTAGACACTGTGAAAACACATTAAGAGAGGGAGGTAGAAAGGCCAAAATGGCAAGTTAGAGAGAGAAGTTCTTTTTGGATAAGAAAACTGGCCTCTTACCTCCCAGCTGCTGAGATTCTGGAAGAAAAAATACAGGGCGGCAGCCCACATCACAGCGGTGGCCACGATGCAGAAGAGCGGGACTGGGAGCACCTTCTCAGAGCTGCGGAGCTGCGGGGGAAGAAGCAGATGCGGCCTTATGGAGGGGTCTCCGCCTTCGCCTGCCCGAGGGCCCGACGCAGCCGCTACCGTCGCTCACTCTTACCTTCATGATGATGTAAAAGGCCAGGTACAGCAAAAGGTTACAGATGAAGATGCCCAGCATGTAGGAAGCAAAGTCCCTGGGGCGGTGTATCAATCCGAAGAGGGCGCTGCGGGCGTGGGAGAAATGTGGGCAGCAGTGAAGGTGGATTTGTAACACTACTGGCTTTTCCAATCCCCTAGTCCCTGGAGGGGGAAGGGGCAGTTTCTTTTCTTTTCTTTTTTTTTTTACCTTTTATTTTTAGTTTATTTTATTTGTTTTTAAACTCTTACCTCGTGATGGAACAGTAGATTTTTAAAATAATACTTTAACATGTAAGTATCTTTTTTTTTTTTTTTTTGAACCGTTGGGGTCTCACTCCCTCACTCAGGCTAGAGTGCAATGGCCCAGTCACGGCTCACTGCAACCTTCATGTCCTGGACTCAAGCGATCCTTCCACTTCAACCTCTCTGGTGGCCAGGACTACAGATGCATGCCACCACTTACAGCTAACTTAAAAAATTTTTTTGCAGAGGCAGGGTCTTGCTATGTTGCCCAGTCTGGTGTTGGATTCATGTCCTCAAGCCATCCTTTTGCCTCAGCCTCCCAAAGCCCTGGGATTACAGCTGTGAGCCATGGTGCCTTGCCTATATAAGTAACTTTTAATTTATTACACTTTCTTCCAAGCATTCATTTCTAACAACCATGTAAAGTTCCCATAACTGAATGCAATGTAAACGATCATCCTTTCTCTTTTGTGGAAGTGAAGTGTTTTCCCACGTTCTTCGGTTTTTCACTATTATAAGAAACACTGCAATGAATAAATACTTTCAGACATTGAGCTTATTTTTTTCATTTAAGATTAGTTCCTTAGAATAGAAGCAAAATCATCTCCATGATTGGCTTGACACTCATTATCAAATTTTTGCTAGATGTCCAGGGTTTTAAAATTAATGCTAAAGTTAATTTTGGTTGGAGTTAGCTTTAATTTTGTTCCAAATTCTATTCAGCTATAGTACGTCCTTTATTACATAATTCTTTATCTCCTTGTTTTGAAATTGTTTTTAATGAATACACATCCACATACATATTTTTCAAAATCTCAATATTTCTATCTAGTTGGGTTTCTGTCCTCCATTCAGATTCACTGATTCATAGTTCTACTTTCTAATTTTAGATCAGTGCCTCACTCTTTTATTATCATTTTATAATATGCTAGATTATCTGATTAGGCCAGCCTGCACTGTTCCACTTGGTAGCCACATGTGGATATTTAAATTAAAATTAATTGAAATTAAATAAAATTGAAAATCTGCTTCCTCAGTCACACTAACCACATTTCAAGTCTTCAATATCTATGTGCCAATTGTTACTGTATTGGACTGTATGTGTGGAATATTTACATCACTCCAGAGAGTTCTACTGGACAATGCTGGGCTAGTCACCGCTGCCCCTCCTTCCGTTAATCTCTTTTTCAAAGATCTTTGAAATTTTTGCCTAACTAGGCAAATAACTTTTAGAATAAAACGTAAAACCTTATTAACTTAATTACTATTCTAACTCTAAATGTATACATTATCTTGAGAAAGGATATCTTTGCAATAGTTATCTTTCCACCCAGGACCTGATGTCTGTCTTCATTTAGCTTAATTTTCCTTATGACTCCTAAGAAGATAATTACATTTTCTACAGAAAGATTGTGTACATCTCTCAAAATTTATTCATAAGTATTTAAAGTGTAAAGCTACTATTAATGGACCTTTTTGTTCATTTTGAATTCGAACTGACTTTGTTTTTTTTTTTTGTTTTTGTTTTTTTTTTTTTGAGAGAGGGTCTCACCATGTTGCCCGGACTGGTCTCAAACTCCTGGGCTCAAGCAATCCTTCTGCCTCAGCCTCCCAAAGTATTGTGGTTCTAAGTGTGAGCCATTGCACCCGGCCTCAACTGACTTTGTTCTGTATAATATAGAAAATTTTCTTCTCCCAGATTTTGAAATCTTTAGTATACCAAGCAACTCTTGTACATCCTTCCTTCAGATTCTCTAGTTATTAGCTTTTTGTTACATTTGCTTTGTCATTTTCTCTCTCTCTCTCTCTCTGTGTGTATATATATATATATATATGTATATATGCATATGTATGTACATACATCTCTATGCCTGTATGTAAATACACACATATGTATGTACACACACCATTTTTCTTCTTCAGGACCTTATGAAAGTAATTCCCTTTAAAATAACATTCATGGGAAATCATTTCATGTCTTTATGGAGCAACTGGGAAGGAGGTAGCCCACTATCAGATAATCACGGTGAAGTCTGTCATTGAACCTCCTTCATCCCTACAGGCCCTCTCGCCTCACAGAGCTGTCTATGAAGAGAGGCCATCTGCCTTGTCTTGTGAGCAGATTGTGGATATGGTTTTGCTTATGTGAGAGACGGAGACAAGCCAAGTGATTCTGAGCCCCTGGGGTGATAGTCAAAGGCTGTTCATTATCAAGAGGCTGGTCCCTCTTCTCCCCCCAGTGCCCTCTCTTTCAGGACCACCAGGACTGTGGAGTCTGCTAGAAGGGTGGTCAAGAACAGACCGCTGCCCAAGAATCCTCTCATCTTGACCTGCCCCCAAGTAAAGGAGGAATCCTTAAATGGTATACATCTTATCCTGGGGCAATCCCTGGGGTGACAACATGGGAAGCTTCTTCCAGAAGCACATGCCCCCCAAATAAGACTCAGATTCTCATGACTTGATTCTGGCTTCCTCTGAAGGCATGCCTCTTCATTCCTTAATGTTCACTGAGATTACGGAATCTTTTTTTTTTTTTTTTTTTTTTTTGTCAAAGGCCACTGACCCTGAGGAGCTCATCAGCTAGGAGCTACTAATAAAAGCAGTTAAACTTACTTATTGGTTGAGTGATCACTAAAACATTTCACTAATTTAACTGTATAAATTGAGAATAAATTGCACAAAATAATTGTGGCTAGCAAAAATATGCATCTGTTGTTCTGTTCTATTTTGAGCCATTTGAGGAAAGGAGGGAGAAGAATGATGTAGGTAGAAAGAAAGAGACTGGGAAGGTAAGAAATAAAAGAGGGACTTGCACACACACAGACACATACACACACATACATTTAGTAAAAGAAAAATTTCTATAGAAAAGAAGGCCTTCTGGGTAGTCTTTATGGAAAGTTCTGTGAAAGAGTTTAAAGCTATGTTGGATGTTTGCAATCAGTGGTATAATATCTATCTATCTATCTATCTATCCATCCATCCATCCATTCATCTATCCATCCATCCAACCATCAGTCTATCCAATGTATCCACATAGATTTAATGAGTTTTGATGTTTGTCTTGTTGAGCAAATGAACTCAATGCCTCAGTGTTTTTAAGAGAGGCTACAATTGCTACACGAGAATGTCCTACTACCTTTTTTGAGTCTCTAGAACAAGCAATCCTACCTTCTCCTTAATTTCAGATTTCTTCATAAAAATGACAGTCAAGGAAAGCTAAACCACAGCGTTACGGACATTAATAAAGGCAAAAACATGTTTTCATAAGACTACTTACAAGGACCAGTTAACCAGATTCCCCACAACCAGCAACACCATTCTATCCTGGAAAAGAGGAAAGAAAACATCAAATGAGAGGCTGCACATCCTTCTTTTCTTTTAACCTACTGTAGTGGAAGTATCAACTATGGGAAAACAATTGAATTGGTGAAAAACATTTTCTATGGTTCTAAGAGTGCCTCGCTTATGATCTGACACTGATTGTATACAAAGACTAAATGGCAAGGCTTCTAACTGCAAATAGACCTGACCTCATCCCTGAGAAAGAAAATGTGGTGAGCAAAGCAGGACTCTATTTGTCCCCAGTGTTTAGTGGAGTTGCGCCCACAGACCCACTTCTCAGTGCGGAGGCTGGTGGGATGTGCTGATTACAGAATTAAGAGAATTCTGCCACTGGTCCTATGTAACCGAGCACTGTTTTTCTGGGGTGTACTACTTGGTAGCCACAATTGCAACTCTCAGGCCCCAGCTGTAGGGAGTTAGTTTTGTACCCATTACTCTGGTTTCAAGGTGGTCTTGAAACTCCCAGGTTCCTATGTCTACAATATACAGTCTTGTAGGGGAGAAAATTGGGAGAAAAGGTCCGTTTTAAAGGACAATAGGCCAGGTGTGGTGGCTCACACCTATAATCCCAGTACTTCGGGCGGGCAGATCACCTGAGGTCAGGAGTTCGAGACCAGCCTGGCCAACACAGTGAAAGCCCGTCTCTACTAAAAATACAAAAATTAGCCAGGTGTGGTGGCACACAACTGTAGTCCTAGCTTCTTGAGAGGCTGAGGCCTGTGAAGCGTTTGAACCTGGGAGGCAGAGGTTGCAGTGAGCTGAGATTGTGCCAATGCACTCCAGCCTTGGTGATAGAGCAAGACTCTGTCTCAAAATAAATAAATAAATAAATAAATAAATAAATAAATAAATAAATAAATAACAATTACTCTGACAGAGATTTATTCACAATCTGTCCCTGTCCTTTGCATACTACTTAAAATTTTAGGAGAGATTTGATCATACTTTAATTTGCATAACCACTCATCTACTATTTAAAAGTAGCAATTCTTTGTCTTTTAGGTGATCCATCCAATTTGGAGGAAGTAACTTCATTAAAAAAAAAATTAATTCACCTATTAGAATGACTAAAATCCCCAAACAGTGACAACACCAAATGCTGGCGAGGATGTGGAGCAACAGTAACATTCACTGCTGGTGGGAATGCCAAACGATACAGCCACTTGGAAGACACTTTCGTAGTTTCTTACAAAACTAAACATATGATTGCCATACAATCCAGCAATGGTTTGATATTTAACAAAAGGAATTGAAAACTCATGTCCACACAAAAGCCTATGGAAAAAAACTATGAATGTTATAGCAGCTTATTCATAATTACCCACACTTGGAAGCAACCAAAATGTCCATTAGTGGGTGAATAAATAAACTGTGGCACATCCAGACAATGGAATATTATTCAATGCTAAATACAAATGAGCTATCAAGCCATGAAAAGACATGGAGGAAACTTAAATGCCCATTACTAAGTGGAAGAAGTCAGTATGAAATGGCTCTATACCGTATGACTCCAATTACGTTCTGGAAAAAGAAAAACTGTGTCAATAGAAAAAAGATTAGTGGTTGTGAGGACTTAAGAGGGAGGGAGGGATGAAGAGGCTGAGCACAGAGGATTTTTAGGGCAGTGGAACTGGCTCATATGATACTATAATGGTAGGTACATGTCAACATGCTTGTCAAAACCTATGAGCATACATCAAGAATGAGCATTAATATAATGTAAGCCTTACATGGGTAGTAATGATGTGTCAGTGTAGGCTCATCAGCTGTAACCAATGTACCACTGTGGTTTGGAACGTCCATAGTGGGGGAGGCTGTGCGTGAGGGGAGTGGGGGCAGAGGGTATGTGGGAAATTTCTGTACCTTCTGCTCAATTTTTCTGTGGATATAAAGCTGCTCTAAAAAAATATAAAGTCTATTTAAAAAAGGAAGCCTCCATCAATTAATGTAAAAAACAAAAGCATTACTTGCCTCTCCTGGTTCACGGGTAAGCAGGAGAACTTGCCTCTCAAAATACTCACAAGTCCTAATGGACTTTTTCATTCTCACCTGAATAAACCTTCCAGCCTCAATTCCCTTGTTTTTAGTGCTTATAGCTCCTGCCCAAGCTCTAGTGTGCTCACAGATTTCCATATTCCTTTAGAAAAAATATTCTGATTATAAAGGATTAGCAGGTACTTGCTAAATCCCTGTGTGCCAGGCCATACTAGCATCACTAGTTCTGACTGCAGCACTTTGTAAAGCCTGGGCAGTGGACTCAGAGGAGGAAGGTAGCCCTCCCAAGATCACTGACCAGAGAGCCAAGAGAGAGCTGGGACCAGGGCCCTGAGCTCTGAGCTCACTACAGAAATATATCATACACTGAAGTATATTTCAACTATCAAGCAATAAGCACAAGTTATAAAAAATTCTTGCTCATTGTGAAAATCAAACAGTACAGAAATGCATAATGTGGAAGTGGAAGTTCCTAATGAACGTGACTGGAGTGACCACGGGTCCCAGTTTGCTGGAGATAGTCCTAGTTTACCCCTGCTGTCCTGGTGGAATTATTAGTGGTGTGCCCTTCACTTCCACAAGGGTACCTCTTTGGATGATTATTTATAGGGGTGCTCTGTCTTGATCCTCCCCATAGCTATGATCACTGTTCATTTATTTTTATTTTATTTTTTAAAAATTTCATTATTGGGCAGGGCACAGTGGCTCACGCCTGTAATCCCAGCACTTTGGGAGGCCAAGGCGGGTGGATCACCTGAGGTTGGGAGTTTCAGACCAGCCTGACCAACATGGAGAAATGCTGTCTCTACTAAAAATACAAAATTAACCAGGCATGGTGGTGCGTGCCTGTAATCCCAGCTACTCGGGAGGCCGAGGCAGGAGAATTGCTTGAACCCAGGAGGCGGAGGTTGCAGTGAGCCGAAATCGCGCCACTGCACTCCAGCCCGGACCAAGAGCAAAATTCCGTCTCAAAAAAAAAAAAAAAAAAAAAATCATTATTATTATTTTTTATTTCCAATTTTTATTTTAAGCTCAGGGTTACATGGGCAGGATGTGCAGGTTTGTTCCATGGGTAAACGTGTGCCATGGTGGTTTTGCTGCACAGATCATCCTATCACCCAGGTATTAAGCCCAGCATTCATTAGCTATTCTTCCTGATCGTCTCCCTCCTCCCACGGGCCCCCCGCCGCCCCACCCTCCAACAGGCCCCAGTGTGTGTTATTCCCCACCACGTGTCCATAATCATCACTGTTTAACAGTTGGGTAGATTTTTTTTTTTTTAATACTAGCAAATATTTTGTTTATAAAATGGGACCATGTTAGCTTGACTTTTATGAGAAAGAGTAAGCACCATGCTCCTTCCCCACTCGGGCCTTCAGCCACCCTGGGCCATCTGGCCCTTTTGATTTTAGGAGCCCTGAGTGACTGCCCCAAGCCTGTCCCTCCTACTACTCCCCTACTTCCTGGGAGAGGGTCAAAGAACACAGGAACATGCACGTACCATATACAGAGGCCGGCTACACTGCTGGATACAGTCTGTGTAGAACACCATGGCAGCCCGCCGGAAAATCCCCAAATCTGCTGATAATACAAAAATGCATGGTGAGAAGGCTTAGTCAACAAAAATACAAATACTCTGAAGTGGCCCAAGCTTTTGGAGCCAGAATGATGTCATCCTCACTTCATTAAAATGCATTAGAATGCTTTGCGCCTAATAGGTGTGCAATAAGCATTTGCTTTGAAAAATGGTATTGTCATTGAGGGATGCCATATCCGTGCATTACACAGCAGAAAAGCGAGGAAGATGGACATGAGCAACAAGCACTCGCAAATAACATGGGTGGCTGGCCGATCCTTATTCTGTCTCCTTCAGCTAAGCTTCTTTTTGCTTAGTTTACTCTGGTGGTGTTTTCTTTATAGTAGAGATGTTATGGGTCTCCTCAATCTACTTTAAAACACATGCTCTCTCTAGAAGATGAGAAATCTTAGCTTGTGAAGGTTCAGATCTGTTATTTCTCAATGGGGTTATAAGTTAGTAACAATTGAACTAAAGGCTCGCTGAGCATGTTCAGAAAATCTATCTGAACTGAAACAATCATCAAGGGAAGGTAAGTTAAGATGGGGAGAAAAAGACAGGAAAGGTTTTTAAAACACAGTTGAAAAGGATGATATGAAACGGAGCGAGTATGTGCATTAAAATGTTACATGAACAGTCAGGTTCAAAGGCGGGCTGTGTTTCTGTGAGCTGTCCACACGACAGATATCGAATGCCAGTCTGGGTCTGCCCAAAGCAAACATTTTCCAGAATGTGGATCTCAGCTCTGCTGTGAATCCTGCTCCTCCTCAAGGTTACCCCCGTGGTCAATTTAACCAGGAGGGAAGACACCTGTCTCTGTGGCATCCCAGAAGAGGCGTGGAGCAGGCTGGGGTGAGGCTCAGTCTCCCCTCTGAGCCTCTCTCTGGCTCCCCACTCCCATGGAGTCTGCCCAGCCTGAAAGAGGGTGTTCAGGGGGCAGGGCTGCCAGGACAGCCAGGTGGGTCACTTTGATAAAAAAGCAATCTAGACCCCTGAAAAGGGTGGCTGAACATTACCTGTATCAGACACATCTGAATCAGTAGGAAGCAGAGAAGAAAGGAGAAAAAAAGAGAAGAGATTGTAAGAAAGTAGCCAAACATGTAAACTACTGGTCATTTTATTTTTTCTCGAGATGGATGACTTTAATTTTGCTTTCTGATTATAAAAGTAATGTTTACTTGTCAAAAAGAACACAGGATCTTTCTGCTTGTCTCAAACATTCAGAAGTCTTCAAATCCTCAAAGAGTGAATGGAGACTTTTCTCCTTCCCTGTCTACTTTCGTGCACCACTTCCAATTTATAATCCAGCCTCTCTCATGAGAAATCCTGGAGGTCGTTTTCCAGAGCTCTGGGAATGGGGGACACAGTAGTGATTTGGGGAAGCAGCTCTCTGGTTTATGAGAGATAATGATTAAATGTTCTTCCTCATTGCTGCTGCCTTTCCTGTGTCCACATTTATTTGCTTGTGTAGCCCGAGGGGCCACAGAGAAAGGCCATGTGATTAGAAAGCCAAGGCAGCTTATGACATGGGTAGGAAGGCTGGAGTCAGCTGAACACTGCCCACGAATCCAACTTCCTGGCTTTGGACTAAATTTAGATACAGTCATTGTCACGATGAAATAGAACGTTTTCTTTTGACTCTGGTTCATCTGTAACCACCTGGGGAAGACTCCATGGGTACGGAAATGGAAAATATTCAGTTAAACTACGGGCTGGCTAGCTCCCATTTGCTGTACTAGGCCCACTTGCCATGAGTCTCTCTCCTGGGGACCCACCACACTGGGGAGGCGGGCCTGCGTGGACTGGACTGCGTCAGTGGATTCTCTGACTTTCCTTGGACAATGGGGAATCCCAGCAGGAGACTACAGGGACAAAGGAAGGAAAGTGAGCTCGGAGGACTTATTTTGCTGGCGTCCTCCCTGTGAGGTTCCTGCAGGCTGGCCAGAATGTCAATGAAAGATCACTGCTCCTTTCAGAGTGACTTTTTCCCCCATAACTCTCTCCTTCCACATTTTGGGAACCATGTCTTCCCTGTCTTTTTGGGCTTATAGATGTAAAAGCTTCACTGCTGCTAACCCCAAGTTTCCACGATATCCTTTTATTCCCCTCTACCCCATCCACATCTTGTGAATAGTCCTTCTGTGAATAAATCCTTCTCTTTCTCTGTGTGTGACATCTTTTTCCTGTTGGGACCCTAACAAATTATTCCATGGTCATAATATAATACGCTAAATTTCACTTCCTTTAAAAGAAAGGATAATTTCGCATTGTAAAACTGCATAAGGTAAAGGTGGTATAAATATATGAAAGCTCCTCTGTGCATTAGTGGTCACTCCACTGCGTACATCTGCACTCAAGTTTATTTTTCCAACTCTGGAAGAAACCAGAACAATAATGCTCCGAATTATTTTCCTTTTGAAAATTTAGTTTGTATGACTTCACTCACCTTCTTTCTGGTGGAGGAGCATGACCAGCATGCCCTGCCAAATGTTCTACACAACTGGCTCAAGTAACTGGGGGATTTGGAGGTATGCTGGCTATGTTCATGCCAGAGGTAAATCTACTGACCATGGAAAAAGAACTAACCTTTGAAAACGAGCAATTGCTCTATTCGGTCTTCTAGTCTTAAAGCCATTCATTTATTTAGAATTGCTCTTAGACCTGGACAAGAGGGTCCCATATTTTAGAGGCCTTATTCCCTCGTGAGTGAGGAGTCTGCAGGGCCAAAGGACTCCTCTTTTCCTTCTTAAAATTCTGAACTCCAGGGTGCCAGAAGTGTCTACCTGCCCAGAAGGCTCCGAGCCTGCTCTAGGGCCTGCTTAGCCCCCTTCCCTTGTCTATCCTCCTGAGGGCAGATGGCACCACTAAGGCATACCTCTAGGGGTAGGGAATGGCCAAGTGGTGGCTATTTGTGGGTTATGTGGATGAACATCGGATGTTGGGCAAAGGTGCCACATGCATACCTGTGAGACTCCTTAAGACACAACCAGAGGTAGAAAAAAGTGTTCTTTGAGGAACCAAGAATTTTAAGTTTGAACCTAGGCCTTCTAATTTGCAGTGGAGGTATATTTTTTCCTCCCTCCCTTTCTCCTTTCATGTATTTAATAGCTTTTTAGTCCGCTTTATGACTTTGATGTTCTTATACATAAGCTATGCAGGGTTTTATTTGGACTTTTGTTCCGGGCTTTGTTAATATCAGAGATTTGCCTATGTTTACATATAATAATTTTCCTTGAAATAGACAAAAGGATATTTAAGTCTGACTTCCCATAACTTAAAATGATTTTTTAAAATTTAAATGCTCTAAAACCACTTGAATCTGTTCCCTTATATGATGACTGACCAACAGCATATCACAAGGTGATTTCTGTAGAACATGCAATGCTCTCTGATGAGTTGGAGGGAGCTCAGCAGGTATCCTGCCTCTAAGATTGGCAAGTTGGTTTCAAAAGTTCCAGCCCTAGAATCTGAAAATATATAATTCATTCTTGACAACCATTTAGCATGGTTAGAGAAATGCTCCCTTTGAATTCTGCAAACTGAAAAATGTTCCTCTAGGTGGAACCAGTGGTATGATGATCATACCATTTTCTAAATACAAGTCAAAGTTTGGCAGACTGCAAAGTGTTTTCAACCAAGGGTTGGAAGCATACCTCCTCTCTGAGGTGTGGCAAACCTTAGTTTCCCAGCTGAAAATAGAACTAGTGGTAATAACTTATCACTATCCTATAAGGGAGAGGAAGCTCTTGGAGAGAATATATGCCATTAAAAGTGGCATAGAATCCAGAGCATTTGTTCATGGTGACCAGTAACACTTTCATTCAGCATAAGTAAAGGCAATGTCTGATTTTTCATTGAAGTTGATTCGGGTGTTTAGTAGAGAATTAACAGGTGACTCACCTATCTTGAAACGGCCCATATAATATATCTGGGTGCTGAGGGCTAGTGAGGCCAGAACGTGGATTGCAGAGAAGATGACCCAGAACCACACATCATTTTTTCCAAATACCTAGGAGTAAAGATGGAAGTTACCTTCATCTGGGGTTTTCCCTAGAAAACTCATCAAAATCATCCTGTCTCCTATATGTGTAAGGAGTCAAAAACAGCTGTGTGTGCATTCTGTTTTTCTCCCCCTCTGGAAACTCCCACAAATCTTACTCCCATGGGACAGAAAAAAAGAAAAAAAGGTTAAGGGATCAAATGAAAATGGAAAAGAGAAATAGGAGAGGCAGCTGAATAGCAATGGTGAAGAGACAACAGGTCTAAAGTGGGGGCGAATGCACTTCAAATAACCAAAACAGCCAACACGTGTTGCCCATGCATATTTAGAAAGTGGTTTCTGTTTTTTCGAGTCAGTCTCTCCAGTCAGCTTATATACCCCTATTCCATTTTCACATGAGTCAGGTCTAGCTTTATATTAAAATTATCCTGTGGTGGTTTTACAGGTGCCTAATACATTATTAAAAATAACCAACAAGGCTGGGCACGGCGGCTTATGCCTGTAATCCCAGCAGTTTGGGAGGCTGAGGCAGGTGGATCACGAGGTCAGGAGTTCGAGACCAGCCTGACCAACATGGTGACACCCCGTCTCTACTAAAAATACAAAAATTAGCCGGGCATGGTGGTGCATGCCTGTAGGCACAGCTATTCAGGCAGCTGAGGCAGGAGAATTGCTTGAACCCGAGAAGTGGAGGTTGCAGTAAGCTGAGATCACACCACTGTATTGTAGCCTGGTGATAGAGCAAGACTCTGTCTGGAGAAAAAAAAAAAAAAAAAAAAAAAAAACAGAAAACTAAATAACTAAATAAAACTATGCCACGAGCAGGCCAATGATGAAAGTGTGTCATGAACTGAGGATTTTGGTTAATCCAAACCCGTTCACTTGATTGCTGTTTGTTTATTGAATCTAGGGGGCCACTTTTTGAGAGCCAGGTGGAAGAAGGTGGGGGACGCACCACTCCAAGGACGGTGACCATGATGACCACAGCGAAGGAGGCATAGGCAGAGTAGGCGCTGGCGTTGATGTCTGGGTGGCGGGTCTGATAGAGCTTCAGCATGCACAGGCCAGCGATCATGTACATGAAGGAGGTGTCTGAGGACCCAAAGGAGGAGCCAGACGATCAGGATTCAGTAGGTGACAGACAGATGATATTTTCTAGATTCTTCTTCAGCCTCTGAGTACCCCTCACTTCAATCCATGGACTATTTGCTACCTGCAGACTGTGTGGAGACCTCTAACATGTCAGCCTCCTGGAACATTGTCTAGGCAGATTCCACGTACTCCACTTCTAAACCTCTCTAAGGCTGCCCTTTAGTTCACAGAAAAAAACCATCTGATATAATAAATAAATAACTCCTCTTTCATGGAAGAAGAGTGTCTGATACGATAAACAAACAACTATCCTCCCTTGCGTTTTAGACACTGGTGTTCAACAGCAATAACAAAAGAATTCCTAATGGTGATAGTGTAGGCAGTGTGACCATCAAATGAGCCCCAGATGGGTGTGGGAGGTCGTTCTCAGCACCCTAAAATATAACCACATTGATTACTGCACATTTATAGCTTTATAGCCCAGTGATGGAAAATAGCCAGAAATAAAACATAGCTTACTGCATTAGAATTGTGGAAATGCAAATTAAGACAACAATGCAATGCCTCCATATTACTCAAAAACTTGGTAAGAACTTTAAATGTCTGACAGTAACAAATGTTAGTGATGATCTGGGGAACGGGAAGTCTCACACAGCTATTGGGAGTGGGAATTAATGCTTTGGAGAGAAATTTGTCAGTTTTTGGTAAAATAGAAGGTGCACAGACCAAGTAACTAAAAAATTCTACTTCTAGGTATCCCAAGGAACTTCTCTTACATACATACAAAGAGACATATGAAGGATGCTCATTGTAGTATTATCTATAATAGCAAAATATGGGCAACATCTAAATGCTGTTCAATAGAGGAATTGAGAAATGTGATACTTTTTGTTATACAATACGAAAACCCTTAAAAATGAGTGAACTACATGTCCTTGATATAATATTGATAAATCTTGAAAACATATTCTTGAATGAAAAAAGGCTGCAGAACACAGAATGATAAACTACTATTAATTTGCTACAAATATAGAAAAATTACAAAATCCAGAAAGGTAAATATCAAATTAATCATGGTTATTGCCTTTAGGGGAGGAAGGAGGAGATTAAGTTTGAAAGTGCATCAAAACAGGACCTCAACTTTATCACAGTGCTTTATTCTCTAAAAAGCAGATCTAGGCAAATATTTAAAAGTGTTGACATTTGTTCGTTCTGAGTGGTGAATGATACCATTCTCTGTAGTTTTCTCTATTGAAAATGTTTTCTAATTTAAAAAAATTAAATATGACAGAGTTCTGTGGTGCTCACAGTTAACAACCAGAAGCCAGAGCACAAACATTAAATGACCGTTTAAAAAAATCCTCATCCTTGAGCATGGAGGGCGTCGTTACTTGCTAGACAGCAATCAGCTCTTCCCTTCCTCCTTCTTAACAGCATCTCAATACTAACTCAGTGTCTATCCGCTTTCAATTCAGAAATGCACACTGTCTCAGCCCCTTTGCTTCAGGAAAACTAATCCCACCTTTGGCTCCAGGGACAGGGCTGATTGATCTAAAGACAGTCCCACCTTTTTTGCTGATTGGTGAAGCAACCTGGGTCTGAGCTAACCAGCGCTTAGAGAATGATTCAAGAATGGGCTCATGGGGCTGGGTGTCGTGGCTCACACCTGTAATCTCAGCACTTTGGGAGGCAGAGGCAGGCAGATCACCTGAGGTTAGGAGTTTGAGACCAGCCTGGCCAACATGGTGAAACCCCATCTCTACCAAAAAAATGCAAAAATTATCTGGGTGTGGTGGTGTGCACCAGTAGTCCCAGCTACTAGGGAGGATGAGGAAGGAGGATCACTTGAACCCTTGAGGCAGAGATTGCAGTGAGCTCAGATCATGCCACTGCACTCCAGCCCGGGCGACAGAGCCAGATGCTGTCAAAAAAAATGGGCTCATGACTGTTTAAGCTACTGAGGTGTGAAAGGATGTTATCTGTGGCTTTCTCAAAAAACAGCTTCCTTGCTCTTAATGGAAGGCTCCTGGAACCCAGCTTGCCGCCTCCTCTGGAATTGTTGGTTGGAGCTATGAAGATGGGGGCTGCTATAGTTACTTTTGCCACCATCAGGGAAGATAGCCTGAGGATAAAACCAACAAACAGGCTTAGTACAATCAAAGAGATCACAGAGAAATGAAGGCAGAGACACCAGATAAATCAACCACAAGCCCTTTCTACATCTGGATGTCCTTATTATTCAATCCAATATAAATTGGGTTCTCCATAACTTTCATCCCAAAGCAGTCTCACTGCTCAATTAGATCATGCTGTGTGTGGAGGTCCTCTCTGACCACCTCAGCTCACATAAAATGCCATTTGATCCTTGCAAGCATGACTTTGACATTTTTGGGGAGGGTTCCAGGATGAGACTCATGATTCAAATCTGTATAGTAGATATAAATTCTAATTACCGAATTGGAAGTTGGAATAATTAGGGCAGACGTGGTAGCAAGCACTGAGCACCCCTTCCATCATCAATGCAATGCCCATAGCATAGAAGAGACCAAAGTGTTTGGGAATCCCGTACTCCTGCAAAAGGAGAAAGGGTGGTCAATAGATATTAAATAGTGCCATATCCACGACGTCACTAATCTGGAAGCCCATGCTTCTGGTCTCATGCAGTTTGTTACACATAATAACTCATCACACCGTCAAGCCAGATGTCCCACTCCTTTGCAGATCCTGTTTGGATCCATAACCCTCCCTAGCTCCCACCCACTCTCTCCTCACCATAGCAAAGAGGTCCTTGGCTTCTAGGGCTCTCCGATGGAGGATGTCCCGGCACAAGACTATCAGCAGGAAGAGGAAGCCCAGAAGCACGTGGCCCAGATTGCTGAGAATGTTGTTGAAGGCACTGCAGGGATGAGTGAGAGGCCATGAGAGAGTCAAGACCATCAAAGGGACCAGAGAATACGTGATGCATGAAGGAATGAACGAATTCAGCATCAGTGTTTTCCATTAACCTTTCCATAAGGTTTCAGGATCAGAAAAGCATTAGAAATCCTCTTTAACATAATTCCTTCATTTTATGATGCTTACTTAGCCTGTGACAATGTGTCTGTTTCCTCTCAAGAGCGCCTGCTTGGCTTCCTAACACCCTCCCATCCTCTCATATCCCGATGGCATTTGTATAGTATGAGTCCTGGGAAGGACAGCTGCTTCAAAGATGGGCAAGTGTTTCAGCTACACTGTGAGAGTGAGTTCTCACAGGTGGACCCACGTAAGTGTCGATGTTCAACTCTCTAATTGTGAATTTCAGATAGGTGTCAGCCAATCATAGCCAGCAGCTTTATTTGAGGAAACGAATGCTGGTTCAGCTCTGGAGCAAGAAGCCAGACTCCCAACTCCCAGGCAATGCTTCTTCCACGTCACCAAGTTCTGGTGGCTAGAGCATGGCCTGGGTTTGTGTCCTGCGCTAGGTAGCAGCTGAGGGACCTTCAGCAAGTCCTCACCTGCCTTCATCTAAAAATAGGAATTGTAGCAATGTCTGTCTCATGAGATTGTTTAATGGATCGAATGAGACAATAGGCTGCCAGCTCATGCCTGTGAACAAATGCCACCACAGCTAGAGATCTGACATTTTAAAAAATGTCACTGCCCTCATCTTAGCAGGCAGCATGCTTAGGAATGTTTCCTGAGAACCATATACAGGAACGAGAGGAGCATACCTGGTCTCAACTTCTTGGTTTAGTTCCTTTTTACCCTTGAATAGGGTCGTTTCCCACAGTTGTTTTTAGTATTTTTAAAAACTGAAATCACAACATTAGACAGAAAGGCATCTCTAAATGCCTCATGGGCAACCAGAGGACTAGGTTTACCTCAGGACGCCCAAGGGGTGAGCACAGAGGAAGTTGTAGTAACAGATGTCCTGGTTGCCAGTGACATTTACCACCTGTAAAATCAAGAGTGAGAAGAGGAAATGTGGTTTTCCTCCGTCCTCTGTGCCCCAGCCGGAAATCACAAAGAGCAGACAGGGCTCAGGGAGATGCACTGTCACTAGTTTACAATGTAACCAGTGCTCCTCTGCACAGATGGGCCATTATCTGCCACCTTACACAGCACAGGTGCTTTTTTCCAAAAAAGTTACCATCTTGCTTTGAATGGGAATATTCTGTGTACCCCCTTATGCAGCCCCGAGGTGGAATTCACCCAAATGCGTTTCCTTTGTTATCATGATGAAAGGACTATGAAATGTTAACATTGGGACGTTTCAGGACTGTCACACTATGTCTATTTTCCAGGTTAATGCAGAGGGTATATAGAGCTGTCCCATCCTCTGGGTGGAAATGGTAAACATGAGGTAGACACAAGGAGATGTGTCTTCAGTTTTCCCTATTTATCACCATCTCTGTCAAGAACTTTCCCAAACCACAGTCCAGGTGTATCTTCTGACAGTCCCCCAAAGTATGCAGAGATTTAGATTATAAACAGTGGTGCTAAAACCTCGTGAAGTCCTTGTTCTCATTGCATAATAAGTATGCAATTGGCTAACTATTATTAGATCATTAACACACAAACTTGGCTGTATGTTGGAATCACTGGGGGTTTAGACACTACAGATGCCTGGCTCTACCCTCAGAGGCTCTGATCTAATTGGGATGGGGTACAACCTGGACACTGGGATTTGTAAAAGCTTCCCAGGTGACCTTAATTCACAGCAAAGTCTGAGGGCCACTGCATTAGAAACAACTTCAGCTTTGTGCTATTGTAAATGGGCTTTCTGTGTAATAAATTCTATAGAAGGTAATTTAAGTGACCTTGGCCTACCTAGGATTCTATGGAGGAATGAGAATTCTCAAACTACTTTCATATTATTTTTGCTTAAAAAATGTTTGTTTTTGTTTTACATTTTCTTTTCACTGTAATATTTTGTTAGTTTTATGAAGCTCTTTCTCTCTCTCTTTCTTTCTTTCTTTCTTTCTTTCTTTCTTTCTTTCTTTCTTTCTTTCTTTCCTTCTTTTGTTCTTGAGACATGGTCTCACTCTGTCACTCAGGCTGGAGTGCAGTGGCACAATCTCAGCTTACTGCAAACTCCACCTCCTAGGCTTAAGCAATCCTCCCACTTCAGCCACCTGAGTAGCTGGGACCACAGGTGCATGACACCACTCAGCTAATATTTTTGTATTTTTGGTAGAGACACGGTTTTGCCATGTTGCCCAGGCTGGTCTCAAACTCCTGAGCTCAGGCAATCCACCTGCCTAGGCCTCCCAAAGTTCTGGGATTACAGACGTGAGCCACCATGCCAAGCCACGAGGCTGTTTTTAATTTTACAAAAAAATATTTACCTTCAATGGGAAGGCACAGGCTAGATTAGCTATTAGGTTCCTTTGTTTTGGTCTGGAACTTTATTTACTCTACTCATTATCCCATAATGATCAGAAAGCTCAGAGTGTTAAGTAACAGATGCAGTGGATAGATATCATGACTGAATGAGCGCAAGGTAAGAATTTCAGACTGGTAGACAAAATAATACAAGAGATTGCAGCTCCCTTTGTGATAAAACAATTGGGAACTAGATTGAAAGATCAGTTAAAAATGAAGCAAATGGGCTGGGTGCCGTGGCTCATGCCTGTAATCCCAGTACTTTGGGAGGCTGAAGCAGGCGGATCACCTGAGGTCAGGAGTTTGAGATCAGCCTGGGCAACATGGTGAAACCCTGCCTCTACTAAAAATACACAAAAAATTTAGCTGGGCATGGTGGCACATGCCTGTAATCCCAGTTACTCGGGAGGCCGAGGCAGGAGAATTGCTTGAATCTGGGAGGCAGAGATTGCAGTGAGCCAACATCGTGCTATTGCACTCCAGCCAGGGTGACAGAGTGAGACTCAGTCTTAAAAAAAAAAAAAAAAAAAAAGAAAGAGGAAGCAATAGTGAATTCCAATTGGAACCCCAATGGGAAATTCTTGAATGGATCCTAAGTTGTATCTCTCTCTGTCAGTCACAGTGGAGACTCTCCCTGCAGAAAGCAAGCTGGGATTCTGGGGCTGGGGAAACACTTACTGTCTGGTAGGTAATGACCAGCTGGATCACGGGCAGTGCGTAAAACACAGCGATGGTGATGATGTTCCTATGCAGGCAGAAAGAACCAGAAATAGTTATTTTCAAATGAACAGTAGAGTCTTTGGTTAATACTTTTAAAAGAATGCTTCCACCCCATAAGTCCATAATTAACTTGCAAAAATAACCAGAAGCTGATTATGTGGTTCCTGTTTCTCCAGTCCTTCTCTCCCCTCTCTTGCATTGGGGCATTTGGTACACAGTATCCTGTCTAAAGGGAAATTAAAGAAGTAAAGAAAAGCTTCCCTTGGATACTTTTAGTTAGGTTGCAGAGGTAAAAGCTGACAATACTAACTGAAACGTATTTTTTAAAAAGGTTAATGATTGGTACCCAACAAATATTAGGGTTTCTTTTTTCTTTCTTTTCTTACAACCATTTGTAAAACAGTGTAAGTAATACCTGCTTCTGGTTTAACCACATCATTTATGAGGGACTGTCTCTTTAGGCTGTTGTTAGATTGAACATCTAACAACTGTAATGAGTAATGAATGACGGATCGCATGAAAGGGGTGTGGTTTCCAAATTGCTGGTCCTGCTATGAAACTTCATGTGGCCCCATTGTCCCTTATTTCCTTCTAAGATCTGTATGCAAGTTAAAGGGCATCCTTCAAGAGAAAATAAGATGAGGAGCTGTCACAAAAGTACAATATTCAGCTTGAGGGTTCCTGAGGGGAGAGATTTCTTGCAAGGCAGCTCAGCCTCTTGGCTGGGAGGGAGGCTGTGTCCGTGTGTGTGGCCATCGCAGGTCTACTGATAGTTGGCTGGTAACATCATCATTCAACCATCATTCTTAGCAAACTATCACAAGAAGAGAAAACCAAACACCGCATGTTCTCACTCATAGGTGGGAACTGAACAATGAGCTCACTTGGACTCAGGAAGGGGAACATCACACACTGGGGCCTATCATGGGGAGGGGGGAGGGGGGAGGGATTGCATTGGGGAGTTATACCTGATATAAATGATGAATTGATGGGTGCTGACGAGTTGATGGGTGCAGCACACCAACATGGCACATGTATACATATGTAACCTGCACGTTATGCACATGTACCCTAGAACTTAAAGTATAATAAAAAAAATAAAAAAAATAAAAAAAAAAAAAACATCATCCCCTACGCCTGTGCCTCATTAAACACTAAAACCTTGCGCCTAAGTGGTTGTGGCTCTTACAAAGAAAACTTTGTGTTTATTTAAGGGAACCATGGTCCTGCTGGTCATCTACTTACCAAAAATAAATTTTATATTTTTTGCTGACAATTCTCCGGTCCTTCCTGGACAAATCGGACAGGTAAAGGAACATCTGGAATGCCAAATAAAAAGAGAATGCAAAACTGTACTCAGCTGTTTATGCATGAGATACAAAGGCAAACTTAACACATGTCTCAATTTAAATTAAAATTGTTAAAATTATTCAAGGGGGCTGGGCGCAGTGGCTCACTCCTGTAATCCCAACACTTTGGGAGGCTGAGGTGGGCAGATCACGAGGTCAGGAGATCAAGACCATCCTGGCTAACACGGTGAAACCCCGTCTCTACTAAAACTACAAAAAATTAGCTGGCCGTGGTGGCAGGTGCCTGTAGTCCCAGCAACTCAGGAGGCTGAGGCAGGAGAATGGCGTGAACCTGGGAGGCAGAGCTTGCAGTGAGCCGAGATCGCGCCACTGCACTCCAGCCTGGGTGACAAGAGCCAGGCTCTGCCTCAAAAAAAAAAAAAAAAATTCAAGGGATACAGTTATTCAAATTTACTAAATTTGGTTAAGTAAATCAAATTTCTTGATTAAAATTATTTAAGACTTTTCTTTTAATGTTTTTTTTTTCCCATGATACCTTAATAAAAATCCTAGTATTTTCCTTGGAATATTAAGGATTGGCTGATGTGGGCAACTTATTGGAAGTCTTGAGTGCTTCTTATATGTCAAGAATTGATTTCCCAGCTTTCAGAGCTGTCTGCTGTGTGGTTCTTGAACTACATAGGGCTGAAACTGTGCATTTCACCTTCATATCTTTTGCTGGATATGACACAAAATAATAATTACAAGCCAGAAAGAAATGAGCTTTCCTCCTGAAAGATGATATGCACAGAACCGGGGAGCCTTCCCCAGTACACCCCTCAAATGAATCTTTTCTTCCATCTGGTTGGATCCCTTCCTCCTCTATTGTCCACGGTCAGCCACTTCAGACCTTAAGAGCATATTAATGCTCTGTTCTCTTTAATGTGCTCACTTTCTTCCTCGAGAAAACAAGTGCTAATTAACAGAGTATTGCTTTTAGTCTGTAGGTACATTTGATTTAAGCCTTCTGGGAAATTTGACTTTCCCTGAAGGAAACAAAATAAAGGAAACTGAGGTACTGCTGAAATTTATTCTACTGCCAAACTTTCTGCCTTCTCAAAGAGGACAGCGAGGCAGAGTGGGCACCTTGGTCCGGATGATGTTTTTATCACTCTCAATGTCTGGCATTGTGTCAAAGTCGCTCTCCTCCACGGAGCTGTCTGTGTCTGACTGGCCCGGTGGCCCGCCATCGGGGGAGGACATCTGCCTTCCAGGACTGGAGCTTGACTCATCTGAAACAGAGAAAACTCATCTGCCTTCAAAAGCCATGGAGATCCTATGGAGCCTGTTCCTCTATGCAAAAAGCACAGTGCAGACTCATTCTAGCAAATACTATGTTGATCCAAATGAACTCCTTATTCACAAGACCTGTTCTTTCTCTCTATTCCTTCTCAATGGACTTTTATTTTTCCTCTCCTCCTATTTTTATATTTAACTTGTCTATCTTCAGGACTGAACACATATTAGAATCTAAGGGCATCTGCTCTGTCAACTATTTGGATACAAAAATAATATTGTACTTATATTTCATGCTTCATATGTTAAAACATGAACATAAATATATACACATACACATGCACACAGCTATCTATAGCATCTATTGCATATATGTGTGAGCTCACACATATCTAACAGCTATACATTTCTCATGGGTAAAGTATTTGTACACAGAAATCACCCACATGCCATATCTATGATTATATAATGAAAACAACATTCTCGGGAAGAAGAATCCTTCTGTTCCCATGGATGTTTCCCAGAGCAGATGGAGATTTGTGCAGCTTGATGAGCACATGAGCTGAGCTTACCTTCCGCTTTATTTCTTCTGTTCAGATGGTTTTTAAAAAATCCTGTTCTTACAGAACTAAAAATAAGTAGCCTGTACTGAGCCCACATGCTTCTCAAAGTTACAGAATGATAGGGCAGTAAGACAGGATTCCCAGTCCCTCTACACTGACATTTTAAGGAGCACCATTCATAGGTCCACAAGCAATATGGAAGGGCAGGCAGCTCAATGTGCTTCTACTCTAACAAGACAGGTCTAGGATTCCATTCTTTTCAGACCACTTAAGGAACATTGGGTTTGCCATTTGAACGACTGGGTGGCAGTCAGCAGGTTCAATTATGAAGTTAGCCAAAATGAAGGGTTGGTAGGCTACAGCCATGTTCACCTGCAGCACTGCCTCAGTCTTCTGATCGTCCCTTACTCCACTGAAACCTGAGAATGAAACAACTGGTCAATTGACGTCAGGCTCCCTGGGACACATCTTTCATGCCCTAAACCCAGGCTGGATATGAAAAAGTCCCTAGAGGGCCTTAGTATTAGATGGCAAACATTGAAGGAATTCTGCCCAAGTGGGACTAGCAGATCCAAGAAACAGAACAACAGAACTGGAGAAAGTTAGAGCTGGGAGGAAGCTTCCAAACCTCCAACCAACTCATCTTACAAATAAAAGACAATCTCATAGGATAACTGCTTTGCCCACATTCCCAGTTATTAGTGGCTGGAATGCCTTTCTATCATATTCTCTGGAGAACTAGGAAACACTTTCATGAACAGACCTGGTAGGACATACCTATTGTTCCATAATTGCTCCCTTCGGGTGTGCTGGCAGCAATGGGATGAGATGCCACCATATTTCCAGAGCCTGTTAAAAAAAGTGAAGAGGCAAACACTACGTCCAGTTGCTAAAACAAAACAACACTATTCTAAGTAGCTTGAATCATCAGGCCACATTATTTTAAGTTTGATTTTCTTTTTACACTAATACAGGAGTCACCAAAACTATGACCCATCTGCCAAATCTAGCCTGCCACCTGTTTCCGTATGGCTCTTCAACTAAGACTGGTTTTTAAACCTTTAAGTGACTGGGGAACAAATCCAAAGAAGAACAATGCTTCAAGACAGGTAAAAATTACATGAAATTCAAATTTCAGTATTTACGTGTAAGTTCTACTGAAACACAGCCATCATTTCCGTTGGTGGGCAATAAAAATATTCAGTTTTGTAAGCCAACTTTGTAGGTTTTTACCATGTTTTAAATTTTTTTATGTGTCCATTAATTTCCCCTGTAAAGAAAAATAATGAAAGTATAAGTCCAAAACCTGACTAAAGGTTTTGAGTTTACACTTTAATTTTAAGGACTAATGCAATGGCCTTGGAGACCCAATTTCTTTTCTTCTTTGGTGGTTTAGCCAAGAGTTGGCTCCGCTGGACAGCAAGGCTTTTGGCTAATGCAGCATTTTTGGCAGCCTCAGCGGTTCCCAGGGCCCTTAGCACACAGATCTTGGCCTTCAAAATGCAGACTTTGGCCCTCAGAATGCATGCTTCCTGGCACTGTTACTAGGTTTGGAGATCCCCTCATAAGAAATTTATTCTTATTTAGAGAAACTAGGTGTTACCTGGCCTTTCTTGGGCTAACCCATAAGTATGTAACATGTCATCAATACAATCTATGTTTTTCATCCAACTTCAAGTCAAAGAAACAGGTTACCTTCAGACTCTTAAGTATGAGAGATCAAATCTTTTGAGCATAGTAACAGTGCCATGTGAAGATGTTGTGTGCAATCTGCCTGACTCTTTTGGACTTAGAACAGATTTGGCCATAGTTACAGCATAGAGCTTTGCTGCTACAGCTGCTACTGCTGCTGCTACCAGTACTACCTCTATTACTACTGACTGATGTTTATTGCAGACTTACTGTGTAGGACAGTCTTTTAAATTCTTTCCAGGAATTTACTCTTTTAAATTTTCAACAACCCTAGGAGGTTGATAATATTATTCTCACAATTTTAAAGATGATAAAAGGGAGATTCTGAGAGATCATGTAATTTGTCCAGTCACTCAGAGAGTGGACGCATAGTGTTTCATTGTATTGATCTCAGTGAAACCTTATTTTCTTTTTATAAAAAAATTATTATGATTTCTTGGGACAGGGTCTCACTTTGTCGTCCAGGTTGGAGTGCAGTGGTGTGATCTTGGCTCACTGCAACTTCTGCCTCCCAGGTTCAAGTGATTCTGCTGCCTCGGTCTCCTGAGTAGCTGGGACTACAGGTGCACATCACCACACCTGGCTAATTTTTATATTTTTAGTGGAGACGGGGTTCCACCATGTTGGCCAGGCTGGTCTTGAACTCCTCACCTCAAGTGATCGGCTTGCCTTGGCCTCCCAAAGTGCTGGGATTACAGGCATGAGCCACCATGCTTGGCCTAAAACATGATTTTTAATTGTATATATTAAGATGCACAACGTGATGTTTTGATATTACGTGCACATAGTGAAATGATTGCTATAGGTAAGGAAATTAACATATCCATCACTTTCCATAGTTCTTCTTCTTTGTTGTTATAAGAGCACCTAAAATCTACTCTCCTCACAAATTTTCAACATAGAATGCAATATTATTAACTATATATAGTTTTCCTACTGTATACTAGACTTATTCATCCTACCTACTTGCAGATTTGTACCTTTTGACTTACAGCTCCTAATTTCCTCCCGCTCCCTGTACCTGGTACCCACTGTTCTAATCGCTATTTCTATGTATTTTACTTTTTAAAATATTCCACATATAAGAGAGACCCTGCAGTACTTTTCTTTCTGTGTCTGGTGTATTCCACTTAGCATGACATCCTCCATGTTTATCCATGGAAGGCATATTGCTGCAAATGGCAGCATATCCTGCTTAATAACCTTCTGTTGTGTATATATTAGACAAAACTTATCTTTTTAACTGAAAACACAGGAATTTTCCTTCAAATAAGAACAATTGGTAGTAAATATGTTACTTTCATATAGTGCTCAAGAATACCTTTTGAAGAGCAAAGAGATTGAGGCTCATTTGCATCTCCACTGTAATAAAGTCACATTTTAAAAAAGCACAGCTTTCGCTTTTTAGATTGGAAGCTGCTGCCTGCCAGTGATGACCCATTGGTGTGGGTCATGCTGCATCTTCTTTCTGTTTAGTTCATTGCAGGGAGTCTCATGGAACCCCTGGGTTGCTCTTATTCCTAGATGATGTTGTAGGTCTTTTACATCACCCTCAGTATTTTTCACATTTTTCTCTTTTCAAGCTCCTTATTTTATTTTATTTATTTATTTCTTGAGACTGGGTCTCACGCTGTTGCCCAGACTGGAGTGTGGTGGCACAGTCACGGCGCACTGTAGCCTCAACCACCAGGCTCAGGCGATTCTCCTGCCTCAGCCTCTTGAGTAGCTGGGACCATGGGGTCATGCCACCACACCTGGCTAATTTTTCAAAAATTATCTGTAGAGACGGAATCTGCCTAGGTTGACCAGGCTGATCTCCAACTCCTTGACTCAAATGTAGAGACAGAATCTCCCTAGGTTGACCAGACTGGCCTCCAACTCCTTGACTCAAGAATCCTCCAGCCTTGGCCTCCCAAAGTGCTGGGATTACAGGTGTGAGTCACCATGCCTGGTCCAAGCTCCTTATTTTAAGTCACTAACCTATGTCCCTTCTTTAAAATGTAATTTTGAAAATTATTAAGTGTGCAAATAGTAAATGACACTAAAATCACAAAATGCTGAGAATATTATCATATATTTTACCATATATTTTATCATACCATATTACCATATGTTTTAAAGATGATAAAAGGGAGATGCTGAGAGATCAAGTAATTTGCCCAGTCACTCAGAGAGTGGATGGATAGTAATTCATTGTATTGGTCTCAGTGAAAACTTACTTGTTTTTATATAAAAAGATTTTTTAATTGTATATATTGGGATGTACAACACGATGTTTTGATATTACGTGCACATAGTGCATTTTGGTGTCACTGGAAGTCCTCTGATATGGGAAGTAGAAGAGTGTGTAGGAAAATGCTGGAGTTCAGTTGTAACAGGAGGTCGAAATGGTTCGTGGGAGCCAATGTTCTCTGTGTGTGTGTAGTCAAAAGAAAAACAAAAACCAAAAACTAAAATCAAAGCAAGTGAACAAACAAAAACAATCACTGTTTTGTTAGGTGACAAATTCACTAAAAAGACAAAGCCAGCTGTGTAGGTCTGTTCAGACTTTAATGAATCACTGATTTCTGTTTTCTGCTCCGGCTCGTCACTGAGCACGATCTGGTTTTGATGTTGTTGCTGGCTCTGTTCATTTTGAGGCAGCTGCAACATCATGGGTTCTGTGATGGACAGGAGCACCAAGATTTTCATGTGCAATGCCATTGCCAGCATGCAAAAGTGTTTTCACTCTGTGGACTTTTATATGCACCATTTAAATATGAGATTGGCCAACATGGGATAACAGTATTCTTTTCATTTTGCTTATGTCTAAAGCCTTTTAAGAATGCAAAAACCAAGGCATTTCCTTCTAGACATCAAGTATGGTTTGGGAAGGCAAACCATATCTATATTTAACTGTATAGTACATAGAAAGCAGAATTCAACATAAAATATCAGCTTATGGGACAGACCAAGATGTTCTGGCTGGAAATAGCAGATACATACGATTGTGAATGATCTCATCCGAATGAGGAAATTTGTTTTGATATGTGTTTCTCTGAGCTTGAGCCCCCTGCATCTGTCTACTTCACTGACATAGAACAGGATATGCTTGCACGCTTGCTTTTTATGTTAAATGCCCTATGTGAGGAGAAAATTTTCATTTCATTTTGAGCATGTTTGCGTCTTTCAGGGACTTCATATTTATAGTTGCCTTGTCCCATTCTGTCTCTGAAGACTTAGCAGGTTGGAAGCTGAAGAGGGAGTCAGAAATGATGGGAACTAGCTGGCATGATTATTTTTTATTTTTATTTTTATTTTATTTTTTGAGATGGAGTCTCGCTCTGTCGCCAGGCTGGAGTGCAGCGGCACGATCTCAGCTCATTGCAACCTCTGCTTCCCGGGTTCAGGCGATTCCCCTGCCTCAGCCTCCTGAGTAGCTGGGACTACAGGCACACGCCACCACACGGGGCTAATATTTTGTATTTTAGTAGAGATGGGGTTTCACCACGTTGGCCAGGATGGTCTCAATCTCCTGACTGTAGGCAATCCCCCGGCCTCAGCCTTCTAGAGTGTTGGGATTACAAGTGTGAGCCACCATGCCCGGCCCACATTTTATTTTTATGCCAATTTCCTACCTATTCCAACTTAGTGCCACGTTTTGTTTCAATAGTTGAAGAGAAAATGAAGAAAACCATCATCTTTGCAGATGAATGTAAAAGTAAAATTCCTCTAGAAGAAAAAGTTGAACAAGAAAACTGGAAAAAGAAGAGTAGAGATGTAGGAATAGAATTTGAGACCCCTGGCCACTAAACGGCCTGTGTTCCTTGAGTCCTCCACGTTCAACACTCTCCTTGTCTTATCTCCACCAGATCTTGCTCTTGGCTAAGAGGCTGGTTCAGTAATGGCTCTATCCAGGGAAGGATTGGGTTGGCCATATGGTTCTTAAATCTACAACCGATTAGGCTTGTCAAGCTCTTGCATTTGAGAAAGTAACCTCCTCTTCTGTTGCACCCCCAGTTCCTGGTGGCAACTCAAGGGGTCCCAGAGGCCTGTTGAGGAGGCTTCATTATTTTTCTCAGTTGGTAACTGAATTTCTGTAGAGGCTTTTTAACAATTATGTGAAATGTGGGGTTTCTCTCTGATAAAGCCAGTGGAAGAAACGTTTTTACAGCACAGAGCCTTTCTTAGATTCTCTAAGATTCTCACAGATGCCCTGTCTTTGGTATTAGGTGATGATTAGACAATGCAGGGTCCAGTCATTCATAGTACAGTAAAAAAGTCCCTTCAAGTCCCCTGGAGCAGCTCTTTGCCAACACTATTTCCATCTGACCCAGGCTCCAGGGTCGAATCTTCTTCATCACACAAAGTATGAAATACATTCTTTTGCTTTTTTTTTTTTTTTTTTTTTTTTTTTTGAGACGGAGTCTTGCTCTGTCGCCCGGGCTAGAGTGCAGTGGCCGGATCTCAGCTCACTGCAAGCTCCACCTCCCGGGTTTATGCCATTCTCCTGCCTCAGCCTCCAGAGTAGCTGGGACTACAGGCGCCCGCCACCTCGCCCGGCTAGTTTTTTTGTATTTTTAGTAGAGACGGGGTTTCACTGTGTTAGCCAGGATGGTCTCGATCTCCTGACCTCGTGATCCGCCCGTCTCGGCCTCCCAAAGTGCTGGGATTACAGGCTTGAGCCACTGCGCCCGGCCTTCTTTTGCTTTTTAGTATAGTTGGAGCCAACCTCGAGATTTTCACATACAGCTTAATCAAACGACTGCAGGCATATCAAAGAAAAACAAATGCAGAGTAGCCCACAGATTTTCTGAGTGCATCCTTCCTAACTCCAAAAGAGCTGCCACCAATTTGGCAACCTGTAGGGACCCGATTCCATTTCTTCCACTTTAGTCACGTCTAAGGTGAAAGCATTAGTCTAAGTTCCATAGATATCTAGCTCCACAATGATGTGGGCAGACACCATATTAAGTCTAGTGGGATCCTCTTCCCCTTTCAGAAGCTGCTTCTAGCATTTTCTCTGGACATAAGCACCCAAGGCATTTCCTGTAACTCTGAGCTCTATTGAACTTCCTGTGCCCCATGGTCACGCTGATCCTGGCCTTGGGAGAGAAAGACATTTCTGTATCCTTGTTTCTTCCCTGAATGTCTCTCATTAGCTTCCACATATGGTCCTTACTTGCCTGTGTCTCTTGCTCCTAGCTGGTTTCTCGATGCTCTGTTTGAGATGCCTAAAAAAGTCTCTGGTTCTTCCCTTGGGCAGAGCTTGTCTTCTGCTCTTGGTTTAAGCGTCTAGGTCTTGACTCTCCAGTGGTCATGACATCGGGGGTGATGCCATCATTCCCTGTGGCCTCTCTACATTACAAAGGTTCCTTGTTTTCTTCCTATTCCAAAGCCCTTTGTGGTGAACATTCCTATTCCCTACTTCCTACCTAAGCTGGCTTCTTATTTAGGCGTCCTCTTGTGTTTAGGTCCATGGTTCTCAAACAGGGGGAGATGGGGAAACAGTTTTGCCCCCAAAAAGACATTTGGCAATGTCTGGAGGCATTTTTTTTCCGAGACATGGTCTTGCTCTGTCACCTTAGTTGGGGTGCAGTGGTGCGATTTCAGCTCCCTGCAGCCCCAGCATCCTGGGCTCAAGCGATCCTCCCACGTCAGCCTCCGAAGTAGCTGGAGCACAGGTGCACACCACCGCGCCCATCTAATTTTGTTTATTTGTTTTTATAGAGACAAAGTCTCACTATGTTGCCCAGGCTGGTCTCGAACTCCTAAGCCCAAACAATCCTCCCACTTCTGCCTCCCCAAATGCTGGGATTACAGGTATGAGCCAAGCCTGGAGGCATTTTTAGTTGTCCCAAGGAAGGGCAACTCCTAGAACCTAGTGCGTGGAGGTGAAGGATGCTATTAAACATCCTATAAGATATGGAATAGCCCCCAACAACAAATAATTATCTGACCCATAATGTCAATAATATTGAGTTTGAGAAACTCTGGTCTTAAAGAAGAGGACCTAACCTTAATTCTAAAAGTAGGTTTGTCTGATGTGTAGGTAAATCTGTTCTTTGCAGTGACTGGTTTAACAATAAGTGTATGATTCACTCTAAGCCAATAAAACACAAGAAGTTGCTGAGGGCTTCTGAAAAGATCCTTCCCTCTGGTGTTGTCAGGTGAAGGTGTGAGCCTTGACCCATCTCACTGCCAGCCCTGGGAGTAAATTGAAGCCAAGGGAATGGCAGGGAAATGGACCAGAGCCACTGGACTCATCAATCCTGAAGTACATATTTTGGCTCAATTTCCAGAGCTGGGTGTCTCTTTCTTGATTAAGCATGTTTGAGGTATTTTTTTTTCTTGTTACTGTTGTTACTTACACCCACATGAATCTTAATGACGCATCTTTACTCTTTCTGCTCACTCATTTGTTTCCGCTTACCGTCAGAAGGGTACCTCCAGCTCTTAGATAATTTTCAGAGCCTCCCTGAACCTGGACAATGATCTGGCTCAAGTCCCACCTTTGTCCACTTATGCTTCAATGGTCAGCAGACCCGTCTGAATACATAATTCCTTTCATACATATTATTGTAATAAAATGACTTTACTCATACAATAAAAAATAACAGATTATCCATTCAGAGGCTACCCAACAGGATTCAATCGACTGGATGTAAGCCTAAGTTCAACTAGGCCTAAACTAATCACGAAACCTGGAGACACTGTAGGAAAAAAGATGAGATCCAAAGAGCAGACAAATTCATTTAAACATTTGATGACTAAAAGGGAGAAGAGCATTTAGAATTTTAAAGCCATGAGAGCAGGTGTTCTTTTATAGTCTTTTACACTGACAGCTGAATGTTTATAAAACAAAGTGCTTGGGTGGCTGGAAAAACAGACATGCTGACATTAAGGAAGACAAACATTAAGAAAAAGGAGCAAACTCTCCAGCAAATGGAGCAATCATCCTGCTGGAGGGGTGTAGCGGATGAGTTTGACTCTTTCTAAGATTCTGTGACCTCATTTAAGTGTGGAAAACACACACCTAAATATCTGCTATGTATGACTTAAAAACCAAATTCCACTGCATATTCCTTTTTAACCAAATTCTTGCTCTGGGCCGAATAACTTAAGAACACTGAGCTTAGGTTTTTCAAAAATGAGGACATTTAAATTTTCAAGTTTGTTAAAAAGATTAGGTCATTGAATTCCTTTGTTCAAACTCTCAGAGTGGAGGAAAAGGTGTAGTACAATCGCTGGATAGTCAATTCCTCTGGATTCCCCCAAGTTATGACACTCTTTATTATACTTGCTAGTGTCAAGTATTTCAGTTTTCTAGACACTTAAAAAAGCCTCCATCTCAGTTTGGGAAAAGTAAACTCTGTATTAGAGTTGGCACAATACATTCTTACTGTTGTTCACAAATCAGCTTTGGGATATGAACAATTATGTGTGAATTAGGTAGGAACAATTATGTCCTAGAAAAGCTGAAACTTTTAAAAAAGATGAATGGCTGACCAAAGGTCTGTGATTACAAGGGACACTCTTAGTAAAGGTTTTTAGTGTGAGCTCCACGTCTCAATAATTATCAACTGCAGCAACAGTCTCCAACATTTTTGGCTCCAATATTTAGGGACTGGTTTCATGAAAGACAATTTTTCCACAGACGGGGGGTGGGGATGAGTTATGGCATTAGATTCTTGTAAGGAGCACGCAACTCAGACCCCTCGCATGCATGGTTCACAGCAGGGTTTGCTTTCCTATGAGAATCTAATGCTGTCACTGATCTGACAGGAGGCAGAGCTCAGGTGGTAATGCTCGCTCACCTGCCACTCACCTCCTTCTGTGCAGCCCAGCTCCTAACAGGCCACAGACCAGTACCAGTCCACGGCTTAGGGTTTGGGACCCCTTGAACTATAGAATTGGTTTTCACTAGCTCTGCTTTCCAACTGCAGGCTAGATTACTCTGTGGGATAGGAATCAAGGGAGGGTTTGTAAATTGCAAAAGGCAGAGAGGTAAAAGAAGCATGAAATGGGATGTTGTCACACTATGCGACATCAGTTTGAATTGAAACCAAGCATTGCTCTTACCATCATTGGACCCAAAGCTTCCATCAGTGGATTTTCTGTGAAACCTGCAAACAAACACATACACATGCTCCTAAGACAGCGAAAACCTCAGCATTTTACATTTGTTCCTTATAGATTTTGTTGCAGATTTGTCTACTAGGGTCTCTTCAGAACATGTCTTTGTGGCCAGGCGCGATGGCACACGCCTGTAATCCCAGCACTTTGAGAAGACAAGGCGGGCGGATCACAAAGTCAAGAGTTCGAGACCAGCCTGGCCAATACGGTGAAACCCCGTCTCTACTAAAAATACAAAAATTAGCTGGGTGTGATGGCAGGTGCCTGTAGTCTCAGCTACTTGGGAGGCTGAGGCAGGAGAATCGCCTGAACCCAGGAGGCAGAGGTTGCAGTGAGCTGAGATCATGCCACTGCACTGCAGCCTGGGTGACAGAGCGAGACTCTGTCTCAAAAAAAAAAAAAAAAAAAAGAAAAAGAAAAAAAGAAAAAACAAACAACAACAAAAAACCACATGTGTTTAGATATGGAGAAATTGGAACTCTGATACATTGCTGGTGGGAATGTAAAATGGTGCAGTCACTTTGGAAAAGTTTGTCAGTTTCCCAAAAAGTTAAATAGAGTTACCATATATCCCAGCACTTTCATTCTCAGGCATATACATCATTTATTCATTCATCAGTTTTCAGATGTAATTCACATACCATAAAATTCACCCTTTAAAGTGCTTAATTTAGTGAGTTTTAATATTAGATTGGTGCAAAAGTAATTGTGATTTTGCCTTCAAAAATAATGGCAAAAAGGCAATTACTTTCACACCAATCAAATACATTCACAAAGTTGTGTAGCTCCCACCACTATTGAATTCTAGAATATTTTCATCATCCCCAGAAGAAATTTCAAACCCATGACCAGTCACTCCCCATTCCCCACTCCCCATCCCCTGGAAAACACTAATCCACTTTCTGTCTCTGTAAGTTTGCCTATTTTGGACATTTCATTAAAAATGAATCATATTATATGTGAACTTTTGTGTCTAGTTTCTTTCACTTAGTGTAATGTTTTCAAGGTTCATCCATGCTGTAGTATGCAGTACTTCAGTCTTTTTATGGCTGAATAATATTCCATTGTACGGATATACTACATTTCATTGACATGCTTGCACTTAATGGGTATTCTGGTTGTTTTCACATTTTGGCTGTCATGAGTAACACTGTTATGAACATTTGTGTACAAGTTTTTGTGTGGATATATGTTTTCAATTATCCTGGATATATAGCTAGGAGTGGCATTGTTGAGCGTGAGAACACTCTATGTTTAACTTTTTTTCCAAATTGTTTTCGACAGTGGCCGCATAGCAAGAATAGTCTTTCATCTCCAGGGTCTTGCTGTGTCGCCCAGGCTGGAGTGCAGTGGTGTGATCTTGGCTCACTGCAAGCTCTGCCTCCTGGGTTCACCCCATTCTCCTACCTCAGACTCCCATATGTCTTTCTTTATGTCAGTACCAGAATCCTGATGACTGCAACTTTGTAATAAGTTTGATATCAGAAAGTGCAAATCCTTCAACTTTCTTCTTTTTTTTTCGGGATTGTTTTGGCTTCTGGGTCCCTTTCATTTTCATATGAATTTTAGGATCAGTTTGTCAATTTCTGTGAAAAAGCCAGCTGGGACTTTGCAAGGGATTGTGTTGAATTTGTAGATTAATTTGAGGAGTATTGTCAAGTATATTAGTTTCCTACTGCTGCTGTAACAAACTCACAGACTTAGTGGTTTAAAACAATACAAGTTTATTATCTTACAGTTCTGGGAGTCAGAATATCAAAATGCGCCTTATATGGCTAAAATAAAGGTGTCAGCAGGGCTGTACTTCTGGAGGCTCCAGGGGAGTACTCATTTTCTTGTCTTTCAAGCTTCTAGAGGCAGCCTGCATTTCTTGACTCATGGCCCCTTCCTCCGTCTGCAAAGCATATCATTCCAACCTCTGCTTCCTTTGTCGCATTTCCTTCTTCTGCCTTTGACCTTTTTGTCTCCTTCATAAGAATTCTTGTGATTACATTAGGTCCACGTAGATAATCCAAGATAATCTTCATAACTTTGTCACATCTACCAGTTCTTTTTGCCATGTAAGGTAACATATTCACAGGTTCTAGAGATTAGACATAGACATCTTCTGGGGACCGTTATTCTATCTGCTGCATTATCTTAACAATATTAAATCTTTCAGTCCATGCACATGGGATGTCTTTTCATTTGTTTAAATCTCCTTTAATTTATTGCAATGATGTTTTTGCAGTTTTCACTGTACAAGTCTTACACTGAATTTGTTAAATTTACTCCACAATCTTTCATTATTTTGTGTGTTTTTGTAAACCGAATTGTTTTCTTAATTTTATTTTTGGATTGCTCATTGCTAGTGTAGAGAAATACGAATGATTTTTTTGTATATTGATCTCATGCAATCTTGTTAAACTTGGAGTTTCTTTTTGGAATGATGAAAACATTCTGAATTAGATCATGAGATGGTTATGCATCTGTGAATATATTAAAAATCACAACATTGTGTACTTTAAAGGGGTTAATTTTATGGTCTATGAATTATATCTCAATAAAGTCATTATTAACAAACAAACTATACCATTTGGGAATGTCCATCAAAAATTAAAATGTGAATTATTCTCTCCAAATGAGGTTGGAGGGTGTGAGAGGAAAGTTGGGGACCAGAAGTGCCCGTGTTTTGGTACATTCTCATATTACTTCCAGATAGGAACTCTAGAAGTTGCATATCCTGATTTTGGTATATTTGGTTGCAGAACTTCTCTTCATAGCTCTTTTGTTCCTAGACACACCTAACTCCTGAATGGCAGGGGGCCTTGGCTTTTGTTCTCAACCTGAGTCACTCTCTCCCCAGATCCTTCCATGGCTGGCTTCTTCTTGCCATTCAGGTCTTGGTTATGAGAGACCTTCCCTGCCAACCAAATCTAGTCGAAAGTAGCTTCTCCAATCCAATCGTTCTTTATCATACCACTGTGTTTTTTCCGTCAGTACCTGGAATGATTTTCTTTATTAATTGCTTACTTGCTTGTATATTTCTTCCCTCTAAAATGTAAGCTCTATCACAGCAGGGATATATACTGTTTCATTCACTATAATGTATCTCCAACTTCTAGGATATAGCTGACACATAGAAGATGATCACTAAATATTTGTTGAATGAATGACGCATATCTTTAAGGAGAAAAGTTGGTCAGGTGCAGTAGCTCATGCTTGTAATCCCAGCACTTTGGGAGGCCAAGGTGGGTGGATCACCTGAGGTCAGGAATTCAAGAGCAGCCTGACCAATATGGTGAAACCCTGTCTCTACTAAAAATAGAAAAATCAGCCAGGCATGGTGGCACATGCCTGTAGTCCCAGCTACTCAAGATACTGCGAAAGGAGAATTGCTTGAACCCAGGAGGTGGAGGTTGCAGTGAACTGAGATCGTGCCACTGCACTCCAACCTGGGCGACAGGGAGAAAGACTACAGCAAAAAAAAAAAAAAAAAAGGAGAGAAGTTGTGATTTGGCCTGACTCTCATAACTGGCAAATGAGGCTGTGGTGAAGTTCCTTTTTAACAATTTTAGTTAACAACTGACTGGAAAGCAATTGTATGTACTTACAGAAAATGATGTTTTGATTATGTGTTTGTATTAACAGGCTTTACCCATGATTGCACTAGATTTTGGAACTGACAACATTTTTCATTAGAGGAGTTAAATGATTTACAAAGCTAAGATAAGGCAGGTGCTATCTAGTGAATAAGGAAAAAGGAAAAAATAGCAAATGAGGGCTGTGCTAGACTGATTGCTAAATGGCTGCACCTCACCTTGTATCCAGCTCCTTCAACCAAAAGGTAGAGTCGACATCTTCATTTCTTGAATCTAGACTACGCTCATGACTTATTTTGGCCAATCGAATGAGGGGGAAGTAACATTGTGTTAATTCTGAACCTGCATCTTCAGGAGGGCTTGCACTCTTCTGCTGTCTCTCTTGGAAACAAATAAGCCCCAGCTAGCCTGCTTCAGGATGACACACAAGTGCAGCTGAGGCCAGCCCAGAAGAGCTAGCTCCTAGTTGATCCGCCAGTGGACTACACTCTCTGATCACACCCTCCTGGGATCTCTCAGCCTAGCCCAGATTAGCAGAACCATCCAGCTGACCCATAGATTTGTGAGCAAGCTGTAACATGTTTTACTGTGTGCCATAGATTTTTTTTTTTTTTAATGTAGCATTATAACTTGGCTGGGCATGGTGGCTCACGCCTATAATCCCAGCACTTTCGGAGGCTGAGGCAGGAGGATCATGAAGTCAGGAGTTCAAGACCAGCCTGGCCAATGTGGTGAAACCCTGTCTCTACTACAAATATAGGAAAATTAGCTGGGCATGGTGGCATGTGCCTGTAGTTCCAGCTACTTCGGAGGCTGAGGCAGGAGAATGGCGTGAACCCAGGAGGTGGAGCTTGCAGTGAGCCGAGATCACGCCATGCACTCCAGCCTGGGCGAGAGAGCGAGACTGCATCTCATAAATAAATAAATAAATAAATAAATAAATAAATAAATAAATAAATTGTAGCAGTATTGTGGTAATAGATAACGAATACAAGAATCAAAGGGAAGGATAAGTATTCTGGATTGGGCAGTTTGGATTCAATATCTGGCAATGTGATTGTGAAGAACAAATAAGAGAACAAGTATGCAGTGCTTGGCCGAGGACCTGCACATTCATCGTGGGGGGCTTCATAAACACATGTTGAATGGACTGAGGCTGGAGGATGGGAAGGGAATAGTGTTTAGTTTCAGGCTAATACAGCATGAAGATGCTTTGGATTCTTACCTCCCCGATGGCAGAGGCCATGTCTCTGATCAATGTTTTTTATCCTGATCTCATAGCATGTACTACAAACCCCATAGGTACTCGTAATAGGGTTTAAGGGACTCATCAAGTAACTGGCATTATCCTGAGATGACTAGCTTCCTATGGTTTTACAGAAAACTTTGTTATTTTGCTTAGTTAATGAAGGAAAAGTTCTCCTATGAGAGCATTTTTTTCCTCAGTGTATTCTTCTATTTAGAATGCCAAATAGTTCTTACATTTGGCATTTCTATTTCCACTTTGTCCATATTTGGAGAAATCTAAGCTGTGCATTTGACTGTACCAAAATAATCTGCGGCTAGAAGTTTCCATAGAGCCTTATACCACAGCTTAGAAAAACTGCTTGCCTTAGTTGGCTAAATAACAACTTTAGAGCGATTGATAACCAGCTATTAGCTTAACTTTTCTGTTTGTATGTTAGCTATGCATACTAGCTAACTAAAAATGAACACTCCAGTTTTCTAAAATCTAAAACATCAGGAGTAGAGACAGTCTTCCTATGAGAGGCATAACAGAGGAACTTCTTTCCATGATATTGGAACTCATCCAAGGCAAAATTGGAAGCGTTTTGGACCCTTTTCCAACTTAGATCCTTGCTGGGGTGCCAGGCTTTTGGTCTGGCATTCTTGGTCAGCACTGTCATCTCTCATAGGGCTTGACCACTCTAGACTCACTTTGATCAGCCTGCTTCAGGCCTAAGGCTCTGGATCCAGACTGCCTGAATTCAAATCCTAGCTCTTCATTTACTGGCTGTGAATTCTTGGTAAAATTGCTTAATCCCTCTGTGCCTCAATTTCCTTAACTGTCACTTGGTGATAATAATAGTACCCACTGTTGGGGGGCATCAGATGAGATAATCTACTTAGAGCGCTTGCCATGAAAGGCAAATGGAACCATGCTTTCTTTCAAATTTATCATACGCTGCTTTCTTTCAGTGAATGGAAGAGTTTGACACTAAAAGGAGTTTGTAAGCAAACATCAAGAAGAAGCTAATTAGAGCACAATGCTTGGCTCACAGCAAGTACCTGCTAAATATTAGTAACTCTAATTTGATAAATTAAGTGAGCTGCTAATCAGCTAATGTATACTTTCCAGGTATAATATTCACCTGTAGCCTGGGGGTTTTGTTTTTAACTTTTATTTGAAAATAATTTCAGATTTATAGAGAAGTTGCAAGAATAAGAACACAGAATACCAATATACCCTTTAAATAGATTCAACCAATTGTTAGCTTATTACCTCATTTGCTTTGATCATTATCACTCTCTCCATAAAGATGTAATATATATGATATATACGTATCAAGATACACACACACATATATACACACTTTTTTTCCTGGACCATTTGAAAGTAACTTGCATACAACCAAGACCTGAACTTTTATTCCTAAATATTTCAAAAAAAAATTCTCTTACATAACCACAATATAGTTATCAAATTCACAAATTTAACATTGATGTGATATTCTTATCTAATCTACTAACTGTATTCCAGTTTTGTCAATTGACTCAATAATATCCTTTATTGTATATTTTTCTGCTAGTGTAACGTAAGATCCTGATTGAGATCAGGTATTGTCTTTAGTTGTAACATATCTTTAGTCTCCTTCAATCTGGAATACTTTTATAAATTTTCTTTGTCTTTTATGACCCATTTTAATAGAGTGTTTATTATTGGAGATTGTCTGATTTTTCCACATGATTAGATTCCAAATATGCATTTCTGGAATGGTGCAAAAGTGACATTGTGTCCTCAGAGTGTCACATCTGGAGGAACACTATGTCCACCTTCTCCTTGGTGATATTAATTTTGATCACCCTGTCAATATGCTTGATTTCTTACTGTATATCTAGTATTTTTTCCACTTTAACTACTAAGCAATTTGTGAGGATACATTTTAAGGCCATGCACACATCTTCATCCTCATTAGATTTCTGCATGTTAGATTTGGCATTCATCGATGATTCTTAAGCAAATCTAGTCTTTAACATGATGTTTGCAAAATGATGATGTTCCAACTCCGGCACTCCTCTATATTTACCAGCCAGCTTTTGGTACAGTACAGCTTTTGCTGTAGTCAAGAGTTCTTTCTCCCTTCTACTACCAGTATCTGCTAATGGCTCCTTTACCAAATGGGTAGCTGTTTTCGTAAATTTGTTGAATCACTGAATGTGTATCCACAGGTGTTTAGACCCTTCCTTCTTTTATCAACAGGGACTCAGATATTTTTATTTTTTCCAATGGTCTATAATTCATTATTCTTAATAATTTTGGTGTTCAAATTGTCCCAGATTTGGCCAGCAGTCAACTACTGTTTTTGAAGACAATATCTGAACTCAAAAGTTTCATCCAGGTCATCGAGGCAGTTTTTTTTGAGACAGAGATAGACCCATATTCTTAAGATACGTGGTTGTATCACTGAGGTAGCCATGAAATCTTTCCATGGATGGAGTTCATTTTGCAAATAGTCTCAAAATTCCATGCTGGCTTTGTTTTCTTTACATGTTCAAGAAGAGAAAGAACATTTGTTTATTGTAAATCTCCTGCCATTCTTTTGTAGCTGTTTCACAGAGAGCGCCACAAAGAACGGAATTCTCAAGGTTCAACCCTGCTGAGAGAGGGAAGGAAAGCCCTGTGTCATTAGGGGCTCCAAACTCTTGGCAAGGGAAATTTCCTTGGTCAAATTACAGCACAATTACCTCCTTTTTCCCTCCAAGGGATGTTTTACTGGAAAATCGATGCTACAATAGCAGGAAAACACTTGGTAATGTTATATCAAAGAACATTACTCCTGCTTTTTGTTGCACCTCAAAATTTATTTTAGGCATTACATTTACTTTTTGATAGAATGTTTAAAGCTGTTTCTAAATCTACATGTTAGGAAAAACTGACCATCTACAGTGAGTATTTTCTGGTCTAAAAAATATACATGTTGCCTTTTTGTTGAGTTTTAATTAACTAGGAAAATAACTGACATTCTACCAGCACCTATTATGTGTGTGTTATTGATATAAACACTGCAGTTGTACATTTTGCGGGGCAAATTATTATCTCATTTTACGGATGAGGAAACTGAAGCACAGAGAATTGAGCAACGTCTCCAAGGTCACAAGGTATCCAAGGTCACACCGCTAGTGGCTGAGGGAGATTTGAAGCCAGTCAATATGGCTGTCAAGTCTGCGCTCCAAGTGTTACACAGAGACAGGCACAGGGGATTAACATTTCTGGAAGTGATTGACCTACCTCAGATAATGAACAAACACAACAAGCAGGCATCCCAAGTAGAAGGACAGGAAGATGAAGACACTGAAAAGACTGGATTTCACATAAACAGATTCTGAAGGGAGAGAAACAACTTTGGTCAGGTCGTCCTCTGCAGGAAAGAAGACTCTGTCTGAGACAGGACAGCTTACAGGGCCACCCTCCATCATATTGATTCTTAAGTCCTAAGAAATTTTTATTCATAGCAAAACTGCTACTGGAGGTTCCCAGACATTATCCACAGTAGCTACCTACCTTTCACAGTGATGACTTCCCAGTAGAAGCCGGGAAGGGACTGCCTGTCTACAACTTCACGATTGAGGTCCCTTTGGATGTAACAAAATGTTCTGATTCCCTTTTCTATTTCTAAGGTAAATATACTTTACTTTTCTTATGATAATTCTCTCGGAAGGATGACAGTAATATCAAATGATATGACTGATTTTCCGACACAGGAATCTCTCCGATGCATTCTGGAGCCAACACTGACCTTTAATGGAAGGAACAATGGTCACTTCGAGGTTCTTTTTTCGCTGTAGATTCCAGGTCTGGTTTTCCTTTTCTGGTTTAAAAAAAAAAAAAAAAAAAGAATGAAGCACAATGAATCAGATAATGATTTTTTGGGTCTCTTGTCTGAACAATTATTCAAAAAATGTCCAGAATTAACTCTGATTGCTGAATCTTATTTTAGCAAGAATTGGAGGAATATCTAACCCCCAAACCTTCAAACCATCTGAAATCCCTTTTGGTTAAGGAGGCTAGCATTAGACTCTCAATTTGGCCTTTGCTTGTGTGCATTTTGGTATCACTAACAGATGCAAATAAGATTGCAGCCTCCCTTCTCCAATGAAGAGGGGTGGACCCTTCCCCTAATATCCACAAACATGTGAAGAAAACAGCTGTGAAAACAGAAGCTACCTTTTCCTTTGGTTTGTATATTTCTAGCCAGTACAATTTTTTCCGTCTTGTATAGTCATGAAAGGGCTTGTAGTTCTTTCTCCCTTCTACTACCAGTATCTGCCAAGGAATATTTGACATTGGCAAAATTTTGGAGCCATGTAATTAAGAGGTTAAAGAACATAGTAGGAGAAATTTCACCTAAACATTCATACCAAGGAAATGATGTTACAATCAACAGTAAACACACTTTGTGTTGGTCACATGTGGTTAATCCCTGGCTAGTGGTCTAAGTTTTCAGTCATCAGCCTATTCTGCCCTTAAGGTAGCTACTGGGCTTGTATATTTCTAGCCATAACTGTCTGTACTATGCCTAAGAGCTCCCATACTCCTTATTATTGGGATAAGTTGTTGCAGTTGGCTTTCTTACTATTTTTCAAGGTAAAATTTTTGGCAACTGAGATGGAGAATGCTGAATTTTTCTTGTCCATCATTGTGGAAATGATGACTACTGATAAACGTAAGTAGCTACGCGGCTACTGGCTACCAACCCATCTTAGGAAATGTACTTTGATAGCTATGTAAGATCATTACTTCGTGGTAGCAAATATTTGTTGAGTAAAGGGCCAACCGAGTGAATTTATCTTCCATGGTCTGAGGGAATAGAATGCTTCAAAAAGATGAAATGCACTAAATGACATTTTGTAGTATCAATAATACCTTTAGATCTGTTACTTTCTATCTTTTGTTTTTTTCTCAAGTATCTCTCAGATGCCTTTCCCAGTCATACTGATGGAACCAATCCTTGCTTAGTGGGAACTAGAGGGAGGTTTCAGCTTCCCTTTCACTCCCTTCCTTCAGGTTTTTCTAAGTAGCCAAGTGTTCCTCACTAGCTCTTACCCTGGATGAAGAAAGATCCTCCACAGGCATAATCTTCAGGCTTTATCACAAATACCACGAAGAACTGCTCGCCTGGAAAATCCTTCTTCTGCATAAGACATAACAACCTTATGATAGGCGGTAAGAAAGAGCTAGAAGGGAGAAAGTCCCTGGGGGTGGGGGCAGAAAGAAAGAGGAGAGAGAAGAAAAATAAAGTTCACCCTTGCCCTCTAACTCCTTGGAAATGACTTTCACATACCTGTGGTCTACTCCAGATTATCCACTCTGAGATAATAGTTATATCCAAGAAATTAAGGTAAATAGATATACATTTCTGATTTCAATCAATTTTGTGCCTATTTGAGTGCTTAGAACTTTAAGAAGCACCATACAAATAATATGTGTATAGCCTATGTTTAATAACTAATGCTTACATGTTAAGTTTTTATTTTAGAATCTAATGATGAATAACATTTCTAAAATTGACACACTCAGCAGTTGAATAAATAATTTAGGTTACAGAAGCAAAGGACTCAGTCATCATCTTGGCTTTGAGTTACTCTAAGTGTGTTTCTCTATGTGCCCATTTCCTCATCCATGAATGAAGTGTGGTTGACAAGATGAACTTTAAGGTCCATTATAGTTCTACAACCCTGTCTTTAAAAAAAAAAAAAAAAACAACAAAAAAAACAAAACTCCTCTTCAACATAGTGTTGGAAGTTCTGGCTAGGGCAATCAGGCAAGAGAAAGAAATAAAGGGCATCCAGTTAGGAAAAGAAGAAGTCAAATTGTCCCTGTTTGCAGATGACATGATTTTATATTTAGAAAACCCCATTGTCTCAGCCCAAAATCTCCTTAAGCTGATAAGCAACTTCAGTAAAGTCTCAGGATACAAAATTAATGTGCAAAAATCACAAGCATTCTTATACACCAGTAACAGACAAACAGAGAGCCAAATCATGAATGAACTTCCATTCACAATTGCTTCAAAGAGAATAAAATACCTAGGAATCCAACTTACAAGGGATGTAAAGGACCTCTTCAAGGAGAACTACAAACCACTGCTCAGTGAAATAAAAGAGGACACTAACAAATGGAAGAACATACCATGCTCATGGATAGGAAGAATCAATATCGTGAAAATGGCCATACTGCCCAGGGTTATTTACAGATTCAACGCCATCCCCATCAAGCTACCAATGAGTTTCTTCACAGAATTGGAAAAAACTGCTTTAAAGTTCATATGGAACCAAAAAAGAGCCCGCATTGCCAAGACAATCCTAAGTCAAAAGAACAAAGCTGGAGGCGTCACGCTACCTGACTTCAAACTATACTACAAGGCTACAGTAACCAAAACAGCATGATACTGGTACCAAAACAGAGATATAGACCAATGGAACAGAACAGAGTCCTCAGAAATAATACCACACATCTATAGCCATCTGATCTTTGACAAACCTGAGAGAAACAAGAAATGGGGAAAGGATTCCCTATTTAATAAATGGTGCTGGGAAAATTGGCTAGCCATAAGTAGAAAGCTGAAACTGGATCCTTTCCTTACTCCTTATACGAAAATTAATTCAAGATGGATTAGAGACTTAAATGTTAGACCTAATACCATAAAAACCCTAGAAGAAAACCTAGGTAGTACCATTCAGGACATAGGCATGGGCAAGGACTTCATGTCTAAAACACCAAAAGCAACGGCAGCAAAAGCCAAAATTGACAAATGGGATCTAATTAAACTAAAGAGCTTCTGCACAGCAAAAGAAACTACCATCAGAGTGAACAGGCAACCTACAGAATGGGAGAAAATTTTTGCAATCTACTCATCTGACAAAGGGCTAATATCCAGAATCTACAAAGAACTCAAACAAATATACAAGAAAAAAACAAACAACCCCATCAAAAAGTGGGCAAAGGATATGAACAGACATTTCTCAAAAGAAGACATTCATACAGCCAACAGACACATGAAAAAATGCTCATCATCACTGGCCATCAGAGAAATGCAAATCAAAACCACAATGAGATACCATCTCACACCAGTTAGAATGGCAATCATTAAAAAGTCAGGAAACAACAGGTGCTGGAGAGGATGTGGAGAAATAGGAACATTTTTACACTGTTGGTGGGATTGTAAACTAGTTCAACCATTATGGAAAACAGTATGGCAATTCCTCAAGGATCTAGAACTAGATGTACCATATGACCCAGCCATCCCACTACTGGGTATATACCCAAAGGATTATAAATTATGCTACTACAAAGACACATGCACACGTATGTTTATTGCGGCACTATTCACAATAGCAAAGACTTGGAATCAACCCAAATGTCCATCAGTGACAGACTGGATTAAGAAAATGTGGCACATATACACCATGGAATACTATGCAGCCATAAAAAAGGATGAGTTTGCGTCCTTTGTAGGGACATGGATGCAGCTGGGAACCATCATTCTTAGCAAACTATCACAAGAACAGAAAACCAAACACCGCATGTTCTCACTCATAGGTGGGAACTGAACAATGACATCACTTCGACTTGGGAAGGGGAACATCACACATCGGGGCCTATCATGGGGAGGGGGGAGGGGGGAGGGATTGCATTGGGAGTTATACCTGATATAAATGATGAATTGATGGGTGCTGACGAGTTGATGGGTGCAGCACACCAACATGGCACAAGTATACATATGTAACAAACCTGCACGTTATGCACATGTACCCTAGAACTTAAAGTATAATAAAATAAAAAAAAAAATCATCCCTAAACTTCTGGTGTCCTGTTCAGCCCACTGAGAAAATGACTTTTTTTTTTTTTTTAATTTCTGGCATAGACATAAATTGTTTTGTTTGTTTGTTTGTTTGTTTGTTTGTTTTTTGAGACGTAGTTTCACTCTTGTCACCCAGGCTGGAGTGGAGTGGTGTGATCTCGGCTCATTGCAACCTCTGCCTCTTGGGTTCAAGCGATTCTCCTGCCTCAGCCTCCTGAGTAGCTGGGATTACAGGGGTGCACCACCACGCCCAGCTAATTTTTGTATTTTTAGTAGAGACTGGATTTCACCATATTGGCCAGGCTGGTCTCGAACGCCTCACCTCAGGTGATCCTCCTGCCTCGGCCAGCCGAAGTGCTGGGATTACAGGCATGAGCCACTGTGCCTGGCCAGACATATTAGTTTTTAAACCAATCAGAAAGGAAGGAGATCCTAGGCACATCATGGATGGCCATCCCTTTAGGATGCTGGCTCAGTCAGTACACTGACTATCTATTGAGCATTATCATTGGCAACAATGCCCACAGAAACAATGTCTCACCTGTAGTGTGATGGCAGCTTTCTTGGTCATGGACTGATAGACACCATTAAATTCCACATCGTGGTCAAGATCATACACTGGGCACTGCAGCATGCATGAGGAATAAAAAGGAAAGCATACATAATGTTGTGCAATGTCATGCCACACATAGGTCCTGTCAGCATCTTTCTGCTTGGATCACAGAGCAGGGCATCCTTATTAACCAGAAACTAGGTAAAGTTTCCCCCCTTGAACAGTCATGACATAGTCTTCCTAAGACTTGGGGCCTCATCCTCTAAAGTCGAAGACACGTTATATTGAAGAGAACTATAAAACTATTGTCTTAAAGTGTATAACAGTTTTTTCAATTTTCATTAACACCTCAGGAGACACAAAGAACCCAATGTTACAACAAAAATTTAAAAACAGAACAAATGGTAGGGTTCGATTTTAGTTTTCTCGTGGAGCCCACAACTTGGTCTTCCTGGTTCTTTGTTACAGTCCTTCCCTGCTTCCTCCCTCCTTTCCTTCTTTGCTTTGTTGATTTTGGTGAAGACTTAACTATTCTTTACCTCTTCAAATTAGTGTCTGCAAATACAGTCTGCTCACCCGTACTCAGATACTGTTCATATTGTTTAGTAGTTTTGGAAGGGAGATACGCGGTAAGAAGATGGCATGCTTCCCACCCTTCTCTTTCATTTCTTCTGGAATAATATAATGCTCTATAATAGAAGGTTGGCAAGTTACCAGCACTCACCATGATATTCTGGACTGAGACAACAGAACATGGATAAGCCATTTCAGACACCACTTTAATGACAACTGAGTCCACGTCTTTGGGGAACTTGTATAGAAAATACTGAGAATAAGAAAAAGAAAGTCATGATTTATATTTACATGAATGGGATTGTTTCCTCTATTAGGCACAAAATTTATATGTAAATCTCAGTGAATCTCCATTAATGAGTTCAGTTAGCTCTTCATCTCATACATATTGAGCAACTAAATCTGTGCAGGGCTGTGTGCCAGGCATTAAGAATATAGCAGTAAATAAGACAAAATAGACAACATTTTATGCAATGTTGCTATTTCTTTTTCTAGGGTAAAAGAAATAGTCATTTATTTTGTTTCCTGTTTAAGAAGCATCCTGCCCCCTTCGAATTAAGGATAAGTGAGATATAACACGTGATAAGATTCACTTCTGTGTGGTCAGTGTGACATGTGAAAACTCCATATTGAAAAGCAGATAAGCCTGTTTTTCAATAATTTTAACCACCTTTCCCATAGGCAAGAATTTGCACTAGACTCATCCTCCCCCTTGCCCTTTTGATCAGGAAACTTGTTGCTGGCTGGGATATACTAAGAACAAACAGAGATTCAAAGATCAAGTCCCATGTAGAGTCCCCAGAAATATGTTCACAATTTTGGGCAGGTTGAGGTATCTTTTAAAAGTATTTTTCAAATAACACCAGAATTAGGAAACATTTTTAATTGAAAGAAGTTGTACTATTTACCCATGTAGATTACGAGTCCACTGGAAAAATGTATTAACTCTAAGTTGTAAACTTGTTCTTAATGATGAAGAAAGGGGAATTCTGCCAAATAATTATAAACTATGATAACTAGTTGAGAAGCTATATTAAGCCTGTGATTAAGATTTTGAGAAAAGCAACCGAAACAGGCTCCCAAATAAGATGCTAATAAATCTATCATGTACAGAGAGGCAAAACAAGTTAAAACTTAACTTTGTATTTCAACATCTTTTTTTGCTAACCCTATTTTGAGTACTAGGACAATAAAAATGGAATCCTTTTCAATAATCCAGAGCTTTCTGATGGGGAAAAATTATCTCAGAATTAAGGAGTGTCATTAATGATGCAGTTGGAAGTCTATCCACACCTTATAACGGATGGCAATATCCCCACGAACCCACTTAATTTTGGAGCTTGACTCAAATACATATAATACAGGGCTCTTTAACAGATGAGGAGTCTGGAATTCCCAAGAGTGTTCTTGTTTCCCAGGAGATCCATACTTTGTAACTCAAGAGCATTACTATGATTACTGTTGGCAATAATGAGCCTCATATATGTTCCCATATATGACAGTAATTGGTTTTGTGCAAGCAGTAAACACCCACTGAAAGTATTAACAACTTTATCTGTAAATTACCTTAAACCCCAAATAAATGTTTTTGACCCCTGCCTGACAATCCACCTTTACCAGAAAGAATCGAATGACAAATACCCAAAGCGATGGCTGGAATTTAGGCTGAAAAATCACTATCTGGGTCCTGGCTACCTCCCAAGTTTCTGCAACCTGCTTCTAACTCCTGGAATAGAGGCAGACAGTGACTGACACAAGTTATCTGAGAATGTGCAATCATTTGGGTGAGTTTAGAGAAAAAGAAAGTATTTCCTGTAGTCAAAGAGGATACAAAATATAGGTGAAAATGAGACTAGTTAAGAGTAGAGTAAGACTTTCATCGATATCAAGGAACTTGTTTTGTTTTATTAGGTTTTTTTTTTTTTGAGACAGAGACTCGCTCTGTTGTTCAGGCTGGAGCAATCTCGGCTCACTGCAAGTTCTACCTCCCGGGTTCACGCCATTCTCCTGCCTCAGCCTCCTGAGTAGCTGGGACTACAGGCACCCGCCGCGATGCCTTGCTAATTTTTTGTATTTTCAGTAGAGACAGGGCTTCATTGTGTTAGCCAGGATGGTCTCGATCTCCTGACCTCGTGATCCGCCCACCTCGGCCTCCCAAAGAGCTAGGATTACAGGCATGAGCCACTGCGCCTGGCCTGTTTTATTAGTTTGTTCTAAGTATATTTTAGTCCAGTTTGGGGTTTAGATGCAAATTATTTAAATTTTTTTTTCAGAGATAGGGTCTCACGCTGTCACCTAGGCTAGGGTGCAGTGGCACAATCATGTATCACTGAAGTCTTGATCTCCTGGGCTCAAGTGATCTTTCTGCCTCAGCCTCCTGCATAGTCACAGCTATACGTGCAAGATTCCATGCCCAGCTAATTTTTTATTTTTAAAGTTTTTGTAAAGACAGGGTCTTGCTATGTTGCCCAGGCTGGTCTTGAACTCCTGGCCTCAAGTGATACTCCTACCTCAGCCTCTCAAAGTGTTGAGATTATAGGTGCAAGCCACCACACCTGGTCAGTATATCATATTTATTATAGCTCTGTACAGGACTGTTAGACTATACTATTCCTGTAGTTAGAATGAAAGTTATCCCCCCCCCTCTTTTTTTTAGATTTCTCTCTTTGCACCTAGTAATTAGTGCTTGTAAAATATTTCTTGAAATGAAATAGTCAGTAAGTGTTGAGGGTGGTATATTAAGGGTCTTTGGCCCTCTCCTGCCACTGGGTGGCAGTATATATGCATTGCAGAGACTTTCACAGACAGGAAGTTTAAAAGATGTGTGGGAGTTGGTTCATTCAGGCTTGGGAGAGCCGATTGTGCATTAGTCACTTTCCAGTGACATCACAATGGGAGCTTAAAATCAGCCATAGTGGAGGTATTTACACCACAGAAATGGGCAAACACTACAAATCAGGGCTTTCTCTCTGAAAACCAATTGTTAACTATTTACCAGCACACCAGTGATTGTAGTATATTTACAACAAGTCCATGTTAATTCCAGTTTTACTGCTCCAAAGCAAAACCTAAGTAGCTATTTATGACCAAAGCTATATTACAGACTAAAGAAAACATACAACAAATAAACTTGTTTCAAACATGCTATTATATAGAATTTTGTCTTCAGAAGCTTATGAAAGAAAAAAGGAAGGTAACTAGAAATGACACGAGAAAAACAGCCTGACTTAATCCAAGTTTTCATGTATTTATTCTATTTGTGGTTATGGTTTAATTGCAGAGCACAACAAAAATATCTAATTCTCCTAATATTTTTTGTCAACATTCTGGCTCTTTCTTTATGAGAGGAGAAACAAATTTATTACACTTATAACATTATAAACATTAAAATCTGTCTTATTTTCATTGTATTTCCAGGTTAATTAATTGTTTCTGTATCTGTTTGGTGTCAGCCTTTTACTCCCTATCCCCACTACCACTTCCCAGCTATCAGGTTCATAATGGCAGAAGTTGTGTCGCTCTGTTCTTCATCTTTGTGTCTCCAGCACCAGGTGCAGTCTAACAAAGTTCTTGGTGTATAGTGGGCACACGATTTGCTCAATGAAGGTTGAACCAAGGAACACCTGAAAACAAATAGCATGCTGCCCATTTCATATCTATTAAGGTGATATGATTAAATATTGTGTCCAAAATTCCTGTAACACAAGGAATAAAGTGGAATACGAATATACTTCAAGTTTGGAAAGATCAAGGGCAACCCCACACGCTAACTCTACCGTGGTAACATGGTTTCACTAACAGGAAGGCAACACCAATGGGTAGGGTGTTGATAACTCTTGGAACCCATTCACTTACCTGAGGTTGAGAGGGGCTGGCAGTAAAGTGAAAGGCAACATTTGTCCTGAGAAACGTAAGTGGCAGAAGGGAAAGGGGAAAAGTGAGAGAAAAGCATAAGTTAGTGAGCAAAAATTATTTATTTAAAAGAAAGCCATATTAAAGTAGACTCGAGGAGAGCTTCACCTTTGGTGAGGGGAGTTCTCCTCCCATGAAACTGACGAAGTAGACTGCATGGGGACGTGGTGGTTTCAACACTCAAGAATGACCAGACTGGGGAAGGGGATTATTATTTTTCTGTCTTTAAATATCCATGAAGCCATATCTATATAAGGTAGTTTGTTTACTTTTGTAGCCACTTTTGCCTTGGGACTGTCTTGTGCTTGATTTTATAGTCAAGCACAGGGTTTAGGTAACAGAAGTGGGCTGAAGGAGAGAGGAAATCCAGGTTCAAGGTCCTTTAGGATATTGTAGATACTATTTTGAAATAATTTTGATGGACCCATGGCAAAATGGATCACTTTTTACCAAACACGGTGAATAGATAACCACATGAGATGGTGGCTAGGGACAGAAACATGCCCTTACTATCCCCGATTGCTGCCACACTGGCTGAAATTCTCCAAGATTTAGTTCCCTTTGGGTTAGGCATTGCCATCCAAGACCCTTCTTTAAAATATAAATACCACCAAAAGAATATAATGAAGTTTTCTTCTCTTCAATTCGTAATTTACTGTGAATTACATTATTAGATACTTTCATTCTCCCATGTAAGACAGCAATGATCTAGGCACTGAAGAAAGGAGAGTGTGAAGAGATAGGAAGCATAAATTGGTAGCATAGAGGACTGTCTGCCATCAGCACCTATGAAACAGTTCAAGTGTTTGTCACAAAGACAAATGTGGTCTTCTCTATAGTTTTATAAGGACTACTTTGGGCTTTTGCCTTTCTGGCTCTTGCCTCATCGTTAGCCATGAAGATCATGCACACAAGTCCACAGCAGTCTCAGACCCCCAGGCTGCTGAAACCCCACACCTGGGGGTGCATGCCCTGCCCCTCCAATGTGCCCTGCATTTCTGGGCATCTGAACTTGAACTTCTGGGATTTCTCATTAGCTTCATCCCCTGGGGCTCTCTGAAGATTTTTTTCTTTCCACTCTAATTTTCCTTTCATAAAAATTAAATACCTGTTTTAAAATTAATGATTTCTTTAGAAAGGGCATTTCAAGACAATTAAGCAAGAGGTGTATAATTAGAGGTGTTATTTAGAAGTCATAAAATTTGAGGACTATTTATAAAGGTGATGACCACAACTTAGGCTGTCATTAGGCCGGGCTCGGAATTTAGCTCACAACAATAGATGTAATTTTTATGTATCTACTTGCAACAGAAATCTTAGTCAATGTTGAGGATTGTTTCTTCTGAAGCAGAACTGAAAACTTCTGTCCGTAAGTCACCTAAAGAAGCCAAAGTGAGTGTCAAACCCAGTTATGTTTCTGCTCCAGAAAGTCTTATGGCCAGAGAGTCCTTGGCCAGAGTTTGGACCTGTGATACTGTGTGTGGGCTGGGTAGAGCCCTTTCAGTAGTCTGGGAGTGTCGCCGGCTGTTACCGGGGCAACATGAGTCCTTCAACTCTCTTTGTTGCCAGATCAGAGAACAAAGAGGACACGATTTTCTTGGCTGGCAACATGACTTCTCCTGACTCTCTTATCTGCACCGTCATCTTTCAAGTCCATCGGTTCTTCATGATAGCATGAAATTTGCAGAAGCAACCCGTATTTTTTGGCCATTTTAATTTTCCCCATCATTTCAGTTTCAGTCATAGTATGAAATGGATGAAGATTCGATATTCACTTTCTGTTTTGTTTCTTCTTCTTTATGTTTTATTTGCTAGTACAATGCATGCAAGCTTGTAAAACATGTTACTGTGTTTAAGACTATCATTTATGTCTGCTCTTTCTCATGGAGTCAGCAGTATATGCAAAATAAACATTGTATCTGTTGCAGGTGAAATATTCTGCTTCCTTCCACATAAACCCTAACAGAGGTGGGGAAGGTTTATTTTATTACAGGTCATTGACAACAGAACAAAGCTAACTGAAGCTCATGGATTGTTAGTTTTAGAGAAAGAAGTATAACAATTTCAACTGATTTGTTTTAAAGATGAAACACATTTTAACATGTTTATGTTACATTTATTTGTTAAACATAAGAGGCTAAAAAACAATTTTGTTTCCTTGTGTTGGCTATTTCAAGAAAGGGGAAGGCCGGGCGTGGTGGCTCAAGCCTGTAATCCCAGCACTTTGGGAGGCCGAGACGGGTGGATCACGAGGTCAGGAGATCGAGACCATCCTGGCTAATACAGTAAAACCCCGTCTCTACTAAAAAATACAAAAAACTAGCTGGGCGAGGTGGCGGGCGCCTGTAGTCCCAGCTACTCGGGAGGCTGAGGCAGGAGAATGGCGTAAACCCGGGAGGCGGAGCTTGCAGTGAGTTGAGATCCGGCCACGGCACTCCAGCCTGGGTAGAGATGGGCCCATGGTGGGGGGCATAGAGAGAGGGAGAAGAAATATAGACAGGAGAGTAACCAAGTAGAAGAAAAAGAAAAGAGATGGGACGAAAGACTATATAGAAAGAGAGGCAGGACAAACTTTCAGTAGTTTTTGAGGTGAGTACCAGAGAGGACTGTGAGAGTCACAGCATCTTACACATCTTGATTAACAAGCCCCTAGCACAGAGCACAGTGGACATTCAAAGCCCCTCCTTTGTTTGTTGAAGGACATGATATCCTATTATTCACCTGAACTATGAACTTCAGAATGTCATTCCCTGTTATCTCCTTCTGCCCTCTGCCATGAACTCCCTTCAGGACTGTAGCTTTCCCACCCACCTTCTTGTCATTGGGAACCGTCCGCCCTTCATTCCTCTGGTCTAAGTATAAACTCCACACTCATGTACTAAATTCCCATTCTTTCTACCATACTCTGAGACTTTGCTTCTACAAATATCCAACTCTCCTATGAATTTAATCTGCCCTTCTACCTCTTTGTTTATAAATATATTCTAGTCTCAACCATTTTCAAAATAAATAACAAATACCCAACCCAAATGCCTCCCTTTTCCCTGGATCTCCATCCTTTAATGTCATCTTATATCCTTCCTCTCTTCACAAACCAGCTGCTTTTAGGAGTATTCCATGTTTATCTCTCTTTCATTCTTTCCTCCACCCACTGCTATCAGGATTCTTTTTCCACCACTCCCTTGAAATTGCCTTTGCTAAGGGTAACAGCCAGCTCCTGCCCTAGTCTATTCAGGCAGCTGTAACAAAAATACCGTCAATTCGGTGACTTGTAAAGAATGGAAATCTATTATTGCTTACAGTTTTACAGGCTAGGATGTTCAACAGCAAGGTGTCTGATGAGAGCCTGCTTCCTCATAGATGATGCCTTCTCACTGCATCCTCATGTGGTATAAAAGACAAAGGGCCTTTTGGGGGGCTCTTTCATAAAAGTATTAATCCCATTCACAAGGGCTCCACTCTCACAACCTAATCACCTCCCAAAGGCCCCAACTCCTAGTACCATCACTGTGGAGATTTCAATGTGAATTTTGGGGAACGCAAACATTGAGACCATAGCACTATCTAATTACTAAATCCAGTGACTTAACCCCCTGTGATTTCTCCCACACCTCTGGCTGTGTCTACTCAGCCCCTTAGGATAGCTTTAGTTTCTCAGACCATCCCTTAAATGAGAATGTTACCCACAGCCTTGTTCTTGATCAACTCATTTTAAAATGTGTATCCAGCTGCTGTAAATACCACAATAACGCCGGTGAATCTCAAGTCCCTGTGTCCAGCCCAGGGCCATCTCCTGAGCTCCAGTCACAGAATAGTGATCCCCTGCTGGGCTTCTGCACTTGACCATTCCTTGAGTACCTCAAATTCAACATGATAAAAGGGAATGTGCTGTCACTTCCCTGATCCTGACCTACTATGTCCCTTTGTCAGTAAACCTCACCGGACTTCTGACATCACCCCAGGACTCATCTTGGACTACCCTCTTTCTATCACTTTCCACATTTGATTGATCACCAGGTCCTACTGATTCTATTAGTGTAAAAGTAACCTGCCTCCACCTGAAGCACCTTGTTTGCCCAGTGCAGCATCATTAAGAGAGAGAGGGAGAGAAAAAAGAAAGAAATGTTAATCTTTATTGTAGTCTCCTCCAAAATACCAAAAGGTGATTATGTAGTATGATACATAGCAAAATGGTCTAAAATTCTCTTATGCACCCATTTCTTCAAAAAATCTATTACTTTTCACAGCATGGTAGCTGAGCTATCTCACTCACACACTCTCTCCTCTTAAAACAGACTCAAGATCCCTACTTAGAAGGCTAGGGGAGGGCTGAAGGCTGCAAGTATTCATAGAGGACTATACATTTGATTCTGCCACATGTATTTGCTGAATTATGAATTATCTCCATGTGTACTATTTGACTTGTTTTCTCCCTTACAACCTTGTTGCTGCTGTACACATTCAAGTTCTAATCAGTTTTTATTCTCCCCCATTCAAATAACTTTTGTCTATTTGTCCCTCATCTTTCCTCTCTGTAATTCCTCTTCCACACTGCCACTCAAGTCATCTCTAGAAATCAGATCTCTGAATGCTATCATGTTGCTCACAATCCTTTAATGGCTCCCATAACCTGAAAGATGAAGTTCTTCTCCATAGTCTAGCATCCAACATCTTAAAGATCAAAGTTGGGCACTGCCTGTTTCTCCAGCCCTATCTCCTGTAACCCTGTCTTGCCCAGGCATCATGTGCACCAGCTTCTTGATGTGTTCCTGAAGACTACACTAGTCTGCCTAACTGTAACTCAGAGCTCTCCCGTAAGTGTCATATTAGTATACATCCAACACTTTGCCAGATATCTGTACTTGAAACTCAACCTGTCCCAAAGTGAAGCTATCATCTATTCTTTTTCTTATCAAAATTCTCATTTTCTCTTAGTGGCCCCACCATCTACAAGCCACATTGGCATTAATGACTCTCTCTTTTCTTTTTCCCTCATATCTCATAAAATTTCAGTAATTTCGCCTCCCCTAATATTTCAATTCACCTCCTCATTATTTATTTTGACCACTGCATCAGCCTTCTAACTTCTTTGCATCCTGTTTTGTCCTCTTCAAATCCATTCTCTATACACAATATAGACAACTGTTTAATTTGTGTGTGTGTGTGTGTGTGTGTGTGTGTGTGTGTGACAGAGTCTTTCTCTGTGGCCCAGGCTGGAGTGCAGTGGTGTGATATCTTGGCTCACTGCAACCTTCACCTCCCCGATTCAAGCGATTCTTCTGCCTCAGCCCCCCAGGTAGCTGGGATTACAGGCGTGTGCCACCACGCCCGGCTATTTTTTTTTTTTTTTTTTTTTTAGTAGAGATGGAGTTTCACCATGTTGGCCAGGTTTGTCTTGAACTCCTGACCTCAGGTGATGTGCCCACCTTGGTCTCCCAAAGTGCTGGTATTACAGACGTGAGCCACTGCGCCCGGCCTGTTTAAATTTCCTAATGCCCCTTCCTAAGATCCTCCTACCCCATGATCACATGCTTGCCTGTTTCTGTGGCCATCTGCTGTTGCCTGCCTGCAATTTCACACTCTAGCAACACTAAACGCCTAGGCACTGGAGTGTAGAAAAAGAGTAGTGGCACAGTTGTGTGTGTGTGTGTGCAGAGGATAGGTAGATGGCAGGGATTAATGCTTTAAAGCAGAGTTGTTTTAATTTTAAAGGAATTTTGTAGAGATGGGGTCTCGTTTTGTTGCTCAGCCTAGAGTGCAGTGGCACAATCGTGGCTAAAAACAGCCTCAAACTCCTGGGCTCAATCAGTCCTCTTGCCTCAACTTCCTGAGTAACTGGATCTACAAGTGCACACCATCATGTCTGGCCAATTTTTTTGGTTTTTGTTTTTTTAGAGACTATGTTGCCTAGGCTAGTCTTAACTCCTGGACTTCAGTCATCCTCCTGCCTCAGCCTCCTGAGTAGCTGGGATTACAGGCGGGAGCCACTGTGCTCTGCTAGTACAGCTGGATTTAAGTAAATGTTTCAAGGAATTGAGAAACGTATTTAGAGAAACACAAACCACTGGGAGGAGAGTTTTAAATAGAAAGTAGAAATAGCTTGTCATAGTGAGAAGAGTGCAGGACCGGGAGTCAGAAGTACAATTTAGCCTTGATTTTGCCCTTTTCTAGCTGTGTGAATTGGAACAAGTCACTTAACTTCTCTGGGCAGCAGTTTGCTCATCTGTTAGAATGAGGTGGGTGGATTAGATTCTCAAAGGTCCTTCAGTTCTTAAAACGTATGATTCTAGGGGAAAAAAATTCCCAAAAGGTGTTCTATGTACATTATAGTCTGCCATTCAAAAACGTACAATAGAAACTTCGATCTTAGAGATTTACGAATTACTTTTTCAGTGTTTTCTCTCAATTCCTGAGCCCAGTTCTCATCACAATCCTCAGCATTTCCCCACTACCATCCTCCTTTGGATTTCCAGGTCACCAGCCAGGCTGGTGTGTAAATGTGTGATTTTGAAATGCTTTTAAAGTCTGGTTGCTGAGGCTAAGTCATATTATGAGGTAAAAACAGAAAACAACATGAGGGAATAGATTTGCAATTTCATCAGCATGCATATAATTCATTAACACTCGCTACAGTTGTGACCTTATGACTTCATTTTCACAGAATTCAGTTCTCAAAAGGTTCTAATTAACCTTACAGAAGACCATTCCTACAATTCAAATATGCTACCACCAAGTGACACTGCCACTGCTACCAGGTGACACTTGATTGATTGATTAAAGGCAGAGATCAGTTGATAAAAGCAAGGCTTCTCTGCAGTTCAAACTGCACTCTGTGCAAGTACTGTAACATGTTATCACTCCCATCAAATGTGTATTCCCATATGGTTAAATATCACAAGTAGATTTTCAAATTACTAAATTAGGCCAAGCATGGTTGCTCATGCCTGTAATACCAGGATTTTGGGAGGCTGAGGCAGGTGGATCGCTTGAGTCCCAGGGATTCAAGACCAGCCTGGGCAACATGGTCAAACCCCGTCTCTACTGAAAATACAAAAATTAGCCGGGAGTGTGGCACACACCTGTAATCCCAGCTACTTGGGAGGCTGAGGCTCAAGAATCGCTTGAACTCAGGAGATGGAGGTTACAGTGAGCTGAGATCGTGCCATTGCACTCCAGCCTGGTGACAGAGAAAGACTCGGACTCGAAATATATATATTAAATTAAACTGAAGCACCATATTTAGAAATTGCTTTAGGGTAGTGGTTCTCAACTCTGGCTGCACATTAGAAACACCTGGGGAACTTCAAACACTTTACCAGTGCCCAAACTCTCCCCTAGGGCCTCTGATTTAATCGCTCTCAGTGGATCTTATTCACCAGAGAGTCTTTTTCTCCCTGTTCTTGTGGAGGATAGAGTGTTCTTTGCTCTTAAAATTATCATGTCACCCTTTTCAACACCAGAATTAATGGAGGGACTTGAGAAAAAATGCTGTGACTACTTCTCCATCCTTCTGACCATTCATTCATTTATCTGTCCATGTTTCCGTATGGGTATAACACTATGTCAAAGAGTGTAGAGAAGACCAAGATAAATATTTGAGTCCTATTAGCAACTCTACTGGCTACAGATGTCTTTATAAACTGCCTTAAATTTAAGGAGAACTTTACTGTAGAGCCAAACATTCTGATCAGAAAAATAAGCTGCAAAACAGTGACATGTGCGATTTTGAAATATTCTGATTTTTTTAAAATTAACTTTTTAATTGAAATATAACAAACATGTATTATAGAAAAGTGTGCAGTTATAAGTATATATTTGAATAAATTATCATCAAACATAGCCATGCACTTCTATCCTCCCCAAAGGCACCACTATTCTGACTTCTAACATCACAGAATAGTTTTGCTTGCCTGTAAATTTTATATAAATGGAATAAAATAGCATACATTCCTTTTGTCTGGCTTTTTTTTTTTTTTTTTTTGAGTCTCACTCTGTCACCCAGGCTGGAGTGCATGGCATGATCTTGGCTCACTGCAACCTCCCTCTCCTGGGCTCAAGCATTCTCCTGCCTCAGCCTCCGGATTAGCTGGGACTACAGGCACCTGCCACCCTGCCCAGCTAAATTTTTTTTGTATTTTTAGTACAGACGGGGTTTCACCATGTTGGTCAGGCTGGTCTTGCTCTCCTGACCTCAGGTGATCCACCTGCCTCAGCCTCCCAGGGTGCTGGGATTACAGGCGTGAGCCACCGCGCCTGGCCTGGCTTCTTTTTCTCAACATTGTGAGATGCATCCATGTTGTTGGGTATAGCAATAGTTTGTTCATTTTTATTTTTGTGTAGTATCCCACTGAATGAATACCACAATTAGATATCTAGGAGTTGGATATAGATCAAAGGAGTGGAATGCAGGCCTTTCAAATTATAGCAATTTGGTAGTTGTAATGGAATCCCATTATGGTTTTAATTTACATTTCTTATAGCTAATGAGGTTTTTTTTTTTTTTTTTTTTTTTTTTTACTATTTGGGTAGCTTCTTTAGTGAAGTATGCAAGTCTCATGCTTATTTTTTCAATGAGCTTGGCTGTTTATTTTAGTTTTTTAAAAAACGGGGGGAAAACAATACTAGTCACACCGAGAAAGGACAAAGCGGCGTTCCTACCTATGTTACTAACCTGGAAGGAGAAGGCAGGAGTAATAATAAGGATAAGAAAAGTAGCTTAATGTCTTCCCTAGAACTAAAACAAAACTTCCTTCAGGACTGTGGCACCGGTTGGGAATACAAAAGTATTTAGTCACCAGTCATTCTTGCCTGGGCTTTGGGCTGGACAGGACCCTCACACTGATCCCTGAATACAGATTCACCTATGAGGTCAACCACCCTCACCTTCTGCACTCCCACTCTTTTGTATAGATTAAGGCCCTGCTGCTCAGTTATGGGAAGGAGAGTTCAGCAGGTGCTGAAATCATACCCTAAGTGGGTAATTTCCTTCGAGATTCCCAGTCTGTAAGGATGGAAGATGAATTGAGCATCCACAAGCACAGGAAGCACAGACACTTAAACAGAGAAAGTCCCGCTTACCGGAGCTGGAAGTGCTTGAGCTTGGTAACTAGCAGTTTGTACTGGGCACCCAGGGGTGCCATGGATGCTACATCTACAAATATCAATTGCTCCAAGGGGCCCGTCTTGTTGGTTGCTTCTGAGGGACATAAGGTGCGGCTCACTTCTTGGTAGTTGTAGCTCCTCTGGTATCTGAAGCAACCAATATAGGGGAAAAAAATAAACAAGAACAAGAAAGAGACTCAATGAATGAGTAGGGAAAGGAGCCTATCTCATTTTGCTTCTCTCCAAATTTGTTTTCAAGTCTTTGTGTTTTGAATTTTAGACTGGAACTATCAATAGTATTTTAGAACTCGTGTTGTTGGCATTGGGTTGTATGATATGATAGCAGGGATATGAGGACTGTTCCGTGCTGACTAGTTCACTTGAGCGGCATCTACATTACACTAAGCCTAATTCAATGAGGAATAAATATCCAATTTGAGGGGGAAACTGGCTTGATAAAACAACCAGCTGATTCCCATTTTCTACTCTTCAAACTATTGCTAAAATAGAGAGTAAGGAAAGCCCTGGAGTCCAAGTCAAAGCTATCAGAGTCAGTATTTCAGTCCTCGAATTCTTCAACCTTTAAAAATAATGTTATGCATACATTTTGCATACCTTCCAAGTTTTTTTTATTAATGCAGTAGTATCTTCTACACTTCTCCCCTGCAAAAATAGAAACTCAAGGAGGGCAGGCACGTTGTTGTTTTTTCACTGCTGCATCTCCAGCACCTACCACTTAATAGTGTTCAATAAATATTATTGAATGAAGAATGCAGACACACGATGGGCATTTTGAAGAACAGGGGAAGAGTTACTCATTTATGTTAACTGCTGGACGTAGCCCATTGGAGGGCTATTGGTTGACCCAGTACCCAAAAGCTACAGAGTATCATAGTATGTTTTTAAATTGGTAAAAGCTCTTCTAGGTGTTGCCAATCTAGGTAGAGTGCTCATTTAAAAATTGAACAGAGCGAATAGGTCAGAGAGTGCACCATGATCATTATTTGCACTTTGTATGTAGAATGTCTTGACATTCCAAACATCTGATTTTTTCTTTCATTGGGGAAAAGATCAATTAAGTTCTAGGACACTGAAGAAAACCAAATGTAGTGAAGTTGCCTGGAAGAAAACCCACTTACAGTCCTTGGAAGAGCAGAGGAACCTGCCAGGACAGCACTTCTTTCTGCTGACGAACTACAACAAGGACCGGGTAGTTGAGATTCTCAGAGGAACTGTTCACATACACCCTCACGGCGGTCACCTGCATGGCAGGGGAGAAAGAGGTAATGCAAAACGTGCACACACACACACACACACACACACACACACACACACTATAGTTGCCCTATGAGGTTCAGAAACACTTTAATTTCTGACATTTGCTTCTCAGGATAGGTAATCCAAATGCCCCAGTTGTTTCTCTTCATTCATATTATAACCAGGGTGGGTCTCAACCTTGATTGCACATTGAAATTGCATGGGGAGAATTTTTTTAAATGATGCCTAAATCCAACCTGCTAAAATTTTGATTCTGTTACTTTTAGATGAGACCAAATTATAAAACCTTCAAACAGCAAGCTGAGGAGTTTGAACGGAGCAGGCAACACAAGATTTTGAGAATGAACCCAGAACAGAAAAAGAAAGATACTGATGTGTTTTTCTTCTTGTTTGAATATAAATGCTAAAGATACAAATATCTAAAAATAAAACAACACGCACAAAGCCACCCTCCTTCAAAAACAAATCCCATGAGACCTTCAATTGCTGAAAAACTTTAATTTTGGGTTGGTAAATCATTCTGTGTTTCAAATCAAAATGTTATGACCACACTTTATTAAAGCCTAACAGATGGCCTGATGCTCCCACCAACAATAAATCATGACGCTTCCCTAGCAACAGATATCACAGGGCTGAGTATTCTTCTCTTTCCCTTGCTCTAAGGTATAAATCAATCCTTGACACAAAATGCTTTTTTATGTCAGTAACTCCATAGGTCTTTCTGAATACATGCATATCAATCCAAGAATTTAACCCCATTATGGTTATTTTAAAGACAGGAAAGTGAATGTGACTTTGGATCTAGATGGTGTTAGTGTTTTCTTTCTTTCTTTTGTTTTTTTCTTTCTTGAGACAGAGTCTCCCTCTGTTGCCTAGGTTGGAGTGCAGTGGTGTGATCTTGGCTCACTGCAACCTCCCGGGTTCAAGGAATCCTCGTGCCTCAGCTTCCCAAGTAGCTGGGATTACAGGTGTGCACCACCATGCCAGGCTAATTTTTGTATTTTTAGTAGATATGGGGTTTCACCATGTTGGCCAGGCTGGTCTCGAACTCCTACCTCAAGTGATCTGCCCACCTCAGCCTCCCAAAGTGCTGGGATTACGAGTGTGAGCCACCACACCTGGCCTTCTTTCAATTTTTGTAATACCATAGGCAACATGGAAGAGAATAAAATAGAAGAGAGATAGGGTGAAAACAACAACAACAAAATTTAATCTTCCACATGAGATTTTGTTTTTCTGATGCTTTAGTATTCTCTTGAAAACTTCTTTATTAGAAGAAAGAAAATGAAACAAGAAAATCCTGCAATTAAGCCCTAATGATCTATCGCAAATTCAAAATGGAAATTAGGAGGAAACAGAATAGCATAGATGTCATATACTGCCATTTGGTTCTCATATCATTCTCCTTAAGCCACTGCATTGCTTTTTAAATGTTAAAATAGCCCAAGAGTAACTTACTAATTTGAAAGAAAGTGCTTGCCCTGAAGGGAGAGTTTTCTTGTGCCTACACTCTACATGTTTCCATGGAAATTATGCTGCAGCTGAAAACTGCCACCATATCTCTAGCGAGACCTCTTTCTTAAGCTCTGAATCTTCCACAGGCACCTCACACTCAAAGCATCTGAAATGGAATCGATCACTCCCTTCACTCTTAACTTTAATTTCTTCTGAATTCCCTTGATTGTTGAATGGCCCCACCGTGCAGCCATTCATCTAAGCCTGAAACTGGAGATTCATCCTCGATTCTTGCTTCTTTAGTTCCTTTGATTCTATGTCCTTAATACCATTCACACCCAGATCCTCCCCTCCACCCCCAGTGACACTCTCATAGCTCAGTCCTGCATCACAGTGACCCTCCTTGGCAGCCCCTATCTAATCTTCCGACTCCAGGGCTGCACTTGCTAGAAGGGCAGTTTCATCTGTCATTCCTCATTCCCCTGTTGAAAAGGCCTTCAGTGGCTCTGAAGAATTTTTGGATTTACCCCAAAGTAACAAGAATACTATAATGAGTGCTCATATACTTATCATCCAGTTTTAATAATTACTAACAAATGTATTTTATTTCATTTATACCTCCTATTTCCCATACAGCCCCACCACTGGATTACTTGAAAGTACACACCATGCCGGGCCCGGTGGCTCACGCCTGTAATCCCAGCACTTTGGGAGGCCGAGGTGGGTGGATCACCTGAGGTTGGGAGTTTGAGACCAGCCTGACCAACATGGAGAAACCCAGTCTCTACTAAAAATACAAAATTAGCCAGACGTGGTGGCATATGCCTGTAATCCCAGCTACTCGGGAGGCTGAGGCAGGAGAATCGCTTGAACCCAGGAGGCAGAGGTTTCAGTGAGCCAAGATTGTGCCATTGCATTCCAGCCTGGGCAACAAAGAGTGAAACTCCGTCTCAAAAAAAAAAAAAAAAAGAAAGAAAGAAAGAAAGAGGTACACACCAAAGACCGCATCATTTATCTGCACCACAGTTCAGTCTATATCTCTAAGACACGAAGCTTTCTCTTTTGAACTTAAATACAACACCATTATCCCACTTGATAAAATTAATAATCCTAACAATTACTAACATCCACATAGTGTTGGAATTTTTTCAATTGTTTCAAAATTTTGTTCCAGTTAAAAAAAATTGGGCACAATCAAGACCCGTATGTTGTAGTTGGTTCATACGTCTTTTGAGTCTCTTTTAATGTAAAGGGTACCCCTCTCTCCTTTTTGGGGACACTTGTTTGTTAAAGAAAGCAGCTCACAAAACAGCATTACAAATCTGTAGAAGAACCCACGTTCCGGATTTTGTGGATTGCACCCCGCAGTGTCATTGAACAGGTTTTATTGATCTCCTGTATTGCCTGCAAACTGGTAGTTAGATCTAGAGGCGTCGTTAGATTCAAGTTGTCAAATTTCTCAATCTTTTTCGTGAATTTTGAGTCATAGTCAAGGAAGTTTTCATTGACGTCCTTGTTGCTGAAGAATTTCAGTTTCCGGTTACTGAAGAATTTGCTCATACTTTCTTTTAGTATTTTATGGTTTCATCCTAAAAAATTATTTAAACCTCTAATCCCTTTGTAATCAATACTTGCATGTAGTATAAGGAGTGATTGCAATTTTATCTTTGTTTCATACGGTTCTCCAGTTATTCCAACATCACTTACTTAAAAGTTCACCCTTTCTCCACGGATTTGAATCCCTCAAACCTCTTCTTGATGTCTTCCGTGCCTTCGTCTCTAGTTTCTTTGCTTACCAACACCTCCACTGTCTTGTCATGTCCAATGACTGTTTCTCAAAAAGGTTATGTCCCCAGTGTTGACTGGCCTTGGATATATTCCTCATTCTTAAAGTCTTCCTTTAGGAAGTCCTCCCTAACATTTTCCTACCCTACCAAATAAGTGGTGTCCCTCCCTTTTGTGGGTGTGCTGTGTGGCCTCTGATTACCTCTATATGGTATCTCTACCACATATAGCATCCTTAAAATGTAGTCAACTTTATTATTTTTCTTGGTCATTTCTTTTATCACTTAAGTTGAAATATAATTCATACATCACACAATTCATTCTTTTAAAGTGCACAATTCAGTAGTTTTTAATATATTCACCAAGTTGTGCAACCAACACCATTCTCTAATTCTAATATTTTTCTCACCCCAAAAAGAAACCTGTGCTCATTGGCAGTCACTCCTCATTCCTTCCTTCCCCCAATCCCTGGCAACCACTAGCCTAATTTATGTCTTTATGGATTTGCCTATATTTCAAATAAATGGAACAATGTGTCCTTCTGTATCTGGCTTATTTCCTTAGCATAATGTTTTTAAGGTTCATTCATGTTGTAGCATGTATCAGTACTTCATTCCTTTTTCTTACTAAATAATATTCCATTGCATGCACATACCACATCCTGCTTATCCATTCTTCAGCTGATGGACTTTTGGGTTGTTTTCACTTTTTAGCTGTTATAAACAATGTTTCTGTGAACATTTATATACAAATTTTTGTATGAACATATATTTTCCATTCTTTTGGGCATATGCCTATGAGTAGAATTGCTGGGAGACACGGTAACTCTATGTTTCACCTTTTGTGGAACTGCCAAAATGTTTTCCAAAGAGGTACATCATTTTACATTCCAGTGATTTACCTAGCAAGCAATATATAAGGGCTCTAGTTTCTCTACATCCTTGCCAATACTTGTCACTACCTTTTTTTTTTAATATAGCCATCCTAGTGGGTGTAAAATTGCATCTCATTGTGGACCACATGATATTTAAACTACTAGTTTACCTGCCTGGCTCTTCTAGGAAGCTGCAAACTTCATCTTTGGCATCCTTAGTGCCTGGCAGAGTGCATTAGCTTAGAAGCGGGCTCACTTTTGAGGCTGCAATACAGACACTCACCAGCATTATATAGCACGTGTTTTTAGAGCACACTTTGGTCCGGCTTAAAAGCTATAGCAGTCAGAACTGAGATAAAACCTAAAGAACTTGTCTGCCTCCCTTTTTTCACCTAAGATGCAACCTCCTCCTCTCTTCTTAAGTACTTAATGTCAGATGGGATTTCCTTCAATCTTTTTTTTCGCACTTTGATCTAAGGCAAAGATTTTCAAATTTTAGTGTGCGTTTTAGCAAAGCAAATCCCTCAAGTCAACCCCCAGCATTTCTGACTTGGCAGATCAAGAATAGAACGTAAAAATATAAATTTTTAGCAAGCTGCTGGGGGATTCTGATGTACATGGGTGGGGACTAGACTTTGGAAAGGATTGTTCCAAAGAAACCATCTAATGGCTAACTCCATTTGTCAGTAACTCGCCAACTGCCCATTGTTCTGAGATGTACATCCATGAGGTCACCAATGTTAGAGCTGGTCTGGAAGCCGGTGTTTGTTGAGGCTGACACTGGACTGGCAGAACAGATGTATCACTGCCATGATTATCCTACTTCACTGTTCATCTCCACACCCTCATTTTATTCCTGGCCTGGCTTTTGCAATCCACTTAACCTTTTTATTATTTAATGATGTTCTTACTAGTCATAATAAAAACAAACTCAGAGATATTGGCATAATAAATTGCCAAAAATACGTTAGAGAAGGAGCTAGAAGACATTGGGCAGTTTTTCAAGATGAACAGATAGTGGATTACCCCCAGGAAAGGATAAAGAGCCCTGATCAAAATTTGCTTTGCCTTTCCTGAGGCTACTATGCAGCTGAGAAAATTGGATTACATTTGCAGCAGCGAAGAAAGCTGTGTAAAGGCAAAACTAAATGAAGGACAGGGTATTGACCATGCTTAATGGGCGCTGACACCTTGTGAAAGGCCATTCCTGAGAGCTAAGATTTTTCCTCTTGTTGCTTTTTCCTGTTGTCATGACAACAAGAGCACTTTTATTGCATAAATCTGGTTTGCTTTCTGTGTTTACTACAAGCAGGAAATTGAATTATAGCTAGCTAAGAGAGAATTATTTAAGTACTTCCATCTCTGATATTAGATAGATCACAGTTATGAAAGGTCTTAAAGCTTAGAGACTCTCCTTTTAATCTTTCAGCATGTCAGTAGGGAAAGGTTCAAAATTATAAGGAATATATTTCTCTTGAGTAAAAGAATGGAAATGAATTCAATTCAAAAATCTAGTTAATTTTTGCTAAAATAATGATACTGCAGCCTATATTATTTGGAATATTAGATTAAGAATCAGAGATTATTGGTTTCCATTATTCAGCACACCACTGTTTTCCTGTATGATCTTGAAAAACTGATTCCACTTGTAAAAAAGCTACAACAGTATCTGCTGATGGTCCTTTTTACAGATGTTTAACTGTTTGAGTAACCGCGCTGTGTTTGGTTGTGTTTGCTGAGTGCACCTCTGCAGGCTCCTCTTCCCTCCCTCCTGTCTTTCCCATGCTCCCACTCTCATCCATGAAACATTTACTGAGGATTTGCCCTGAGTCAGGAGCTATGGGAGGTGCTGGGGATATTCTAAAGGCAACCGTGCTCTCGAGGAGGCTTACAATCTAGTCAGAAAGACAAATGGAAAAGGCACCAATAACTGCATAATGTGATGAGTATGATGGTAGCAATGTGAGCAAGTACTGTGGGTACACAGAGGACAACGTGATTACCACCTGGGGAGTCAGGAAAGCAGCACAGGCTTCCTACAAGTTGGGCTCTTCCACATAGGTCCTGCCATTGTCTGCTTGATGCATAAGACCTTCACCCAGTGTTGGAAAACCTTACATCTGGGAAGGTGCTTAGGGAGACCATCTACTCCAATGTACAGAGGAGGAGCCTGAGATAGACATGATGGCACCTCTCCGAGGATACTCAGCGATGGAAGAATCATGACCAGAACCCAAGCCTGTGTTCCAATCTCCACACAATGTTTGGTCAGAAGATGCTGCCATCACTGTTTTGAATCCCTGGCTCCACTGTACCCAATTCTGTATCATCTATTATTCTACTATGAAATGAAGAAGCTATATAAACACCATACAGAAGGGGAAGAGACAAGCCACAGACTAGGGATGTTTGTACATATAAAACAGGCAAAATATCAGTGTCTTGAATATATAAGGACCCTTAAAACTCATAAGAAAAAAACAACCACCAATGGAAAAAGTGGGTTAAGGATATAAACAACAACTGAAAAGAATGACCAGGCCAGGCGTGGTGACTCAGGCTTGTAATCCCAGCACTTTGGGAGGCTGAGTTGTGTGGATCCCTTGAGCTCAGGAGTTCGAGACCAGCCTAAGCAACATGGTGAAATCCCTGTCTCTATTAAAAAAAATACAAAAATTAGCTGCGTGCAGTGGCGTGCTCCTGTAGTCCCAGCCACTCAGAAGGCTGATGCAGGAGCATTGTTTGAGCACAGGATGCAGAGGTTGCAGTGAACCAAGATCAGGCCACTACACTGCAGCCTGGGCAATGGGAGTGAAACCCCTGTCTCAAAAAATATTAAAAAAAAATAATAAAAAGAATGACCAAAGAATCTGTGAAAAGATGTTCAGCACTTACACTCATCAGAAAGGTAAAGCCTCCCAAGTATTGACAATACCATGTTTGCAACATGTAGAGAAATAGAAATTTGCATATTGCAAATGAAAATGTTATTTGGTGCAATGACTTCAGTCAGTTGCCAATATCTACTACAGTTGAAGATGAGTTCGCATTACATCTAAGCATTTCCATGACTAAGTTTAGGCACAAGAAAATTCTTACATATGCACAAGGAGTCATAAACAAGAATGCTCACTGCAAGCATTGGTTGCAGCAGTAAAATTTGGAAACAACCTAAATGACAACCAAATAAACTAAATAATAGAAGTATGAAGAGATAAATTATATTCATGCAATGAAATGCTATACAGTGGTTAAAAGCAAATGAACTGAAATATGGATCACTATGGATAAATCTCAAGAAGATACATTGAGAGAAGAAGCAGGTTGCTGAAGGAAACATACTTAATTTTCTCATTTATTTAACTTTGTAAACAAGGGAAACAATGCAACATTTTTATCTGTACATCTTCAGTAAAATATATATACTCAGAAATGATAAACATCACATTTAAAATAATGGATTTCAAGAATTTTGAAGGATCTGAGACTTTACTCCTTTGCCGCAGTGTCATTGATACTGGGAGAAGAACATCTCCTGGGTTGGAAACAAATAATTTACTGACTCTTGTCAGGGTAAGCAGCGTTAGCTTCACTTCTTCTGGTCCCCCAGTACTATGAAGGTGACATAGATGGGTCCAGATGGATACCTACCTACATGCAGGGGGTTGCACTACAGGGGAGGAACCCTGAGCTTAGAAAACCCAAGTTTTTTATAACAGACAGTAAGTCTGTCTTTCCTTTAGTCCACAGGGAGATATCATTTGCTTTCTGAGGCTGTTTGCTATGCAAATATGCTTGAAATGATAGTATTTTAAAAACTTCAGTTGGTGCCTTCCTGTAAGATGTGCAGAAATCAAGAGAACCTATGAAGGACTGTCTCCCCAAAATGGTCACTTTTAGGGATGGAGGAAGAGGATGAGGGTGAGGAAAAACAGGAAATATATTATCCTTTTATTTCTTAAGCAGAGTGTGAGGCACATATGTGCTTGTTACATTATTTTCTATACTTGTTTTATGTCTAGAATGTTTCCTACTAATAATAAAAAAGAAGCCATGATGTGCTGGCCTTTGTGTTTGCCCACTTCTGAGCGACAACCCTCATTTTATAAAGGCTCCTTGTTATGCACAGGTGTGGCAGAACCCAAAACGTACTCTCATTGCTCTCCTGGCTCATTTGCCTCGGTGTACGCTTACTCTAGTGTTTGGCTTGCTTATGCTAACTTCATAGATCAGATCCCCCCCCCTCTGTCTGTCTGTCTCTCTCTCTCTTTCTGTCTCTCATATGCAAGTGTGGAAACTCTATTTCAGGATGTGGTGCTAAAGAAGCACTAACTGCCTCTCTTTAGGTCTCAGCCAGTGGCAGAACTTTGCATTGTCTCTGACCTCATTCACATAGCTCATTTCTCCATTTCTCGGCCCTGGAAAAGAAATATAGCCAGGGGACCCGGGTGAAGTTGGTATTACATTGAACAGTAATGTGCAAGGCTTGATTCTGTGTCATCAGGTTAGCTTCCTAGGATGCCGTAACAAGGTACCACAAAGTAGGTGGCTTGAAACAACAGAAAGTTATTCTTTCACAGTTCTTCAGACTAGAAGTCTGGAATGGAGGTGTTAGCTGGGCCATGCTCCCTCTGAGACCTTCCTCTGGATAGAAACCTTCCTTGCCTCTTCCTGCCTTCTGGTGGTGTCTGTGAACCCTTGGCATTCCTTAGTGTGTGAATCACTGTTTGCTAATCTCTCCCTTCTCTGCCTCTGTTGTTACATGACGGTCCCCCTGTGTGTCTCTGTCTTCACATGCTGTTCTCTGTGTGTGTGTGTGTGTCCAAATTTCCCTCTTCTTATAAGTATTTCAGTCATTGGATTGGGGCCCTAATGACCTCATCTTAACTGGGTCACATCTGCAAAGATGATACTTCCAAATAAGGTCACATTCATAGATTCTAGGGGTTAGGCCCTCAACATATATTTTTGGGACAACAAATCAACCCATAACATTAGGTTTGTAGGATTTTAAAGCAACTCATTCTCCAAAACTCTACCTTTCCCTTACTGTCATCTTATCTTCAGCTTTTACTTACTTGCTGTTAAAGTAAATTAACATGGAGGCCAGACCTGAAGAATTCCTGAGTAGACGAAGCCAGTTAGGCCTCATAAATGTCCTAAACTTTGCTTGACTTGCAAACATAAGCTGGGATGACGGGCACTGTGGCTCCTGCCTGTAATCCCAGCACTTTGGGAGGAGGTGGGTGGATCACCTAAGGTCAGGAGTTCGAGACCAGCCTGACCAATGTGGTGAAACCCGCCTCTAGTAAAAATACAAAAATTAGCTGGGCGTGGTGGTGGGCACCTGTAGTCCCAGCTACTTGGAAGGCTGAGACAGGAGAATGGCTTGAACCCAGGAGGCGGAGATTGCAGTGAGGCGAGATCGTGCCACTGCACTCCAGCCTGGGTAACAGAGCCAGACTCTATTTCAAAAACAAAAACAAAAACAAAAACAAAAAAAAACTTAGGGCATACCAATCAGAAGCCACAGACTAACTTACAGTTCTGTAACTAGGAACTTTCCAGCAGGATAAACCAAGTAAGGCAGTTGTGTAACTGTAACTAATAAAATACTTTCTTTTCTTCATTTCTATTTTCACCCTATCAAAGCTTTCTTGTGTTCCCTTGGTCGAGCCCAGGAAACCACTTTGGTTTGGAGCTGCCTGATTGATGGATCTCTGTTTGCTCAAATACTCTCTTTAAATTCGTATTGTGCTTCAGTTTACTTTTTAACGCTGCCAAGACTCTTCATGGGATTGCCAGTCACAGCTGGCCGAGTGAAGATGGGACTGCTGGGAGAGTCTGGTGACCGTTGTATAAAAACAGCTGCCCCTGAGCAAAGCAGACCTGCAGTCCTGAATCCCTTTCTTATCAGAAGCTAGTAATTCTCATTACATGGAGCATTTCATCCCAAGCTTTTCATAACTACTGCAGAGAGTTGAGCTGCTTCCATCACAAGTTATACTTTTTTAAAAAAGATAAACATTAAAATAATTTCTATAGTTATTGATGTGACTGTTTAAGATTCCTTCAGTCTGATTCAGACTTTAAAACTATCTTCTGTACACTTACAGCATAATAAAGAAAGATATATAGAACTAGATTTTATTTCTGACACTAACACCTACTAGCTGGGTGGCCTTGGACAAATCACTTAAATTATCTGGCCTTCGGTTTCTTCAATTGTAGAATGGGGACTGTAATACCAGACTACCTATCTCCCTGGGCAGTTTCATCCATCAAATGGTGAATGATGTGGGGCTGTGTTTTGTGACTTCAAAGAGCACCGGGGAGTGCAGGAGGCAGAGCTGTTTCCATTCCCATCCACTCGTTGGTCAGTCAGTTATTGACTGTCTGTTTCCTATGTGTGGAGACACACCTATAAGCTCAATCACCCCTGGCAAAAAAAAAAAAAAAAAAAAGAGAGAGAGAGATTATATAGTCCATCTCATGTAGGATATTAATTTCTTTCCACAGCCTGGCTTCCAGCTAGCCTGGAAGAGCTCATTCCAGTGAATTCCATCTCATTGAAAAGTATAGTTTATTCCTTGGGAGCTATTTATTCCCTACACTTTTAAATTCTCAACATTTTGTACTCAGAGCACTTTTCTAGAAAGAGGCAGTTTCCAGACCTCATCTCACCAATTTCATTATGCCTAACAATAATCTAGAATAAATATAGCCATATAAGCCTTCATCCTTCGGTTTATAATCTATATTTTATATTAAAATGTTCAATTCAATACAAACACAGAAAAACATTGAAGAGAAGGATAATCATTGGCAGGCTAAGAATACAGAAAAATGCACAGTCAGATTCTGGCTACTTTCTGATGAACTTTGTTCAATCAATAAATGTTTGACTCCCTATCCTGTGAGAAGCATTGTTCTGGACACAGGAGATACATTAATCAGCAGTGTAGACGTAGCACTTTTCTCTTTGACATCAGAGGTTTGCGAACAGGATGCCAGTGAACAAGCCATTATATTGACATTCAAGTTCCTGTGGGATTGCATGACATAGATTTTGGGGGGAATATTTTCCTAAAGGATGAGTAGGAATTAACCAGAAAAGGAGGGGGAGGGCAGAGCAAGATAAGTTTCCAAACAAAGGCTACAGTGTAGTAGACATAAGGAAGGAGAAGAGAGACGGTAAGAGAAGCATATTTGAAGAATTAAGAGAAAATGAGTTTGGCTGGAGCATGAGGTGCATGAAGGGCTATTATAATCCCAAAAAGTGCTATAAGTCATATTGGGGCAGTTGGGGCTTTATTCCAAGGACTAAAGAAAGCCTTTGGAAGGTTTTAAGTGCCACCATGTTGCCATGCTCATCCCTGGAAACTCAGTGTTGCCTCTGTTGCTGCTGAACAGCTGCTTTCCTGTATCATTGGTTCCCAAGTCAAAGTCTAGGGAAAGCAGATCTGATTGGTAGCATCTTGGCTACATGCCCATGCCTGAGCTTGGTGGGGGGTAAAAATAAGAGGGGGGATGAGAAAGTAAGTGCTTGGTGTTGATCTTCTGTCATGAAAGGGGTTCTACCTCTAGTTAATACTTAGGAAATGGAGAATTTCCGCCGAACACATAAGAATGATGTATTAGTCCATTTTCATACTGCTGTGAAGAAATACCCAAGACTGGGTAATTTATAAAGAAAAAGAGGTTTAATGGACTCACAGTTCCACATGGCTGGGGAGGCCGCACAGTCACGGCAGAAGGCAAAGGAGGAGCAAAGGCATATCTTGCAAGGCGGCAGGCAAGAGAGCGTGTACAGGGGAACTGCTTTATAAAGCCATTAGATCTTGTGAGACGTATTCACCATCATGGGAACAGCATGGGAAAAACCCATCCCCATGATTCAGTCACCTCCCACCGGTCCCCTCCCATGACACATGGGGATTACGGGAGCTACAATTCAAGATGAGATTTGGATGGAGACACAGTCAAACCATATCAAATGGGGTTCAGATTGCGCATTCAAAACATGATTAAGCTCCCTTACACTTGGGACCCTTTTAACATGCAATAAATAGTGAGACTATCCGAAAGAGCAGTTGTTCCATGGAACGTACTTTGGGAAATACTGTCCTGGATATTTTTCATGGAAACTGGTGTGAAGATATTATGTTCTGAAGAATCTAACAGATTCTGGGCAACCTTTGCCTCTCACTCCATTTTTTTTTTTTTTTTTTTTTTTTTAGAGATGGAGTTTCACTCTTGTTGCCAGGCTGGAGTTCAATGGCACGATCTCAGCTCACTACAACCTCTGCCTCCCGGGTTCAAGCGATTCTCCTGTCTCAACCTCCCAGGTAGCTGGGGTGACAGCATGCACTACCATGCCCGGCCAATTTTTTGTATTTTTAGTAGAGATGGTGTTTCACCATGTTGGCCAGGTTGGTCTTGAACTCCTGGGCTCAGGTGATCCACCCATCCAGCCTCCCAAAGTGCTGAGATTACAGGCGTGAGCCACCGCGCCGGCTTCATTGGTTTTTCAGTCCCACTGACATCCCTCTGGCTTGAGACAGCCCCAGGCTTGGCTCCTGGGAGGCAGCCAACAGCCTGGGTTGGTTCAGCCTCCTCGTAGGTATCTGAGTGTGCTCATCTCCTATGCATGATTTCTTTTTTCCTCTTTATCTTTCCTGTCTCTTTCTACTTCTTGCTAGGTCTCATACTCCTGTGAGGGGATTGGAAAAGGAAAAATAATTATTTTTCTGGTTTGAGACAGATCTCAAGCATCCATGCCCTAGATTTTATTTCTATACATTGCGGGCAAGTATCTTCTAGAACTATTCTGGGGCCTACTTAATTAATGCTCTGAAGATGGAAAAGTAGTAGAAAATTATTGTTATGATTGTAAGAGATATGATCTGACACTTACCAGCCTTTTATTTTCATAATAGAATTTATTGCCAGACTGGCGCCATTTATAACTTTAAATACGTGTTTGTCAGGATATAAGTGTTACCTAAAGGAAACTGCTTTCTAAATGAGCAAAACCAATCATCTGCAAACATCTTCCTCTTCAAAGACAACCTCTTGAGACAAGCAGAAGAGGCTTCAGGTAAGGCCATGTTTAAGAGAGAAAACCATTTCTAATCGTGGAAAGAACATTGTGGTAGAGATGATCTATACCACTTGAATTCACTCTGATACTCAGAGGAGATGTTCGTCTTTTGATGGATGAAGGTAGATGACAGCAGCACCCCAGCTTTTTCCCCTGTCACATCTTGGTCCCTGCCTATGTCTGGGCCCAGGAAGCTGTTAACAAATGCCCCAGCTTCAGCTCCCTCTATGAAGACGTTTGATGGGATTGGTTATGGGGTTACCAAGCATCCAAAACCCTTGCATGTTCTGGAGGAGCCACTCCTCCTCCACCCCACTCTGTGAGTTTTGTGGGACGCAAGGCTGCCTATGGATGTCAAAGGGGCCGGATACAGGACCTCCTGTGCTTGGGTAGATGGATATGCCCATTTGGTACATTCAATTGTGAGTAAATGACACAAAAATGAAGAGAGAGTTTCGAGTTCATTGGCAATGGTGATATCAATAAGGTCCATAGCAGCAGGGTCCGGGGTGACCGTATGTAGTGGCAGTGTAGGCAGTGGTGTGGGGGAACAACCCCAAGCAAACCATTCCTGTGGCATGACTGCTGCTATAATTTCCTGCAGCGTAGTCTCCCTTGGTCCCCAAATGTTGTCTGAGCCCAGTAACTTATGTTTGTGAGCTACTGGGTATCTTTTTAATGAATTCTTTTTCTGTTTATATTTGCCAGTTGATTTCTGTTGTTTGTAGCTAAGACCCCTGCCTGAACCTATGTCCTCTTTCCTTTTCTGTCCATGTCACTCACACCTCACAGCAATTTTAGAGTCTCCCTGTCTACAAACCTCCCCAAATCTTCATTGCACACCTAGATCTCACCACTGTTTGTCTCTCTCCTTATCCTCCAATGTTTATCCCTTTGTTAACCAGATAAACATTGTCTGATTCTTAGAAAGCTATAATTCTTCCTCCCCGGTAAAGCTGGTATGGAGAGAAAGGCCAGGCAAATACAGGGTATTTTTTAGAATGTAGGAGAAAAGAAGAAAATACAACCGTGGACACTCAAGTGTTAACTTTTTGGCCCATAACATAGGCTCCGGGTAGGGGGTTATTGAAGATAGGTGTGAGTCACTTTGTTCACAAAAGGGCAGTTAAATCTAGAGGGAGAGAAACAGTCAGTTAGTCCTGTTCGTCATGGCTTATCTTCGTGGCCGCTTAGTGGGGACCCAGAAATACCAGTTCTCGGGAATAACACTTCCCTGAAGTCACAGACAGGCCAACTGCTCGGGTCTCCAAGATGCCATGTCCCTGACACAAAGAAGGAACCCAGCATTGATGAAAATAAAACACACACACACACACACACACAACTAAAGCTTACCCCTTGGGATCCACAGGGAGTCAGAGTAAGATCATGGTTCATGGGAGGCTGTGGCTCTTTTAAACACTGAAGAAAATTTGACAACTTGACAGTTTTACTTAGTATCAACCCAGCTTGCCTGGTACACAAACAGATGGCTGGACAATTCATTGGGGGGAAATGATAATAAAAAACCTCGTTTCACTTTTCAGTAATTGTAAGGGAGTCAGACATAGTCTTAAATTGCATGATCAAAAGACGTGACTGTGAAAATATGATATGATATTCAAAAATTATTTTTGTTGTTGATAAGCATAGCTGATGTGCTCTTGTGGGCGCATCTTGTGATTTAGTAGAAATATCTTGAGGAAATACCCTTAGGAACTTGAATTACATTCCTGGTTACGCTTCAAACTAGTACATGATTTTGGGCAAGTAATTTATATCACTTACTCTCAGTTTTCTTCTTTGTTAAATGGGAAGAGATTGGGAGATTTAAAATGTACTTTGAACCTCAAAATAGAAATACCATTTGACCCAGTAACCACATTACTGGGTATATGTCCAAAGGAATGTAAATCATTCTGTTATAAAGGCACCTCCATGCATATGTTCACTGCAGCACCATTCACAATAGCAAAGACATGGAATCAACCTAAATGTCCATCAATTATAGATTGGATAAAGAAAACGTGGTATATATGCACCATGGAATACTATGCAGCCATAAAATAGAATGAGATTATGTCCTTTGCGGGGACATGGATGGAGTGGAGGCCATTATCCTTAACAAACTAACACAGGAACAGAAAACCAAATACCACATGCTCTCACTTGTAAGTGGAATCTAAATGATGAGAACACATGGACACGTAGATGGGAACAACACACACTGGGGCCTACTGGAGGGTGGAGGATGGGAGGAGAGAGAGGATCAGGAAAAATAACTAATGGGTACTAGGCTTAGTTGAGTGATAAAATAATCTGGGTGATGAAATAATCGTACAACAAAGCCCCATGACGCAAGTTTACCTATACAACAAACCTGCACATATACCCATGAACTTAAAATAAAAGTTTAAAAAGGAACAAAATAAAACTTCAAGGAAAAAACTTAAAAAAAATTTTTTAAGGTCTTTTGAATTCTTAAAATATAGCTACCTCTTTCGTATGGTTCAAAGGATTTTTATATGTTTCTTTTAGCTATGGACGAAAAAATCCAGAAAAGAAGTCTCAAATGCAAGCCCAGTTATATTTCTGTAGCTAAAGACAGTTGACAAAGATAAGCTCATTGACTTGGATAAAGGAAATGATGAAACATGACATCAATACAATTATATACAGACTGCCCAAGGCACATGTCTTCTTCATCTTCCACCACTGGAAGACAGATTTCTACCACTGGAACTCTATGGCAAAACCTTGATAATTGGGAGATCAGCCCTCTAGCAACTGAGATTATTTGTTATGGCTCTGAATCAGAAAGTAAAAAAGAAAATTTACCTCTAATCTAAGAAAATAGAATATGCTTGCCATTAGCAAAGCCTCAAACAACCACAGGATATTATCCAGAAAAGAGGGAGAATCTTGATGGGCTGACCCTATTCATAAGAAATTTGAAAGACAAAAAGGATAGAAGCAGAGAGACATAGATACATAGGGAAAGGGAGTGGTAAGAGAGTGGTAGAGTTTAGCAATGCTGGCAGCAGAAGGGAAGGTTGGGAATGGTGATAAGAACACAGAGCACCAGGTGTGGGGCTGCTTCCAAGTCTTTGCACCAAGGCAAAGCATAATTGTAAACATGTACACAATAGTGTAATGCTAAAAATATAGGGAGATATTTTCAACAAATGATGCTAAAACAACTGGACAGCATATACAAAAAAAGAAAAATCCATCTAGACAGAGACCTCATAACTTTCACAAAAATTAACGCAAAATGGATTATGTCTAAGTGTAAAATGAAAAATTATAAAACTTCCAAAAGATAGCATAGGAGAAAAATCGAGGTGAGTTTTGATTTGGTGACAGCTTTTTATATACAGCACCAAAAGCATGATCCATGAAAAAAATTAATATGATAGTTTATTAAATTAAAAATGACCTGTGTAAGATACTACTAAGAAAATGAAAAGGCAAGGCTCAGACAGGGAGAAAATATTTGTAAAGTATTTATCTGATAAAGGACTGGTATCCAAAATCTACAAAGAACTCTTCTCAACAATAATGAATAAAACAACCAAATTTAAAAATAGGCAAAAGATCTAAACAGACACCTTACCAGAGAAGATATATAGATGGTAAACAAGCATATGAAAATATGCTCAACAACATTGGGATTTGCAATTAAAGGGAATTGCAAAGCAGCAATGAGATGCCATATACACTTATTAGAATGGCTAAAAGACAAAATTCTGGTAACACCAAATGCTGATGAGGTTGTGGAGCAACAGGAACTCTCATTCATTGCTGGTGGTAATTCAAAATGATACAGCCATTTTAGAAGAAAGACAGTTTGACACTTTCTTACAAAGCTAAACGTAGTCTTACTACATAGTCCAGCAATCATACACCTAGGTATTTACCCAAATGAGTTGAAAATTTATGGCCACACAAAAACCCACACACACATTTTATAGCAGCTTTCTTCATAATTGCCAAAAATTGATAGCAACCAAGATGTCCTTTAATAGAGGAATGGATAAACACACTGTGGTATATCCAGACAATGAAATATTATTCAGCATTAGAAAGAAATGAGGCATCAAGCCATAAAAAGACATGGAGGAACCTTAATGTTTTACATTTTCCTATGTAAAAGAAGCAAGTATGAAAAAGCTACAAGTTGTATAATTCCAACTTCTGCCTTCTTAGGGTTCTGGCTGGGCCTGAAAATTACATTGGCCTAAGATAGATCAACAGAAGAAAACCATACAAAGTTAATATAAGCTTTTTTGTGTGTGTGACACGGACACCCTCATGAGGAAATGAAGACCCAAAGCACGGTTAGATTTGAATACTTATATATTGAATTAGACAAAGAGTAGTAAATTGTAAAAACGTGACAAGGCAAAGGGGTTTGGGCTAAGGTAGTTAATGGCAGGGAGAAGTGGCCAGGAAGATAAGTGTTCGTCTAATAACATTTGTACAGAGGACCTTCTTTCTCAACTTCCCACCCTCAATGATGAGAATGTTACTTTCCTTTTAATATAGAGAGTATCTTTCACATGAATTACATTTCCTGCTTTTAAGAAACAGAATGAAGGTCAGAGTGACCTTCTTGCATCTGTTGTTTTTCAAGTATTTTTAACTCAGAATAGTCAATATGCCAGAGTAGCATATTGTGGAGTGGCATGTTCTGAACTCCTTCACAACTACGTGACATTCTGGAAAAGGCAAAACTAGAGAGACAGTAAAAATAAAACAAAACCAGTGGTTGCCTGGGGTTCAAGAGAAGGGAATAAAGGATGAATTAGTGGAACACAGACTATTTTCAGGGGGTGAAACTATCCTGTACAGTATCATAATGATGGATACACAACTTTATGTATTTCTCAAAAATCACAGAACTATGCAACACCAAGAGTGAACCCCAATGTAAAATACAGATTTTAGTTAATAATAAATACATATTGGTTCAATATTAGTGTACCACAATAATGCAAGATGTTAATAATGAGGGAAATTTTATGGGGGTGGGGTGGAGAGAAGGTATCAATAAGGAAGTAAACCAAGTCAAAATACTTTAGGATCCTGGGTTAGGCAGAGAGAGGGCAAATTTGTATTTATGCTCTTGAAGGTCCAAGGTATCAACTCTAAGTACCCCACGCAACCAGAGAATGCTTTTACTCAGGACAACATATTACTTCATGATAAACTTTAATTTTGCCACAATTTAAGAAATAAAGTTTTTTATTCAAATGCTTAGAGTTTAATCAAAATATAGGTGATCTTCGCCTTTAAATTAATCGTACTTTACTATTCATAATTACGTATTAGCACCCCTGGCCAGCCTTGAGACCAACTGTAGAAGGCTAGGTCCAAAAGAAAGTTTCTTAAAGTTATGATTTGAGAAATAGCTCCTAAAATGCTTTTCAGTGGTCCAAATAGGGAGAAAATTTCCTGGTTCTTGGGAGCTGTGCCAGGGAGGTGAATTGTAAATAGCTTTCTTATCAGGAAAGAAGGTGTATATTCAACTTTCTCTGGACACACTTTTCCAATTTTAGTATATGTGCTGCCGAAGCGAGCACTGGACACACTTTTCAACATAAGCTACCTTTAAACCAACTTCACTCTTCTTGTTCAACTTGCTGAAAAATGCCCTGTTCAATCTTATACAAAAATCAGCATCTCCATGTCCTTCTTTCTAACGGCAAAATCAATTTCTTTATTATTGTCACAGCAAAAAAAAGAAAAAAAAAATGAGGGAATGAGAATTCAAAGTAAGGAATTATTTCAACAAATAATTTTTAATTAGTTTTATTATTAACAACATTTAATATATAACCTATATTTGCTGTATAACACTGAGCTTTAATTTTCCCTCTATGAGAGCAACTTTTTTAGCCTTCACATATGAATAAGAACATTCCTCTACAGGAATGGAGCGCTCTCTTTTTTATAAAGAAGGTTTTTGCTTTTATTATTATTTTTAATTGACACATAAAAATTGTACGTATTTCTGGGGATAGTGTGATATTTTGATACATGAATGAAATGTGTAATGACCAAATCAGGCTAATTAGCATATCCATTGCCTCAAACATGTATCACATCTTTGTGTTGGGAACATTCAAAATCAGCTCTTCTAGCTATTTGTGAGGTTGGTTTTTATGTGTGGGTGAAATAGAAAAGACTGATTAGATTATATCACCTGGCAGATCCATGATATGCTTGATATTTTCCTTTTCAAATAAGCAGAAAGCATAGTGAGGACCAGTTGCAAATAGCTTCTTAGTTGTGCTTTTGAATCATTAGTGCACCACCTTGGTGTGTTGACATGAAATTTCTGTTAGCTCCAAAGTTAAACAATGTAGGAAGAGCTGGTTAACTTACTCTTAGGTACTGCATGGCAACAGATGGTAACATGAATACTGTGTGGTTATTTCTATTTGAAAAGAAGAAAGAAATGCTGGTATCTTCCAGCAACAAAGAGGTTTCAAGGTATCACAAGTATCTTCAAGACCAAGTCTCTTGGTCTTTTAGATTCAAGTCCACAGAGAGAAATAAATGACATAGAAGATACTTCAACTAACAAGTTGAAACCAAAAGTAAGAAAGGAAGAAGGGCTGAAAATTTCTAGACATTGTGTCAGATGCTTAAAATATCCCAGAAAGGACCATAGCATCAGTAAAACAGTAAAACAAAATGACAACCAAAAAGCCAAACTCAACATGATAGCAATCTTATTGACATGGTACTCAGCAGGAATGCCAGCCAGGGAAAAAAGGAAACTGAAATACAAGTTCAGCACATGCGGCAGGAATGGATGGAAACAAAACAAAATCACTTTCAAGAAGTGAAGAACCCTATGGGAATCTTCTAAAAAGGAAGAGGAAAAAAAAAGCAGTTTTAAAGAAACAGTAAAATTTTCATTTGCTTCTTTTTATGAGACAAACAGTTAGAAATGTTCTTTTTGGCAAGAAGCTTATTCTACTTGTCTATAGTTAAGAAAAAAATTACAGTCTGACACATGGTGGAACAATGACTCTTAATGCTTCAATAAAGGTTAAAAATGCAATCCTCTCATCTTATCAGTGGGGAAAATAAATCTCAGGGGGAGAAAAGGGTTTGCTGAAGGTCCCCAGGTAAAGGGATAAACACACATGTCTCCTGGTACTCCATCCCATGCTCTTCCCTAGTGCTGCTCTGCCTCTTAGTTGTTTGTTTTCCTTGCCTACGTAAAAGTAAAATGCGTTTACCGTAAAATATTTGGAAAATACATAAAAGTTCAGAAAAGAGCATTCAAATCTCCTGCAATCTTACTACCCAGAAATAATGCAAGGTTTATCATATTTTGGAAACCACTAATGAGAACTTATACTATAAAAAATGAGAATTCAACAGTCCATGACTTGGGTAAAATTGTGGTCCTAAAATCAGGCACTCAGGAGTCCTTGCCTTAGGTATCACTGATATAATTTGTTTCACTATTCAGGCTTTCATTTTCTCATGAAAAAGAAATTATGTACTTATCTCTTTAACTGCAAATTCAAAACTGAGAATTAGTGAACTTATTAAATGGTCTAGGGGCAGATCTGCATGTGATCCAACAGAAAATCTGGATGATGGAACCGAAAAGATGACTGGATGACAACCGATCATGTCATCTTTCCTTGTGATTCCTTAAAAGCCATTGAAATATCATTTTGCTGGTGATGGGGAGAGGAGAGAGGAAACCTGCTTTCTGTGTTAGCGTGAGAGAGAGATTCTTAATATATACCCACAATATAAAATACTTAGAATGATAGGTTGTTTATAACAAGATTTTAATGTAAATGAAAGCAATAATTGGATCAAATAAGAATTTATATGCCCATGCTGATACAAATAAAAAAAAATAAGTAAATAAATAAATGAGAGAAGAAAAATTTCTTTCTTACAGTAGAATATTAACTGATAAACATAGAAGGAACAATGAATTAGAAGATCGCAAGTTGGAAACCATCATAGTAATATCTAATTCAGGCAGGAATAATCAATGGATGCTAAAAGTAGTTGTTGAAAGTTTGATGAGGCACACAGTACTTACGTAGTATCAAGTATTGCTTCACAATGACTTCCTTTTTTTTGTTTTTGAGACGGAGTCGCTCTGTCGCCCAGGCTAGAGTGCAATGACGCAACATCAGCTCACTGCAACCTCCGCCTCCCGGGTTCAAGCAACTCTCCTGCCTCAGCCTCCTGAGTAGCTGGGATTACAGATGCCCTCCACCATGCCTGCCTAATTTTTGTATTTTTAGTAGAGACAGGGTTTTGCCATGTTGGTCAGGCTGGTCTCGAACTCCTGACCTCAGCTGGATCTGCCTGCCTTGGCCTCCCAAAGTGCTGGGATTACAGGCATGAACTACCGCACCTGGCCCACAAATGACTTCTTAATTATGAAAGGGATTATGCGATGGTGTGATGTCAGCTTACTGCAACCTCCACTTCCCAGGTTCAGGTGATTCTCCTGCCTCAGCCTCCTAATTAGCTGGGATTACAGGCATGGGCCACAACGTCTGGCTACTTTTTTTGTATTTTTAGTTGAGATGGGGTTTCACCATTTTGGCCAGGATGGTCTCAAACTCCTGACCTCAGGAAATCCATCCGCCTTGGCCTCCCCAAGTAACCCTTTTATTCCTTATAAATTACCCAGCCTCAAAAGAATAAAAACACACTAAGATAGTAACTAAGTTGATCTAGTTGAGAACTAGGATTTTTGGCATGAAAGACAGAAGATGTGGATGTAATATCTTCCATGTGGATGAAGTTAAGTAAAAACCCTATATTTCTGAATTTGAATTGGAAGTAATAGTGTAAACTTATGATCTATTTCTTAGCATGCCCACTGAAAAGGCTTAGATAAAGGTTACCAATCCATTCCTAATAAGGGCCCCTAGTTCCCAAACTGTGGTCTCTAAAAGCTCTATCGCTCCAAGGAATAGCCTTGGACCTTCCTGCAGAAATGACTGGTTGCAGGTTGGGAAAGGAATAACTTCATACCAGAAAGCAAGGAGGCTGTCAAAGAGCAATTGGGTTTTACCAAAAGAATTCAGGAGCCAACTTGAATTGCCTTTTGCTGGCCAAAGATGAACAATTTAAACTTAAATAAGGATAATAACTGTATTGGAATAAAATGTATCAGATATGTTCAAATGCATAAGCTCATGATTATGCTAAATAAAATCTCTTTGATCATCATTATAGGCTATTAGGAGACCAACTCATTATTTTAAAAAATGGTAAAGGTAAAGAATAAGACATTTATTTCATTTTTTCTTTACAAACAGTAGCTCAAGGTAACCAAATAGCCAACAAGGTGAAGTTTCCCGTTATAGAAGTATTCCAGCTCATAAAATGAAAAACAAGTAATAGAATTAAAATATCATTATCTTGCTGTTCCTAATGAATTCATGGAACTGGACAATGATGATCAATGATGGCTACCACTAAAAAAAAAAGACACAATCAGACATTATGTGCTTTCTGGAAGAAATATACCACATCACCTTCGATGTAGTCTTGCCAAAACATAAATTGGATATATTTTTCCATATCTGAAATGCCTTTCCCCTTTCTTTCTGCCAACCAAAATTTTGCTTACCTATCATAACCTTCTCAAGTCTCATTTCCTCCAACAAAGCTATGTGTGGGAGGTATGTCCTCTCTTAAATCTTATAGTACTTGGAGAACTGCTGTTCAATAAAAATAAAATGTGAGCCGCATATGTGTTTGAAAATTTTCTGGTAACTACATTAAAATGGCAAAGAGAAACAGGTAAAGTTAATGTTATGACTATAGTTAATTTAATATATCAAAAATATTATTTAAACACAACATACAAATACTAACGACACATTTACTATTATTTTTGTTGTATGGTCTTCAATATCTGGTATGTATTCTACGTTTAACAGCACATTTCCATTCAGACTAGTCACATTTCAAGTGCTCAATAGCCATTGGACAGCACAGACTTACAGAATCCGTCACACAACTTAGCACCTGATTGTCAAGTCTGGGTAGGCAGAAGGCAGCTCCTCCATAACATCAGAGCCATAACTGGAGTAATGTTATCTCCTAAACAACCCATGACACACTGATGCCCTGTTTTCAGAGTCTCTGAGAAAAATGTAGGAGGTGATTGCTACAGATTGAATGTTTGTGTTCCCACCAAAATTCACATGTTGAAACTTAATCCCCAATATGATGGATTTGAAAATAGGGCCTTTGGAAAGTAATTGGGTCACAAGAGCATTCATGGAGGGATTGCTGCTCTTATAAGAAGAAGCATGAGGCCAGGCACAGTGGCTCATGCCTGTAATTCAAGCACTTTGGGAGGCCAAGGTGGTTAGATCACCTGAGGTCAGGAGTTTGAGACCAGCCTGGTCAACATGGAGTAACCCTGTCTCTACTAAAAATATAAAAATGAGCTGGGTGTGGTAGTGCATGCTTGTAATCCCAGCTACTCTGAAGGCTGAGGCACTAGAATCACTTGAATCTGGGAGGCAGGGATTGCAGTGAGCTGAGATCGTACCACTGCACTCCAGCCTGGGTGACAGAGTAAGAGTCTGTCTCAAAAAAAAAAAAAAAAAAAAAAAAAATGGAGGAAGACACATGAAAGACTATTCTTCTCTCTTTGCTCTTTTGGCCATGTGAGGACACAGAAAGAAGGAGCTTGTCTACAAACCAGGAAGCAGGCCATGACCAGACATGAGATTTGCCGATGGTGGTCTGTTATATCCGCCTAGGTGGACGGAGACAGTCCAATCATTCAGATAATGTGCTAATGAGATGAGTCTTTCCTCCAATGAGCACTAGTGCAGTTCAGCAAAAGGACATAGGAGGATAGCAGGGGAGGCTTCTTGGCCTCAGTACATAAAGAGTAAGCATTCCTATACGAGACAGGGAGAACTCAAGCCATCATATCAAAGTTCTAAATTCTTCCATGTAATTAGTAATGCATATAGCTAGAAGTTACCACTGGAGTGTCCACATGAACATTTCATTGTTCTTAAGGACTGGGTAGGCTTTTTGAATCTGGATCCAAGAGACTGGTTTAACTTGTTCTGCGTGTACAACCACTGGTTTATATTAATAAAGCTGAGGGTTGTTCCTTGGGCGTGGAAAAGTATATGTCATTAAAAGATAAATGCCCCAGTTAATAAATAAGACAAAAGAAATACTTCCAGGGAAATATTTCAAATTAAAAAATCTATGGCAAACTAAATTCTTACGGGAAAACCTCAGAGAAGACAGCCTGTTGCCCGGTGGTTAGATTTTATTTAAGGGTTTCTTATCACCATCTAGCTCAAATAGAAACATCTGATTGTTGCTGCCACCTGTCTCTACAAGGGTATTCTCATTTCCCAGTAAATCTGCATTGTGCCTTCTGTCCCAGTCAAACATATCGCTGGCAACTTTCCCAACAAGGTAGTTTCCTTCTAGCCTGGCTGAGCCCTGTGGTTATAGAACACCCTGTTTGCACAGTATAGCCCTCCTCCTCTTAAAGTGAGTCTCCAGACACCTCCTTCCAGAGAAATGAAATGAATCATGATCTTGCCTAACTCGCACCTCCAATTATTATTTTATCATTCTTATTTAAAGCAGTCACTCCATTCTCTAAGCGATTTTTTTAAAGGCAACTCCATATTTACATTACCCTATGCCTGGAAGGCATATGAGACTTTTCCTGGTGCTGAGTTCCGCTAATTAGTATGACACAAGCTTGGCTGAATAGTTCTCTGGGACAGTTTGGTATGGGAGATGCAGTGGCTGACAGGAAAGATTAGGAGCAATGGCTCCCACAACAGCTTCCTGTCTTTAAGCCTGAACTTAGAATAGACTTTCACCTCTAAGGCACAGGAAAAATAATGGCAAGCAACAATGGCTTGAAGAAAAAGGAAAACAAAGATTAAAGCTCAAAAACTAGACCTTTTTTTTCCTAAACCAAATTATTTGTTGCACTGAAGAGGGGAGGTGGGCAATGACCCTGCGGGGTAGAAAGACTTATCTTATCAAGACTTTGTTCAGGTTAAAGGGAAAACAGTCATGTCCAAGCTTCTGTCTAAAGAGCATAGGTCTGGGGTCATACATTGCTATTTAACAGAGCCTCTTAGTGAGTGTGGGATAAGCAATGATGGCAAAAATTGCACAACATGGGAGGGTAACAAAAATTTAGTGGGTGGGGGCCAGCATTTGAGGGGGTGTGAGGGGATGGCCAAGAACATAGTGACAAACCAGCGCCTGAAAGAGAGCATCGCTATCTTGAAATCCCCCTGGTGGTAAATTGTCGAAACAGTATGGCCTATCTTGTGCTGTGATGTCATTCCTCTATGTTATTCCAAACCTTCAGTAAAATTCTGCTACATCCAACAGCCTTGTATTCCTGCAAGAAGGGGCTGCTGATATCTAACACAGGACAAAAAGAACCAAGAAGAAAGTAGGAACTGAGAGTAATGGTTTGGACAGACAAATCAAGAAAATATCTTCTCTGGAGAAAGCAACAGGAATACTGGCTGGTAGGAGAGAAGGTTAATTTCCCACAATAAGTGGCTTGAGGGCTCCACCACCGCATTTGCATATTAAAGACTGGTCCCAGAAGGCTGTAATATTTGAGGACATCTGGCTTATATTGTGAATACTGGCACTAAAATAATCGAAATTTTTGTTATCTCCTGTTCCCATGGTTCCCAACTTTGTATTTCTCAGACTAGTAATATTTTAATAAAAATTCTAGGCCGGGCGCGGTGGCTCAAGCCTGTAATCCCAGCACTTTGGGAGGCCGAGACGGGCGGATCACGAGGTCAGGAGATCGAGACCATCCTGGCTAACCCGCTGAAACCCCGTCTCTACTAAAAAATATAAAAAACTAGCCAGGCGAGGTGGCAGGTGCCTGTAGTCCCAGCCACTCGGGAGGCTGAGGCAGGAGAATGGTGTGAACCCGGGAGGCGGAGCTTGCAGTGAGCTGAGATCCGGCCACTGCACCCCAGCCTGGGCAACAGAGCGAGACTCCATCTCAAAAAAAAAAAAAAAAAGAAGAAGAAGAAAAAAATTCTAGGGACTGCTTGGGTTGTCAACCTTTTACTGTGTCATTCAAAAATATTTTAAAAACTGTTTGGTAAAATAAAGGACATGTTAACACACAGAGACAAATAGGGCATAATAGAACAATTTTTAAAATGTGTTTTTATAAAAACCGTTTGTTTTATAAAAGAAAATTGTTTTTATGTTTTTATCTGAAATGATCTCACATTTTCCAGACTATTAAATTGAAGACAGTATACATTTCATTTTACTTAGCCTCAGCTAATAACCCTTTATTCACTTATTTGTTCATTTTTGGAAAAAACTAAATGTTTTTTATAAGCCTCTTTTTCCTTTCAAAAAACAAAAACAAACAAACCATTTTTTAAAAAACAGGGTATCACTCTGTCCCAGGTGGGAGTACAGTGGCAAGAGCTCAGCTCACTGCAGCCTCAAATTCCTGGGCTCAAGCAATCCTCCTGCCTCCACCCCATAAGTAGCTGGGGCTACAGGCTTATGTGCCATCACACTCAGCTAATTTTTAAATTTTTTTTGTAGAGAGAAGGTCTCATTATGTTGTCCAGGCTGATCTTGAACTCCTGGTCTCAAGCAATCCTCCCACCTTGTCCTCCAGAGTGCTGGGATTACAGGTGTGAGCCATTGTGCCTGGCTCTTACGTGTCATTCACTGTGCTAGGTCCTGGAGTACAGAGATGAACATGACTTTGCCCCTGCCCTCAATATCTCAAGGTTTACTAGGGAAGTCAACCAGGTGATCTCAAAACTCACACAACACTAAGGGAACAATGTAAAAGCAGCAGTTCAAAACCAGATGCTCTATCTCTATGCAGAACTGCAAGAAATACCAAAGCCTGATGTCAGGGTTTACTTAGCACATGTAATTTGAGTTTTCTTACCAATGATTTAGGGGGAAGCTGAGACTTTACTCCAGAGATCATGGAGTTTTCAGACTTTTTTCTGCTCCCAGCCAATCACAGGACTAGGAACACACCTAATGTGCAACATGTCAGCCAGTCCATGGGTACTCTCAACCTAGATAGAAAGAGGTTGGGTATGTGGGGTTTGGGAAACAAAAACTGCAGCCTCTCCCTTGAATACCATGGAATGGCTCTACACACAGCCACTCTGCTCACTACAGAACACATAACCTGAAGGTTACTGGAGGACAGAGCAGGGTGAGAGCTGTGCTGCCATGGTGACAGTGCCATAGGATTTGGTGCCGCACTGGAGATGGGACACTCAGGGCACTTTCTGGCTACACACAGCTGGAAGATGTCTGGGAGCAGTGTCAGGCACATTGGACCCCCTGCTCAATACAAACCACCCTCACTTTGGGAAGTGATGAGGTTTTCTAGTTCTGATCTGGATTGAGAATCAGAGAGGGAGGCATATCATGGTATCCCAATCATCTAGTTCTGGAATTTCCCTAGAGGGTAGGGGATGCTGGTATAGTAAGGGATACATAAACATATTTATATGGGAAGAAGATCCAGAGGTTGGTACACTGGGGAGGCTCTCTCTCTCTCCCCCCGCCCCCCACCCGCCCAGTGCTCCAGAGGTACAACACTAGAGGAAAGAAATGAACTATATACATCTCCTTACATTATATAATCAGAGTATGTATGTCAAAGGGATAGTCACTGGAACATTTTTCCCTCCTTATCTTCCCTCAACTCTTGTCAAAATTAGGTCTAGAACTTTCACACAATTATCCATCCGTATTTAAAATCAAAACGTGAATGGATCAGCCGATGGCTGCAGTTCTCACGTCTTTGCCTGCAGGGTCTTCTGGCGTCTCTGAAGCACATATGTGTGACAATGGTACAAAAACGCAGGAAGTGACTGTTGAATGCATAGAGGTTCTGCAGCTTCCGTCCATTGTCACACAATTTCCATTTTAGATTCTGAGCAGTTCTCCCTCTCCATGCGCTATGAAATAGAAGGGTCTGGCTGAATCGCCCGCTTGAAATTAGGTTTCTTCCCTGCAGGGGATTAAGAACCGAGGTGCCGTCCTTCTGCGCACTCCACACTACACCCCGTAACCCTAGAAATCAGGACTTTCTGGAGAAAGGCCCAGCAGGGCGCCAGGACCCGCAGACGGTGCGGGGAACTGGTGCCTCTGCAAAGCCCAGAAATGCCTGTGACCAGGCCAGGGGAGGCGCGAGGCGAAGCAGAGTTGACCCCGAAGCGCGTTGCGGCAGCTCGGGCAGGGCAGTGATTGCTTCGGAGGAGAAAGGGAACAAACGTCCCCCGGTCCCCTAGGTCTCCCAAGGTCAATTCCCAGGGGACTCCAAAGCAGCGACGGAGCTCTGAGATCTGCTAAGTTCTAGGAGTCAAGTGAGGGGAGTGAGTGTCTTACCTGGCCGGGCTGGCTGGTGTAGTTGAAAGAGTAGATGTTCTCGGTGCTGAGGTTCACCACCCCGCTGTAGACATGATCGAAATCGGCGCCCCTGGCAGGGTCGAGGGGGTCGCGGCGCGGTGCCGGGGGCTGCCCTGGGGATTTCGCCGGGTGCCCGGGCGACGCCGCCAGCAGGAGCCAGGGCAGCGCGCAGAGCAGCGCGAGCCGCGGGCAGCCGCGCATGGTGGGCACCGCGCCCAGGCTCGGAAGCAGAGCCACCCTGGGGAGGGGGCGAGCGCAGAGAGGGTCCTTCCAAATCCCGGTGCAGGGCCGGGCGTCTGCCTCAGCGCCGAGCGGGCAATGACTGGCGAGCCCAGCCGGCCAGGGCTGGCAGCGTGCTGACGAAGGCTCGATCAAATATTGATGCTGCCTCCTGGGGTCTCCACGGGAGGTCACGGGTGAAGAGTAGGGGGACTGGAGAAGTGGAGATGAGGGGGCTGCTGATTTCCCTCCGGCTTCTAGGTCCCCCCTTTCTCATCGCCGAGAATCCCCCCACTTACCCAGCCAGAATTTAGACCGATCTCTTCTCCCTCAACCTCAATAACAGCAATAACAAAAGGCATTGGAGTCATTAAAAAGAAATATCCGCTAGTCTCGAAAAGTCAACCCGACCCCACATCGAGGAGGAAATTCGGTCTGTTTCAAATACGCGTGCACCCTGGCTGCAGGAGAAGAAATAGAAAGCAAAAGAGCCCGTCCCCCAAGAGGGTGCGCGAGTTCGCTTTCCCAGGCTGCTACCTGCAGAGAACTCTTGCCTGTCTGAACGATAATTACTCTCTATTCTCCCCTCTCTAATAGAACGTCTCCTCAGACACCTGTTTTATTTCTTTATTACCTCCTACTCTCCAAGGAGAGTCTCACGTCATCACGTTCTCTCCCTCACCATATGTGTATGTATGTAAATATGTACAGAAAAAAAAAAAAAAAGATATGGTAAAGAGAACAATTTCCAGCACTGCCTGAAGTCTGGTCCCGGAAGTTGTCAAAAAACGACTCAGACTAACTAGATTTATGCAGAAGGCATTTCTTTCCACCCCAGCCTCTTGCCTACTTTACCATTGCAATGACTTCTTACAGATTCCAGGAGAATCCCCAGAATTGTTTTTTTTTAAGGCAGAAACCACAGCCTATGATAAAAAGGAAATACTTTTCTGATAAAAATTAGGGGATTCGATTTAAAGAGTTAAAGAGGCAGGTAAGGAGCAGGGTGAGAATGGGTTCATCAGAAGACCTTGCAGAACATTCAACAATCACAATTTAGGTGTGGAAGAGAACTCACTGTTTTATTTCAGCTTCATGACTTGTGTAGTAGAAAAGAATGTAATTGCGTTCAACCTGAAGGACCATTTAAAAAGAAGCCACTGAGAAAGAAAAGATCTTGTTCAAAAATTTAAGACTACAGATTAAAATCCTAGTACTTACCATCTTTAAAGAGATGGATTTGTTTTTGTTTTTGCCTTGTCTACTTCCTTTAATTTCTTAAAACATCAAGAATGAATGCAATACATTTGCTGTAAAGTCTTCTGTGAAATCAGAAAACAATGCTAATGGAAGATTAAGTTAGTAGACTCTGTATTAGGACAATTTTCAGTTTTAAAGTTTTAGATGTTTTTGGCAGGTGTAGTGGCTCCTGCCTGTAATCCCAGCACTTTGGGAGGCTGAGGCGGGAGGCAGGCTAGCTTGAGCCATGAGTTCATGACAAGTCTGGGCAATATGATGAAACCCCATCTCTACAAAAAATATAACAATAGCTGGGCATGGTGGTGCATGCCTGTAATCCTAGCTACTTGGGAGGTTGAGTTGGGAGGATTGCTTGAGCCTGGGAGGTCGAGGCTGCAATGAGCCATGATCACCCCACTGCACCCCAGCTTGGATGACAAAGCAGGACCCTATCTCAAAAGGAAGGAAGCAAGGAAGGGAGGAAGGAAGGAAGGAAAGAACGAAATTTCTTGAAAAGGTATGGGTATATGGGCAAAAATACTAATTCAAAGGAGAGTCTGGGGGTAAAACTTCAAATAGAACTCGCTGTTTTTGAGGAGCACAACAAAATAATTTCATCCATAATTTGAATGACTTTAAACTGCTGTATTCAAAATATCTATGCCTCTTTTCAAAGTTCAATGACATTTCATAAACTTGAAATCTATGAATGTCCTGGAGGTTAGCTGGTGTGACCAGTTCCAGGAAGGAGTCTCTTGGATTATGGAGTTCTATTATGCAGTTCTTTTCAAACACTATAAGAGATGAAGAACTGGTTCTTTCACAAGGCAACACCTTCTTTTGGGGGCAAGTGTCTCATTATTAGAAAGATATTTCATATTCTTTGTTGAAATCTGCCTCTCTTCCCACTCACTTGTACTAGTTCTGCCCTCTGGAGTCATAGAAATAAACCTAATACTTCTTCCACATGGCAGACTTGTAGGTATTTGAATGGTGTTATGACCCTTCCTTCAAGATTTTATCTCAACTTTAAGCAACTAAATCAGAAGCAATTGGAACAGATCCTTCATCATAGCATGAAATACAAAATATTTATTTTAAAGCCATTTGTATGTGATTATACCTAACAATTTGAGTTATATATTACAAGTCAGTCTGTAATATTATCTAATCCTTATTCTAGCCAAAATTCATTCAGTGACCTCAAGTAATTAACCTCTCAGGATCACAAGGTTGTTGTAAAGATAAAAGAGGGAATGATGTATTTGAAAGTTCATTAAAAAGTTTAAAGTGTTGAATGAACAAATACTGTTATGGTGTGACTGCTAGTTCAATAGCTAAAAAATAAAATATGGTCCATTAGGTAGATGTCTTTTTTCTTTATTTTTTAAAGGAATTTTATTTTAAATTTTTGTGGGTACATAGTAGGTGTATATATGTATGGAGTATATGAGATATTTTGGTACAGGCATGCCATGCATAATAATCACATCATGGAAAATGAGATATCCATCACCTCAAGCATTTATCCGTAATGTTACAAACAATCCAATTATACTATTTGAGTGATTTTTAAATTTACAATTAAATTATTATTGACTATAGCCTGTTGTGCAATTAAATACTACACTTTATTCATTCCATTTTTTGGTATCCATTAACCATTCGCACCTCCCTGCCCCAACTCTCCCGTTACCCTTCCCAGCTTCTGGTAACCATTCTACTCTCTTTCTCCATGAGTTCAATTGTTTTGATTTTAAAGGTAGTTTTTTCCCCTAATATCTATGATGTTAGGATTCTACTGTGAGAGACTAAATGTGCCAGTGGGCAATGGCCAGACCATAAATAGCAATACAACACTGACCCACAATTTCTGCAGCAATCAGCTGAGGAAACCAAACCACAACCTCAGCAGCAACCAGTCCAACAAGTCAAACTACAATTGCTGCAGCAAATGGCCCAAAAGAATTAGGGCTTGGTCAATGAGTGAATTTCCCAAATTTTTGCCCCTGCTTCCAACTTAGGATCAATCAGAGAAAGTCAAATATGCTTCCCAAACCACAAAATGCCCTGCTCCTATTAGCCGGCCTCCAGCTTCCAACAGCAAGATCCAGTCAGAGCATGCCTGAAAACCTTCCCCTTTTATCACTATGTAGTTTTCTCACTCCCCTGCCTGCCTTTGAGTCTCTACCAGGCAGAAGTGATGGTGGCCAACTCCCTTGCTAGAGCAAGCTCTGAATAATTAGCCTCTTTTTGTTTTCATTTGTGTGATCTTCACTTGTTTCTGTAGTTTTCTTGAAGTTTCCACAGAGATACTGTCTGCACTGTATGTTACCATGGATCCCAGTTCTCTGCCAGGTGCAGTACCCACCAAAGCTTCTTGTGCCTCACTGCACACAGTTTGTTGAGTCTGCATTGACACATTGGGTGAGCACTGGTTCTGAATTCTGATCTTTGATTTTGCATTCTTTGGTTACCTAGTCTCACTTTGGTACCTAGCATTTGTTATCAGTTTCCGTTTGATTGGCATCTTTGGTGAAGTGAGGCCATTCCTTTTCATACCTGTTTTCTTTCTTTTCTGCTTCTGTTTTGCATTGTGCTGTCTGAAAGTGTTGCCATAGAATAGAACACAGGCATAGGCCCTATAAACCTTTAATTTGAGCTGGCCTCCCAGACCAATGTGGTTTTCATTTGACTGGCATTCATTTGGACAAACTTTGCTGTGGATTACCAATAAAACTAAGTACAATTATCCTCTCATCTAGATTTTTGTTCTGAGAATTTGGTTTTGATCCAAAGAGAGCATTCTCTCTGGTGTTACACTTGCCTGGGGAGACAGGTTGCCAGGTGTGCATTTACAGGCAGCTCATCATCAAGGTTGGGGGCTCAAGATGCAAAGTACACAAGCTTCACTTTTAACTGTTGCCAGCCCTTATGGGGTCATTTAAGTCAGATTTTTCCACTCCTACAGGAAAAACTCCTTTTTCTTATATGTACAATTATTTCAATTCTAATTATAGTGCCCTCCTCTCTAAATGGCATAATTTCACCAAAGATGATTTGGGCCATCAGTGGCCATGCTGGGAAACACTGGACTTAAACAATTATAAGAGAAACCCCTTAGAAAAGAAAGAGAAAATGATTTATCAGATGTAATGGATAATTTTTGAGTTGGTATGCAAAAGTCTACAAATGAAACTCAGTTCTAAAATTGCTTCACTATAAGATTCTTTGGTTAAAGCAAATGAGCAATCTGATGACTTAAACAACAACAAAGTAGAATTATTTCCTTGGTAAATCCTACTCCTTCTTGGTTTCCAGTTATCACTCTATGTTCAGTTTTCCTTCTTCCCCCCTTTTTTTTGATCTTTCTTTTTCTGTAGCTACTTCCTTGCCTTCCTCTCATGCAGACCACCGTCTTCCCCAACAGTCCTCTTAAAACTCAACATGCCATTTGCTTCTAAGGATGCATCCCTTCCATGAGCTAGGTATGTAGGCAACTCTAGAATTTACACCTTGGACCCAAGATGAATTAAGAGCTGTCACTGAAGATTTCCCTAAATCCAAAAAGAAGAGCAAATAGTCGTAGAATAATTTGGAATTTTGGGGGGTGCCTATGACCCAGGAGTACCTGACCTGTATCAATTTGTGCATATGTTGGCTGAAACATCAGATACCAGATAGCAAAGACTGATTGAACTATGCAGGAAGAGACCTGTAGGATTTCTCTCTCTACAATAAGCCTAAGAGTCAAAAAAAAAAATCCCAAAACAAAAGACAAAAACCAGTAAAGTAGATCAAAGTTTCAAAAAAGACATACGTGAAACATTTCCAAAAAAAGTTGATTGGACCTTAATTCAATCATGTGAATAAAGAAACAAACAAGATATGTAACTAAATGAGGTAGTTGGAGTTGGGGCTAGACTGCTAGAAAATACCATGTTTTTTTTTTTTAAGATACAGTCTTGCGCACAGGCTAGAGCATAGTGGCATGATCTTGGCTCACTGCAACCTCTGCCTCCCAGGTTCAAGTGATTCTGGTGCCTCCACCTCCAGAGTATCTGGGATTACAGGCGGTCATCACCATGCCTGGCTAATTTTTGTAGTTTTAGTAGAGACAGGGTTTCACCATGTTGGCCAGACTGGTCTCGAACTCCTGGACTCAAGTGATCCACCCGCCTCTGATATAATACGTAGATGACCGCCTACTTGTTTAGAGAAACTGGTAAAAAGATTCCACTCACTTGCTCTCAGCTTTAGCAGAAAAGGGACATAAAGTTTTAAAATACAGAGTTTTGCCAAAACATAGCTCATTTAGGGCGGGAGAAGAACATTCTCTCCTAACAGGCTGAATACTATCCAGACTTATCCTAGACCCCCAGAAAACTACAGTTGAAATGATTTCTAGGTCTAATGGGATATTCTTGTTAATGAGTGCCAAATTTTCCTGAGATTGTGACACCTCTTTATGAAATGGCTAAGTCCTCAGTAAGAGTCCCTCTCTTCTGGGAGTCCAAGTATTGAAAAAACCTCCTATAATCTGAAGACAGCTCTTCAATAGCCTCCTAGTGTAGGCATCCCTAACTAAAACTTTTGTCTATTTGTGCATGAGTGTTCTGGACAAACCTCAGCATTTTAATTCAACTTCATAGGAATTATTGAAAACCCATCACTTACTATAGCCTCGCCCCAATCCAGTTGCAAATCCAAGATTGTCTTAGGACATTACTGCCACTACAAAACTGGTCAAATCTGCTAAATTAGTTCTAGGCTTCCTGCGTGACCTGATGTTTCCTCATGCAGTACAGACTTTACCACCCATTGAGGCACAATTAACCTCCTAAGAGTTCCAGCTGCACTCTCCATCTCACGTTAGTATTCACTGCCGCAGCAAGCTGAATCCTGCCATCCACCTGAACTTACCAAAAGAAGGGGAACCTCATGAATGTCTTACATTAGTTAGAGAACTTGAAATATTTTGCTCAGATATATTAGTAACTCTCATTGAAAATCCTGACCTTGGCCAGGTGTGGTGGCTCACACCTGTAATTGCAGCACTTTGGGAAGCTGAGGGAAGTGGATCACCTGAGGTCAGGAGTTCAAGACCAAACTGGCCAATGTGGCGAAACTCTGTCTCTGCTAAAAGTACAAAAAAAAAAAAAAATAGCCAGGTGTGATGGCAGGCCCCTGTAATCTCAGCTACTCAGGAGGCTGAGGCAGGAGAATTGCTTGAAATCAGGAGGTGGAGGTTGCATTGAGCTGAGACTGGGACTTGCACTCCAGCCCGGGCAATAAGAGTGAAACTCCATCTCAAAAAAAAAAAAACAAAAAACAAAAAAATTCTGACCTTATGTTATTTGTTGATGAATCATACCTCTGATAATCCTTGGAACTCAAGATGATCATTTGGTGGCCCCAAGTGATTTCAAATGAGTATTAGCTGAATTTCTCCATGAAACTACTCATTATGGTAAAGACAAATTGATTACTATCTCAAATCAATATTGGTGAGAAAACTTTAAAAAGGCAGCTGAGATTGTTTTGGGGTCATGTGTTACTTGTGAACACAATCCTGGAAAAATTATAAAGGTAAGGCATGGCCAAGAACCAAGGCCTCAAAGACCCTTTGAACACTTTCAGATGGGACTTGTCTATTTTCAGAATGGGTTGAATAATTTCCTCGCTGAAAATCTCCAGTCCTTTCAGTCTCTAAAAAGCTGCTTGATTTTATGTTTCCAACTGGGGTATACAAACTTTTATGTCAACTGACTGAGGCATACAATTTGTAGGAACCATTATAAAAGAACATAATAAGGTGTTACCCCTTCTCAAAAACTATACTGCCTTTACCACCCACAAACTTCTGTAAAGGTTGAAAGAACCAATGGCATCCTTATAAATCCTTGCACTTCCCTGCTAAAGGTAGTCACCTGAGCTCTTCCAGCCATATAATCCACTATCTTGGGGTCATATTGATTATGAACTGCTACCAGGAAAACCCATGCATTTAGAAATTTCATCCTGATACTAGATTCTTCCATGCTGCATCCAGATATGGGAAAATATTGCAAGGAACTCATGTACTATACACAGTCCTATCACCAACAAATTTAGGCCACCTTGCTACATCTTCTTACATTGGCTCTTCAGGAGCATCCATCAGGAAATTTCATCTGTTGAAATAGACATGGGATAAAAAACTGCTCTTGAACCTCAATGGAAGGAACCTTATCAGGTACTGTTAACAACAAATACAGCAGTGAAACTCCAGCAGGCCAATCGTCAACTTTATGTTTCACCACTAAAGAAACAAGCCAGAATTCCACACTTTTGGAAGACTAGTCCATAGGGCACCTCATGCTGAGAATTCTCAGAGATCCTTAAAAGCAGCCTATCTTTGGAAATAGACATTTGATCCAAGGCCTTTCAAACAAGCAGATGTCCTCTTAATGGACAGTTTCTACCTAACACATTGGACCAAGACCCCTGTTTAACTCCTCTTTTGTTTTTGACCTGCTTATTGATAATCATTCTTCTTGTTAACTGTAGACCACTGGCCATTTTCTACCATAACGGTCCCTTTTTTCTTTTGGTATCCTCTTTGTTGTCAGGTCAGAACATACTTATTCTAACACAATTCTCAGATTATCTGAAACAGTGGCCACTGCCATCAATCTTACTGACTGTTGGATATATCATCCATCATTGGACCCCCAAGATAAAAACGTGTGGGTGATTCCAGTCTCATCAAATGAGACCACAGGGACTTCTAGCCAATGGCAGTTTCACTTGCACCTACTGGAAAAATTAACCCGTGATCTTGCTAGTTTCTTTTCTCCCAGAAAAATAATGAAGTATTAAAATCTGTTTGTCAGATGCCAGGTAATTCTAAATTTGAATTCAACAACTTTGAAGGTTGATGAGCCAAATACCTGTCACCTGAAAAAGACCAATAGATACCCAAATATGTAACTCAGCAAATGTAAGGCCTTGGGTCTGACTTCATGTCATGAACATCTTTTTTTTTTTTGCATTTCCATGTGTCTCTAAGGCTATTACTTCCTTTGCAGCCAGGACACATGGTCCTCTTTACCTCAGACTAACACTTCATGTTCTTTAATAATAGTATTCCAAGACTTGTCTGTATACAGAGACTCTAATTCTATAAACCACCTAGGATGAAAATTTTGACTCAGATGCAAACTCCAAAAGGAGGCCACCTTGATTATTCAAGTACTCTACCTGAAGGAATTACTGACTCATTGTTTAAAGGAACAATCAGAGCTGTTTTCTCAATGTTGCAAATCATACAAATAGAAAGAGACTGTGAAAAACTTATCATTAACTCTGGCAGAGGTTATTAGTAACACCACTTCAGCCCTGGAGGAAATACAGACCAATGTCAATTCATTGGCATGAGCAGTAATGGACAATTTCATTGTTCTTGATTTCTTGTTTGCTAGTCATGGTGGTGTCTGTGGCATTGTTATATATACTTCTTGCTATGTGAAACAGACAAGGCAAGACAGGCTAAAAACATCTGAACAAAAGAGCTAATTGGCCCTCTAAGATTGATCTTCATGGCCTTCAGGACTTACTCTCTTGGCCTGGGTTAGGCAACTGGGGTTCCTGTTTCTGAAGCGTCTTGTTATTTATGTCAATAGTCATTATGATGTAGGTTCTTTGCATTCTATCTGGAGTTCTGTATGTTTCTGTGCAGCTGCTCTTTCATCAGGTGGTCATGATGATGACACAACAAAAAGATCAAGTAGATCTTGCAATATTGTTGACTATAGAGATAACTGGAGAATCCCCAAGTGGTAAAGATGTGGATGGATATTTAGCCTTCTCTGAATTGGTCAAGCTCTTGGAAGTGAGAGAATGACCAAAAGAAAGGGCTGAGGCTGGGTGCGGTGGCTCACGCCTGTAATTCCAGCACTTTGGGAGGCCAAGGCGGGGGGATCACCTGAGGTCAGTCATTTAAGACCAGCATGACCAAGATGGTGAAACCCTGTCTCTACTAAAAATACAAAAATTAGACTGGCATAGTGGTGCATGTCTGTAGTCCCATCTCCTTGGGAGGCAGAAGAATCGCTTGAACCCAGGAGGCAGAGGTTGCAGTGAGCAGAGATCATGCCATTGCACTCCAGCCTTGGCAACAGAGTGAAACTCCATCAAAAAAAAAAAAAAAAAAAAAAAAAAAGAGAGAGAGAGAAAGGGCTGAGAGACTGAACATTCAAAGGACAATCAAAGGACAGTCGACAAACCTCTGCAGCAGTTAGCCTAGAATGGTCAGGACTTGGTCATGACTGCCAGCTTCCCTATTTTTCTCCCCCCAGAATCGACCAGAGATTCATATTACTTATATCCCAGTTTAGGCATCTTACCTTATAGCGGTACTCAAGATGGATTTTCCCAATATTAAAACCCAACAATATAGTAAAACTACACACACACACACACACACACACACACACACACAGTGGAAATAAATGAAGATCACTCAAATGAGAATAAACAAAGGCCATTTATTCAGAACTTGATATACATAGCAAGGGATTTAGCATTTGGCAGAGACTCAAAGACAGGCAAGGGAGTGGGAAAGGTTTATAGTGAAATAAAGGGCAACTTTCAGGAACGCTCTGATTAAGGGTATGGGGAATCCAGATGTGGATTACCTAGTAGCAGGACATCTTATTGTTTTGGGAGCATATTTGGATCATATTTGGAGCAACAAGAAAAAGTCAAATAAATAGCTTTCTAGAGGTATAACTGACATCCAACTTTATATACTTAAAGCATACCACTTAATAAGTTTTGACACACACACACACCCACAAAGTCACACGCAAGTCACCTATGTTATACACATAGACAGCTGTGGAACCATCACCACCGTCAACAAAATAAATATCCTTCACCCTCCAAAATTTTCTCACTCTTTTAAGTCTATCTTTCCTGCCCCTCCCTACTCCCGTTCCATTCCCAAGGAACTGCTCACCTGCCATCAGTCTGCATTAATTTTCATTTTCTGGAGTTTTATGTAAATATAATGACACAGTATGTACTCTGAAAATGTGGCTTCTTTCACTGAGCATAGTTATTTTGAGATTCATCCATGTTGTTGTGTGTATCCATAGTTTATCAATTTTTGTTACTCTGTAGTATTCTATTGTACGGATATACAACAATCTATTCTAATTTTTTCATTCATCTGTTGATGGATATTTGTTTTCTTACCCTAGTGTTTCACCATTACAAGTAAAGCTGCTATAGACGTTCGTGCATAAGACTTTCTAAGAACCTATTTTTTTTCTCTCTTTAGTAAAGATCCAGAAGTGGAATGACTGGATCATACAGTAGTGTGCTTTAACTGTATAAGAAACTGCCAAATTATTTTCCCAAGTTGTGAACCATTTTACATTCCCACCAGCAATGTATGAGAGCTCCACATCCTCCTCATCCTCAGTGACACTTGGTATGGTCAGTCTTTTAATTTTTAGCCTTGCCAATAGGAGTGTAGAGGTATCTCACGGTGGTGTTAAGTTGTATTTCTCTAATGACTTATGTTGAGCACATTTTCAGATGCTTATTTGACATCTGCATATCTTCTTTAGTGAGGTGCCTGCCCAAACCTTTTGCCCAGTTTTAAAAAAACTGGCTTGTTTTCTTATTGTTGAGTTTTGAGAGTTTAAAACAAATTTCTGATATGTCTTTTAACCAGATATATACTTTGCAAAGATTTTCTCCCAGTCTGTGGCTTTTTTGATTACTTAGTAGATGATTTAAAGAGAAGTTTTTAATTTTTATTATATCCAATTTATGGATTTATTATTTTATGGACTGTGCTTTTGGCATCATGTCTAAAATCTTTACCTAACCCACAGATTTTCTCCAATATTTTCTTCTAGGAGTTTATGGTTTTAGATTTTACATTTAGGTCAATGACATGTTTTTAGTTAATTTTTTGCATATGGTGTAGGATATTTTGCATATGTACATACAATTATTTCAGAAATATTTATTGAATGGTCTGTCCTTTCTCCACTGTATTATGCCTGCACCTTTGAGAAGAATCAGTTGTCCACATATGCATGAGTTTATTTCTGGACTCTCTCCTGTTTCACTGATATATTTGTATATTTTTCTACTAATATTATGCTATTTTGATTACTGTAGCTTTATAATAAGTGTTGAAATTACGTAGTTGTAGTAACATAATTTTGCTCTTTTTCAGAGTTGTTTGTCTATTCTAGGTCCTTTGCATTTTCATATGAATTTCAGAATCAACTTATTATTTCTACAAAAAACCTTTTGGGGTTTTGATTGGGATTACTTGAATATATGAAATCAGTTTGAAGTAAGTGACATCTAACAATATGGAGTCTTCCAACCCATGAACGAGATACATCTCTACATATTTAGGTCTCTTAAAATATCTCTCAGCAATACTTTGTGGTTTTTAATGTACAGAGCTTTCATATCTTTTGTTAGATTTATATCTAAATAATTAATTTTTTGATGTCATAAAATGCATTTAAGATTTTCTATTTCTAATAGTTCACTGTTAATATGTGGAATTACACTCAATATATACATATATTTTTTTGAGACAGGGTCTCGCTCTGCCGCCAAGGCTGGAGTGCAGTGGCGCAATCTTGGCTCACTGCAAACTCCGCCTCCCAGGTACAAACAATTCTTCTGTCTCAGCCTGCCAAGTAGCTGGAACTACGGGCACGTACCACCACGCCTGGCTTATTTTTATATTTTCAGTAGAGACGGGGTTTCACCATGTTGGCCAGCCTGGGCTCGAACTCCTGAACGCAAGTGATCTGCCTGCCTCAGCCTACCAAAGTGCTGGGATTACAGGCATAAGCCACTGCGCCCGGCCTACACTCAATATTTGTATGTTGATCTTGTATCCTGCAACTTTGCTAAATTCACGTATTAATTCTAATGACATTTTTCTTTTTATGTATTCATTTTTTTTTTTTTTTTTTTGAGACGAGGTCTTGCTATGTTGCTCAGTCTAGTCTCGAACTCCCGGCCTCAAGCAGTCCTCCTGCCTCAACCTCTGAAAATGCTAGGATTACAGGTGTGAGCCACCATGCCTGGCCTCTTTTTACAGATTTTATTGAGTTTTTTACATAGACATTCACTCCACTGGGAATAAAGACATTTTTCCTATGCAATCTGAATGCTCTTTATTTATTTTTCCCATCTGATGGTACTGACTAGAAACTCCAGTACAATGTTGAATAGATGTGGTGAGACTAGACATCCTTGTCTTTTTCTGATCTAAGGAGGAAAGCATTCAGTCTTTCACAATCATGCATTGCATTAGATGTAGGTCTTTTGGAGATGTACTTAATCAGGTCAAGGAAGTTCTTAGCTATTTCTAGTTATCTGAGAGGTTTCTATTAAGACTGGATATTGGATTCCTTCTTTCACAAAACATTAGGAGACAAACACAATTTAACCAAGTTCTTACCACTTAAAAACCAAGTTGGCGTATTGTCCAGTTTCCAATGTTTTGTTCCTTGTTTCCACCTGAGACCTCATCAGAATTTCGTTCACTGCCAACACTTTGATCATGACCACTTAAGACTGAGGCCTTTTCTTTACAGCTCTCCTCTCCTTCTGAGCCCACACCGTCACATCCCTTTATAGTCCAGCCTTTTCCCATTATCCCGTTCCAAAGCTGTTTCCACATTTTTAGGTAATTATTACAGCAGCACCTCACTTCTCAGTACCAATTTCTGTTTTAGTCCATTTGGGTTACCATAATGAAATACCTTTAACTGGGTAATTTATAAACAACAGAAATTTGTTTCTTATGGTTCTGGAGCCTGGGGAATCCAAGATCAAGGCACTAGCAAGTTTAGTGTCTGGTTGCTGTGTTCTCACATGGTGGAAGGGGTGAATGCTGTGTTTTCACATAGCAGAAGGGCAAAACGGGCAAAACGGCCAAACAGGCTTCCTAAAGGACTATTTTTTAAGGACATGAATCCCATTCACAATGAGCAGAGTCTTCATGATCTAATCACCTCCTGAAAGCCCCACCTTTTAATACTATCACATTGGCAAATTGTCACATATAAATTTTGTGGTAACACATTCAGACCATAGCAATGGCTTGTTTAGAAGTGTATTTTATTCCCCAAGTTTTGAGGGATTTTCCAAGAATCATTCTGTTATTGATTTCTAATTTAATTACATTGTGGTCAGAGAATGTATCTTGCATGACTTGAATCCTTTTGAATTTATTGACATTTGTTTATAGTCCAGATTATTGTCCATCTTCTAAACTTTCTGTATATGCTTAAGAACCATGTGTATTCTGTCAATTACTGGAGTGTTTAATAAATGTCAATCAGGTCAAGATGGTTGATAGCGTTGTTCAAGTCTATTATAACTTTATTGATTTTCTGCTTACTTGTAATATAAATTATTCAGAAAGGGGCATTGAAATATTTGGCTATAATTGTGGGATCTCTCAATTTCATATGGCAGTACTATTAGTTTCTGCTTCATGTATTTTGAAGTCCTGTTATTAGATGCAAAAATGTTTAGGATTGTTATGTCCTTTTGATTAAATGGTTCTTTTATTATTATTAAGTGATCTTCTTTATCTCTCTTAATATTCTCTGCTTTGAACTCTACTTTGTCTAATATTGACAAAATCACTCCAGCTTTATTTTCACTAGTGTTAGCATGATACATCTTTTTTCCATCCTTGGATTTTAAACTTATTTGTGTCTTTATATTTAATGTGTTTTTCTTCTTAAAAGCAGCAATTTTAAAAATTCAAGATTTTAAAACAATCTCCGACATCTGACAATCTCTGCTTTTTATTCAGTGTGTTTAGACAATTTACATTTAATATGATTCATGATATGAGTCTATCATCTTACCATTTCTTTCCTATTTCTCTTTTTCCTTTGTTTTTTCTTGTTAATATTTTTAGATTAATCAAGTATTTGTTTCATTATCCTTTACATGGCTTTTGTAAATTTTTTTTTTTTTTAGTTTTTTTATTTCTGTTTTTTATTATACTTTAAGTGCTAGGGTACATGTGCACAACGTACAGGTTTGTTACATATGTATACATGTACCGTGTTGGTGTGCTGCACCCATTAACTTGTCATTTACATTAGGCATATCTCCTAATGCTATCCCTCCCCCCTTCCCCCACCCCACAATAGGCCCTGGTGTGTGATGTTCCCCTTCCTGTGTCCAAGTGATCTCATTGTTCAATTCCCACCTATGAGTGAGAACATGTGTTTGGTTTTCTGTTCTTGCGATAGTTTGCTGAGAATGATGGTTTCCAGCTGCATCCATGTCCCTACAAAGGACACGAACTCATCCTTTTTTATGGCCGCATAGTATTCCATGGTGTATATGTGCCACATTTTCTTAATCCAGTCTGTCACTGATGGACATTTGGGTTGATTCCAAGTCTTTGCTATTGTGAATAGTGCCACAATAAACATATGTGTGCAGGTGTCTTTACAGCAGCATGATTTATAATCCCTCGGGTATATACCCAGTAATCAGATGACTGGGTCAAATGGTATTTCTAGTTCTAGATCCTTGAGGAATCACCACACTGTTTTCCACAATGGTTGAACTAGTTTACAGTCCCATCAACAGTTGTTGCTATTTCTCCACATCCTATCCAGCACCTGTTGTTTCCTGACTTTTTAATGATCGCCATTCTAACTGGTGTGAGATGGTATCTCATTGTGGTTTTGATTTGCATTTCTCTGATGGCAAGTGATGATGAGCATTTTTCATGTGTCTGTTGGCTGTATGAATGTCTTCTTTTGAGAAATGTCTGTTCATATCCTTTGCCCACTTTTTGATGGGGTTGTTTGTTTTTTTCTTGTAAATTTGTTTGAGTTCTTTGTAGGTTCTAGATATTAGCCCTTTGTCAGATGAGTAGATTGCAAAAATTTTCTCCCATTCTGTAGGTTGCCTGTTCACTCTGATGGTAGTTTCTTTTGCTGTGCAGAGGCTCTTTAGTTTAATTAGATTCCATTTGTCAATTTTGGCTTTTGTTGCCATTGCTTTTGGTGTTTTAGACATGAAGTCCTTGCCCATGCCTATGTCCTGAATGGTATTACCTAGGTTTTCTTCTAGGGTTTTTATGGTTTTAGGTCTAACATTTAAGTCTCTAATCCATCTTGAATTAATTTTCGTATAAAGAGTAAGGAAAGGATCCAGTTTCAGCTTTCTACTTATGGCTAGCCAATTTTCCCAGCACAGTTTATTAAATAGGAAATCCTTTCCCCATTTCTTGTTTTTGTCAGGTTTGTCAAAGATCAGATGGCTATGGATGTGTGGTATTATTTCTGAGGGCTCTGTTCTGTTCCATTGGTCTATATCTCTGTTTTGGTACCAGTACCATGCTGTTTTGGTTACTGTAGCCTTGTAGTATAGTTTGAAGTCAGGTAGCGTGATGCCTCCAGCTTTGTTCTTTTGGCTTAGGATTGTCTTGGTAATGCAGGGTCTTTTTTGGTTCCATATGAACTTTAAAGCAGTTTTTTCCAATTCTATGAAGAAACTCATTGGTAGCTTGATGGGGATGGCGTTGAATCTGTAAATAACCCTGGGCAGTATGGCCATTTTCACGATATTGATTCTTCCTATCCATGAGCATGGTATGTTCTTCCATTTGTTAGTGTCCTCTTTTATTTCACTGAGCAGTGGTTTGTAGTTCTCCTTGAAGAGGTCCTTTACATCCCTTGTAAGTTGGATTCCTAGGTATTTTATTCTCTTTGAAGCTATTGTGAATGGGAGTTCATTCATGATTTGGCTCTCTGTTTGTCTGTTACCGGTGTATAAGAATGCTTATGATTTTTGTACATTGATTTTGTATCCTGAGACTTTGCTGAAGTTGCTTATCAGCTTAAGGAGATTTTGAGCTGAGACAATGGGGTTTTCTAAACATACAATCATGTCATCTGCAAACAGGGACAATTTGACTTCTTCTTTTCCTAACTGAATACCCTTTCTCTTGCCTGATTGCCCTAGCCAGAACTTCCAACACTATGTTGAATAGGAGTGGTGAGAGAGGGCATCCCTGTCTTGTGCCAGTTTTCAAAGGGAATGCTTCCAGTTTTTGCCCATTCAGTATGATATTGGCTGTGGGTTTGGCACAAATAGCTCTTATTATTTTGAGATACGTTCCATCAATACCGAATTTATTGAGAGTTTTTAGCATGAAGAGCTGTTAAATTTTGTCAAAGGCCTTTTCTGCATCTATTGAGATAATCATGTGATTTTTGTCTTTGGTTCTGTTTATATGCTGGATTACATTTATTGATATATGTATATTGAACCAGCCTTGCATCTCAGGGATGAAGCCCACTTGATCATGGTGGATAAGCTTTTTGATGTGCTGCTGGATTTGGTTTGCCCGTATTTTATTGAGAATTTTTGCATCGATGTTCATCAAGGATATTGGTCTAAAATTCTCTTTTTTTGTTGTGTCTCTGCCATGCTTTGGTATCAGGATGATGTTGGCCTCATAAAATGAGTTAGGGAGGATTCCCTCTTTTTCTATTGATTGGAATAGTTTCAGAAGGAATGGTACCAGCTCCTCCTTGTACCTCTGGTAGAATTCGGCTGTGAATCTGTCTGGTCCTGGACTTTTTTTGGTTGGTAGGCTATTAATTATTGCCTCAATTTCAGAGCCTGCTATTGGTCCATTCAAGGATTCAACTTCTTCCTTGTTTAGTCTTGGGAGAGTATAAGTGTCCAGGAAATTATCCATTTCTTCTAGGTTTTCTAGTTTATTTGCTTAGAGGTGTTTATAGTATTCTCTGATGGTAGTTTGTATTTCTTTTTTTTTTTTTTTGAGATGGAGTCTCACTCTGTCGCCCAGGCTGGAGTGCAGTGGCCAGATCTCAGCTCACTGCAAGCTCTGCTTTCCAGGTTCATGCCATTCTCCTGCCTCAGCCTCCTGAGTAGCTGGGACTACAGGCACCTGCCACCTTGCCCAGCTAGTTTTTTGTATTTTTTAGTAGAGACGGGGTTTCACTGGGTTAGCCAGGATGGCCTTGATCTCCTGATCTCGTGATCCGCCCGTCTCAGCCTCCCAAAGTGCTGGGATTACAGGCTTGAGCCACCCCGCCCGGCCAGTAGTTTGTATTTCTGTGGGGTCGGTGGTGATATCCCCTTCATCATTTTTTATTGCATCTATTTGATTCTTCTCTCTTTTCTTCTTTATTAGTCCTGCTAGTGGTCTAGCAATTTTGTTGATCATTTCAAAAAACCAGCTCCTGGATTCATTGATTTTTTGGAGGGTTTTTTGTGTCTCTATCTCCTTCAGTTCTGCTCTGATCTTAGTTATTTCTTGCCTTCTGCTAGCTTTTGAATGTGTTTGCTCTTGCTTCTCTAGTTCTTTTAATTGTGATGTTAGGGTGTCAATTTTAGATGTTTCCTTCTTTCTCTTGTGGGCATTTAGTGCTATAAATTTTCGTCTACACACTGCTTTAAATGTGTCCCAGAGATTCTGATATGTTGTATCTTTGTTCTCATTGGTTTCAAAGAACATCTTTATTTTTGCCTTCATTTCGTTATTTACCCGGTAGTCATTTAGAAGCAGGTTGTTCAGTTTCCATGTAGTTGAGCGGTTTTGATTGAGTTTCTTAGTCCTGAGTTCTAGTTTGATTGCACTGTGGTCTGAGAGACAGTTTGTTATAATTTCTGTTCTTTTACATTTGCTGAGGAGTGCTTTACTTCCAACCATGTGGTCAATTTTGGAATATGTGTGATGTGGTGCTGGGAAGAATGTATATTCTGTTGATTTGGGGTGGAGAGTTCTGTAGATGTCTATTAGGTCCGCTTGGTGCAGGGCTGAGTTCAATTCCTGGATATCCTTGTTAACTTTCTGTCTCATTGATCTGTCTAATGCTGACAGTGGGGTGTTAAAGTCTCCCATTATTATTGTATGGGAGTCTAAGTCTCTTTGTAAGTCTCTAAGAACTTGCTTTATGAATCTGGGTGCTCCTGTATTGGGTGCATATATATTTAGGATAGTTAGCTCTTCCTGATGAATTGATCCTTTTACCATTATGTAATGGCCTTGTTTGTCTCTTTTGATCTTTGATGGTTTAAAGTCTGTTTTATCAGAGACTAGGATTGCAACCCCTGCTTTTTTTTTGTTTCCCATTTGCTTGGTAGATCTTCTTCCATCCCTTTATTTTGAGCCTGTGTGTGTCTATGCATGTGAGATTGGTCTCCTGAATATAGCAAACTGATGGGTCTTGACTCTTTATCCTATTTGCCAGTCTGTGTCTTTTAATTGGACCATTTAGTCCATTTACATTTAAGGTTAATATTGTTATGTGTGAACTTTATCCTGTCATTATGATATTAGCTGGTTGTTTTGCTTGTTAGTTGATGCAGTTTCTTCCTAGCATCAATGGTCTTTACATTTTGGCATGTTTTTGCAATGGCTGGTACTGGTTGTTCCTTTCCATGTTTAGGGCTTCCTTCAGGGCTGGTACTGGTTGTTCCTTTCCATGTTTAGGGCTTCCTTCAGGATCTCTTGTAGGGCAGGCCCGGTGGTGAAAAAATCTCTAAGCATTTGCCTGTCTGTGAAGGATTTTATTTCTCCTTCACTTATGAAACTTAGTTTGGCTGGATATGAAATTCTCAGTGGAAAATTCTTTTCTTTAAGAATGTTGAATATTGGCCCCCACTGTCTTCTGGCCTGTAGAGTTTCTGCTGAGACATCTGCTCTTAATCTGATGGGCTTCCCTTTGTGGGTAACCCGACCTTTCTCTCTGGCTACCCTTAACATTTTTTCCTTCATTTCAACTTTGGTGAATCTGACAATTAAGTGTCTTGGAGTTGCTCTTCTCGAGGAGTATCTTTGTGGCGTTCTCTGTATTTCCTGAATTTGAATGTTGGCCTGCCTTACTAGGTTGGGGAATTTCTCCTGGATGATATCCTGCAGAGTGTTTTCCAACTTGGTTCCATTTTCCCTGTCACTTTCAGGCACACCAATCAGATGTAGATTTGGTCTTTTCACATAATCCCATATTTCTTGGAGGCTTGTTCATTTGTTTTTACTCTTTTTTCTCTACACTTCTCTTCTCGCTTCATTTCATTCATTTGATCTTCAGTCACTGATACTCTTTCTTCCAGTTGATCAAGTCGGTTACTGAAGCTTGTGCATTTGTCACGTAGTTCTCGTGTCATGGTTTTCATCTCTATCAGTTCGTTTATGGTCTTCTCTGCATTGATTATTCTAGTTATCCATTCTTCCATTCTTTTTTCAAGGTTTTTAGTTTCTTTGCGCTGTGTATATAGTTCCTCCTTTAGCTCTGAGAAGTTTGGTCAACTGAAACCATCTTCTCTCGACTCATCAAAGTCATTCTCCATCCAGCTTTGTTCCATTGCAGGTGATGAGCTGCATTCCTTTGGAGGGGGAGATGCGCTCTGAGTTTTTGAATTTCCAGCTTCTCTGCACTGCTTTTCCCCCATCTTTGTGGTTTTATCTGCCTTTGATCTTTGATGATGGTGACGTAATGATGGGGTTTTGGTGTGGGTGTCTTTTCTGTTTGTTAGTTTTCCTTCTAACAGTCAGGACCCTCAGCTGTAGGTCTGTTGGAGTTTGCTTGAGGTCCACTCTAGACCCTGTTTGCCTGGGTATCAGCAGCAGAGGCTGCAGAAGATAGAATATTGCTGCACAGTGAGTGTTGCTGTCTGATTCTTCCTCTGGAAGCTTCGTCTCAGGGGTGTACCCAGCCGTGTGAGGTGTGAAGTGTCAGTCTCCACCTAGTGGGGGATGTCTCCCAGTTAGGCTACTCAGGGGTCAGGGACCCACTTGAGCAGGCAGTCTGTCCGTTCTCAGATCTCAACCTCCATGCTGGGACAACCACTGCTCTCTTCAAAGCTGTCAGACAGGGATATTTACATCTGGGGAGGTTTCTGCTGCTTTTTGTTTAGCTATGCCCTGTCCCCAGAGGTAGAGTCTACAGAGGCAGGCCTCCTTGAGGTGTGGTGGGCTCCACCCAATTCGAGCTTCCTGGTGGCTTTGTTTACCTACTTAAGCCTCAGCAACGGCGGTGCCCCTCCCTCAGCCTCACTCCTGCTTTGCAGTTAGATCTCAGACTGTTGTGCTAGCAATAAGGGAGGCTCCGTGGGCATGGGACCCTCGGGGCCAGGTGTGGGATATAATCTCCTGATATGCTGTTTGCTAAGACCTTTGGTGAAGCGTAGTATTAGGGTGGGAGTTACCCGATTTTCCAGGTGTTGTGTGTCTCAGTTTCTCTTGGCCAGGAAAAGGAATTCCCTTCCCCCTTGCATTTTTCAGGTGAGGTGATGCCTCACCCTGCTTCAGCTCTCGCTGGTCGGGCTGCACCCAGTGACCAGCACCGATTGTCCGACATGCCCCAGTGAGATGAACTCGGTACCTCATTTGAAAATGTAGCAGTCACCCATCTTCTGTGTCACTCATGCTGGGAGCTGGAGGCTAGAGCTGTTCCTATTCAGCCATCTTGGGTGCCCTTCTCGACTTTTGTAAACTTTTAACAATAACTTTTATTATTTAGTGGTGGCTTCAGGGTTTATATTATACACGTTTCGTTTATCATAGTCTACCTTTATGTGGTATCAGGAATAGTATAAGGGTCAGGCGTGGTGACTCACACCTGTAATCCCAGCACTTTGGGAGGCCAAGGCAGGCAGATCACCCGAGGTCAGGAGTTCAAGACCAGCCTGACCAACATGGAGAAACCCCGTTGCTATTAAAAATACAAAAATTAGCTGAGTGTGGTGGTGTGTGCCTGTAGTCCCATTTACTTCGTAGGCTAAGGCAGGAGAATTGCTTGAACCTGGGAGGTGGAGGTTGCAGTGAGCCAAGATCGCGCCGCTGCACTCCATCCTGGTGACAGAGTGACACTTTGTCTAAAAAAAAAAGGAATAGTATGGGGATTCTAGGTTGACAGTTTTTTTCTTTGAATGTGTTTGAACTGTTATTCTGTCTTCTTGCTTGCTTTGATTCTAATGAGAAACTGATGTAATCCTGAGTTTTGTTCTTCTGTATATGACATGTATTTTTTTCCTTGGATGCTTTTAAGATTCTTTTATCATTTGTTCTGAGTAATTTGATTATGATGTATTTTGATTAGCTTTCTTCATGTTTCTTCTGCTGAGCTTCTGAAGGCAGGTCTGTGGGTAAAGATAGTGATAGAAAGATTAAAATAGTGATGGGAGCTTAGGGAAATTCTCTTTTGAATAAATCAGTGTTATCAATGAAGTAGGAAGCAAGGTCATTGTATGAGAATGAGGCTAGGAGAAGAGACATTGGGTATGAATGAAGGTATAAAACTATCATCCAGGAAAATCAATGAACAGGGACCTGTAACGAAATGTTCAAGCATCTTTAAGGTCCTACTCAACATCAGCAATCATGAATTTAAAGTCAGCATGGCTGGGTGCTTTTTTTCAAATTCAGCTGCATGGGTGCAAGCACTTAGTAAGTGTAAAGCAGGGATGGCTAATGTTGGCATTTTGCCAAGTGATTACGGCAATTGAGAGAGGGGCAGGGAGTTGAGGATGCAAGCAAGTGGATGATTATGTTGATTGTTAAATATATCTACATCAAACTTCCTCAATCAGAGTGAAAACTATTAAAGGCAGTACCTTTCCTGTAGAAGGTGTTGGGCACTTATTTGCAGATCCACACATGGGTGTATTTCAACAGCAGAAAGCTAGGGGCTAAAGGAAATTGCCTTACCAGAGCAAATAAACTGTTTTTAAATCAACTGCTTTGTAAAGTTCTTAACGTGGTCCACACAGCTCTGACTGTCCTGGATCCAGCCTATCAGGGCAGCCTCCCCTGCACAGCAAGTTCCCACTGTTCTCTAAACTTCAGACACACCAGACGTCTTCCCGTCCCTTGCATTTTCCACATCTTTGCACATGCAGCTCCCTCTGCAGGAATGCTTTTCCCTTCCCCACTGGCCTACCCATGTCTCAGTTTTCCTCAGTAATTCAAATATTAGTATAATAATAAGCTAAGTATTTGATTAGAGTGCTTCCTTCTTAGCACTCATCACAATTTTAATTTTTGTCATTGATAACTGTATGCTACTATGCTGTAAGTTTCCCACCTTGTCTGCTTTTAGCCCCCCATAGAACCTGGCTCTCCCGCACATTTGTAGGTTGTAATAAACAATTTTTGTTTTCTAAGACAAGGTCTTGCTTTGTCGTCCAGGCTGGAGTGCAGTGGTATGACTGCGGCTCACTACAGCTTTGACCTCCTGGGCTCAATCGATCCTCACACCTCGGCCTCCTGAGTAGCTGTAACTACAGGCATGCTCCCACGCCCAGCTAATTTTTGAATTTTTCGTAGAGACGGGGTCTCGCCATCTTGCCCATGCTTGTCTCAAACTCCTGGGCTTAAGCAATCCTGCTTCTGTCTCCCAAAGTGCTGGGATTACACTACTAAAGATTTTTAAACAAATGAATAGAGGTGAAAGCAAATTAAGTGATACGTGAAGTCTGGTGAGTCGAGCAACATATTTCTTTTGGAGAATTCTCGAGGCACTGGTTAATGCTATATGCCTAGTCTTTAATAATTTGCCCCGAACCTTGCAAAGGCACTACTCCCTTGGACTCAGAACCCGAGCTAGGCTTTGAGAGGAGCCTGCGCACTTGATTCGCCGGATATACGCAAGGGCGTGGGGCGGAGCTCTGGTAACCCAGGGAACAGCCCGGAAGCCGCTGGCTGGGTTAAGCTGTGGCGCGCTCCGCGGTTCCGGACCCTGAAGTTTTAGTTGAGGTGGCGGCGGTAGTCGGGAAACGGCAAGGCAAGTTGAGAAGATAGATCGGAGGCTTGCAGCTCGCAGTCCCAACGAGCCTTAGGGACCAGGGCTACCAAAAGGGTGGGGAGAACGGTGGTGGCATCTCTCTGTTCCCTGGGATCCAGGCGCCCGGTTGGGGAATCCTTACTTCAGGAAGCGCAGCCGCGGCTCAGTGTTTTGAGAGTGCAAGTGCCTGTCAGGGTGCGTGTCTGGTTGGTTGTGCGTGGCGTCAGAGCACCTCGAGTATGCGCGTGCGCACCGCTTTCGAGAGCTTTTGCACAGAGCTGGAAATTGGGGGTACTCGCTTGTAGCGTTCGAGGAGTTTGCCGGGTAGCAGGAGAGAGGCAAACTATCCAGGATGCTTTGTGACCAGGAGCGTCATTTAGATAGATAGATGTCAGAGAGGGGCTTCTCAGAAGGCTCCGCCTGTCTGAGTTTTGAGGAGTCCGTGGAAGTTAACCCGGCAAAGAAGAGAGTGAGCCTGACGGGTGTTCGGAGCAGAGGGAAAAGAATGGTTGCAACTATATGTGAGGCGAGAACTCGGTTTTAGGATTTGCGGGAGTGTGAGAGAACACTGGAAAGAAAGGTCAGCCGGGCCACATAGGGGAGAGGTCTGAATGCCAAGCTGAGTTGGATTCCTCTTGACAGTGGGGAGCCATCCGAATCCAGAGGAGGTAAGGAAAGGGTTCAGATCTATTCTCTCTCCGTGTATTTAGGTAGGATTGATTCAACAGTGTTTGGAAAGAGTTCTTGTTTCTCCTTAATCAGTTTTCCTTACCAGTCAGAGTGGATTTACTAAGTCCAGGCATAACTATCCCGTTTAAAATTCTTCAGTGGTTTCCTATGGTCTTAGGATAGTGTTCAGATTGCTGTGGCTCAGAAGACTACAGTCTGCTCTCTGTCTTTCCTCCTCCTTTAACTTTTCACCCTCTCAGATCTTTGTTAATTGAACTGAGTTTCTCAAACTCTTCGTAAATGCATTTTCGCTTGCCTGGAATATTCTTTCCCCTACTTCTAACTTTTATTCATATTTTAACTCTCAGTGCAAACATTTTTGGGGGTATAGAGGAGGCAGCTTTTTCTTACTGAGTAGAGTTAGTTGGGTACTTTCATGGCAGACAGAATTTACTGCCCATGCTGCCCTTTTGTTGTAAATACTTGTTTAATTGCGGTCCTCTTAGAAACTCTTACCTCTGCAAGGGCATAGACTATTCTGCTTTCCTGTTGTATCTGGTGCCTCACCCTTAGGTGGTGCTTTCAAAATATTAGTTAAATTAATAGATGGATGGTGACGTCAGTGAGTGAATAATGAAAGGGAGACTAATTAGAATAACGAGAGCCTGAATAAAAATATTTTTAGTAGAGATGGAGAAGAGCGGGCAGGAGAGATTTTTAGGGAAAAAGTTAATAGATTCTGTTATCTGATTCACTAAGAGATAAGGAACAGAGGTGATGCTGAGGTTTTAAATTGGAGCAACTAGAAGGATTGTAATTCTGTAAATTCAGCTTAATTCAACGTATTTATCGAGTTAACCTGTTAAATATCAGCAAGTAGAGATCTGGGGTATGATGATGAGCTTTATTTTGATATACGGTATTTGTGATATTTGGCAGATCTGTACAATAGGTAGTTAGAAATGAGCATTTGGTGGTTTTGTTTTGTTTTTATTTGTTTATTTTAAGAGACAGAGCCTCACTCCATCACCCAGGCTGGAGTGCAGGAGTGCCATCTTAAGTCACTGCAGCCTCCAACTCCTGGGCTCAAGCAGTCCTCCCATCTCAGCCTCCTGAGTAGCTGGAACTATAGGCATTCACCGCCACTCCTGGCTAATTAAAAAAAAAATTTTTTTAGAGACAGGGTCTTGCTATGTTGCACAGGCTGTTCTTGAACTTCCTACCTCAAGCAATCCTTCTGCCTCAGCCTCCCGAGTTGCTGGGATTACAGATGCGAGCCACTGTGTTTCATGTTTTGTGGAAAGGTGTGAATCATTGATTTGGAACTCATTTTCACAGTTTTTTTGTGTTTTTGTGTCCATACATTCATAGCTTTGCTCAAGGGAGTAGGTGAGGTCACTGAGGGAGGATGTGAACTGCTCCTTTGTGATCAAGAAAGCAGCTCCATCAGAGCTGGCACCATATTAGACTTGTTTACTGATATCTTGGTTTATTTAGTTTACTTGTATCTCTAATGCCTAGCTAGTGCCTGGTGTGTGCTGTACTCCCCCAAATAATTATTGAATGAAAGAGAGGGTATCTAATGGAAAGACAAGAGGGATGAGAACTGATAGAACTGGGTGGAGATCCTTGATTAAATTGTGTGTGTGGAGGGGGACAATAGAGCCCATGAAGAAAAGGAGAAAAGAATAGAAGAGGCCGGGTGTGGTAGCTCATGCCTGTAATCCCAGCACTTTGGGAGGCCGAGCTGGGTGGATCATAAGGTCAAGAGATCGAGACCATCCTGGCCAACATGGTGAAACCCCGTCTCTATTAAAAATACAAAAATTAGCTGGGCAGGGTGGCAGGTGCCTGTAGTCCCAGTGATTCGGGAGGCTGAGGAAGGAGAATCACTTGAACCTGGGAGGCGGAGATTGCACTGAGCCGAGATCGCACCACTGCACTCCAGCCTGGGCGACGGAGCGAGACTCCGTCTCAAAAAAAAAAAAGAGAAGAAAAGCAGGAGAAAGGGTGTCCTGGGAGCCAAGATAGGAGAGGGCTTCTAGGATTGGGAGTGTGTAGAGCTGGAAAGGGCCATTAGTATTTCAGTTTCTCCAAACAGGCATAGATTGTCTTGGCTGTGTTAATTTTAATATTTGATTTCTTAACACTGTAAACCATCAGAATATCTCTAGTCTCACATTTTAACAATAAACTATAGCACACTTATGATCTCTGGTTTCTGTAAGTGGCACAAAATTCCTTTTTTTAGACCAAAACGTCTGATCCTTGGTTAAGAAAAATATGGTTACTATTATTGGTGGTGTTCAAGAGAATGCTTTTCTGCTGGGTGTGGTGGCTCACGCTTGTAATCCCAGCACTTTGGGAGGCCAAGGCAGGTGGATCACGAGATCAGGAGTTAGAGACCAGCCTGACGAACATGGTAAAACCCTGTCTCTACTAAAAATATAAAAATTAGCCGGGCATGGTGGTGCACGCCTGTAATCCCAGCTACTCAGGAGGCTGAGGGAGGAAAATTGCTTGAACCCGGGAGTCGGAGGTTGCAGTGAACTGAGATCATGTCACTGCACTCCAGCCTGGCGACAGAGCAAGACTCCAACTCAAAAAAAAAAAAAGAATGCTTTTCCGTGCAAAGTTGGGGTCAGAGTTTTTGTAATTAATAAAACTTGGAGGTAGAACTAAGGATTAGTAAATACAGGTGCTAAAGTGTACCTTTTCATGAAGTTGGATGGCAAGAGAAGGGCAAAGATGGGATAGCAGCTTAACTATACACTTTATCATCCTACCATACACAGGTAGTAAATTACCACAGATTTAGTGGCCTAAAACAATTACTATTTATCATTTCACAATTTCTGTGGGTTATGAGTTTGGACATGGCTTAGTTAGAGTCTCTGCTTAGGGTCTTCCAAAGCTGTAATCAAGTTGTGGCCAGTCTGCATTCTCATCTGGAAGTTTAGCTTCTGAATGAGTAAAATATTCTAAATGTAACCTGAAATAATTTTTTCCCCATTTTTAAGAGTAACATAGGTTCATTATAGAAAGTTTGGGAAATACAGAAGCAACCAGAGGTAACCTAATTCTGGCAAACTTTTCCAGCAGGTGCTTTACAGTCAGTCAGACCTGGTCTTGAGTGTCAGCTCTTGGCTCTGCCTGTTACAATTTGTATGACTTTGAGCTATCTACTTTCTCTAAGCCTCGTTTTTCATTTTTTTTGAATTTTAATATTCTTAATATTTTAAAATTCTGTTTCAAGTTCCAAGGTACATGTGCGGTATGGGCAGGTTTGTTTCATAGGTAAACGTGTGTCATAGTGGTTTGCTGCATCTATCAACCCATCACCTAGGTATTAAATCTAGCGTGCATTAGCTATTTTTCCTGATACTCTCCCTCCCCTCACCCATCTGCTGCCCAACAGGCCCCAGTGTGGGTTTGTCCCCTCCCTGTGTCCATGTGTTTTCATCGTTCAGCACTCACTTATAAGTGAGAACTTGTGGTGTTTGATTTTCTGTTCCTGCATTCGTTTGCCAAGGATAATGACTTCCAGCTCCATCCATGTCCCTGCGAAGGACATGACCGCGTTCCTTTTTATGGCTGCATAGTATTCCATGGTGTATATGTACCACATTTCTTTATCTAGTCTGTCAATGATGGGTATTTGGGTTGATTCCATGTCTTTGCTATTGTGAATAGTGCTGCAGTGAACATATATGTGCATGTGTCTTTATAATTGAATGATTTATTTTCCTTTGGGTATATACCCATTAATGTGATTGCTGGGTCAAATGGTATTTCTGGTTCTAGGTCTTTGAGGAATTGCTACACTGTCTTCCACAATGGTTGAACTAATTTGCATTTCCACCAACAGTGTAAAATTGTTCCTGTTTCTCCACAGTCTTGCCAGCATCTGTTGTTTCTTGACTTTTTAATAATCGCCATTCTGACTGGCATGAGATGGTATCTCATTGTAGTTTTGATTTGCATTTTTCTAACAATCAGTGATGTTGACTTTTTTCCATATGTTTGTTGGCTGCATAAATGCCTTCTTTTGAGAAATGTGTGTTCATGTCATTTGCCCACTTTTTAATGGGGTTCTTTGTTTTTTTCTTATAAATTTGTTTAAGTTCCTTGTAGACTCTGGATATTAGCCCTTTGTCAGATGGAGAGATTGCAAAATTTTTCTCCCATTCTGTAGGTTGTCCATTTGCTTTGATGATAGTTTCTTTTGCTGTGCAGAAGCTCTTTAGATTAATTAGATCACATTTGTTAAGTTTTGCTTTTGTTGCAATTGCTTTTGACATTTTCATCATGAAATCTTTGCCTGTGTGTATGTGCTGAAAGGTATTGCTTAGATTTTCTTTTGGGATTTTTATAGTTTTGGGTTTTACATTTAAGCCTTTAGTCATCCTCAGTTGATTTTTGTATATGGTGTAAGGAAGGGGTCCAGTTTCAGTTTTCTGCATAAGGCTCACCAGTTCTCCCAGCGTTATTAAGTAGGGAATCCTTTCCCCATTGCTTGTTTTTGTCAGGTTTGTTGATGATCAGATGGTTGTAGATGCACAGTCTTATTTTTGAGTTCTTCATTCTGTTCCATTGGTTTATGTGTCTGCTTTTGTACCAGTACCATGCTGTTTTGGTTACTGTAGCCTTGTAGTATAGTTTGAAGTAGGGTAGCATGATGCCTCCAACTTTGTTCTTTTTGTTTAGGATTGTCTTGGCTATATGGGCTCTTTTTTGGTTCCATATGAATTTTAAAATAGTTTTTTCTAATTCTGTGAAGATGTTAATGGTAGTTTAATAGGCATAGCATTGAATCTATAAGTTACTTTAAAATGGCAGTATGGCTATTTTCACTATATTGATTCTTCCAGTCTCATTTGTCTTATTTGGGAAAAGGGTTAATTGTCACTGACATTGTTATCCTCAACATTTAAATACAATTTTGTATGCTAGGCAGGTGTATTAGTTCATTCTCATGCTGCTGTAAAGAAATACTCGAGACTGGGTAATTTATAAAGAAAAGAGGTTTAATGGACTCACAGTTTTGCAGGCCTCAAGAAACTTACACTTATGGCAGAAGGCCAAACAGAAGCAGGTACCTTCTTCACAAGGTGGCAGGAGAGAAAGTGAGTGCAAACAGAGGAAATGACAGACGCTTATAAACCCATCAGATCTCATGAGAACTCACTATCATGAAAACAACATGAGGTAAACTGCCCCCATGATCCAATCACTTCCCACTGGGTCCCTCTCACAACACATGGGGATTATGGGGATTACAATTCGAGATGAGATTTGGGTGGGGACACAGCCAAACTATATCAGCAGGGGTTCTAAGCACTTATATATTTAATTAGTTCTGTTTTATAGTTAGTGAAAAAGCTGGGATGTGAACCCAGACAGTGATTCCAGACTGTATTATTAGCCTTTATACTATATTTTCTTTTAAGACAGAACAGCCCTTACAGGGTTGTGGGATCAAATGTGAAGCTCTTAGCAGAGATAAGTGGTTTATTAATAATGCCTATATTCTAACATCATTGAGAATATACTATACATACCGTTCTGTATTCTACTTTTTATACTTCTTATGTATTTTCCTGTCATTAAACATTTTTCTTAATATAATTTTAATGGATACATAATTCATCATATAGGGATACTGACATTTTATGACTCCTCTTTGTTTTTGCAGAGTAAATTGGAGATCTAAGTGGTTAAAGATCTAAGTGGTTAAAATACATTAGATTCATGTCTTTGAATAACTATTGTTTTCCTGTCTTTTAAAATAGCTTTATTGAGCTATAATTCACCCTTGAAAGTATACAGTTCAGAGATTTTTAGTCAGTTCACATAATTGTGCAACTAACATTACTATCTAATTTCAGAACATTTTCTTCACTGCCCAAAGAAACCCTATACCCGTTAGCAGTCACTCTCCATTCTATGCTCCCTCTAGATGCTGGCGATCACTAATCTATGTCTCTGTGGATTTACTTATTCTGGACACATCATATCAATGATATCAAGCAATAGAGGGCCTTCTGTGTTTAGAACACTTTCAAGATTCATTCATGTTGTAGCATGTATCAGTACATCATTGCTTATTATTGCGAAGTAATACTCCATTGTGTAGATACACCACATTTTATTAATACATTCATCAGTTGGTGGACATTTAGGATGTCTCTACTTTTTGTCTGTTCAAAATGCTGCTGTGACCTTTTATGTACAAGTTTTTATGTGGACATATGTTTTTAGTTCTCTTGGATGTAAATATGCGAGTTGAATTGCTGGGTCATGTGGTAACTGTGTGTTTAACCTCTTGAGGAATTGCCAACTGTTTCCAAAGTGCCTACACCATTTTACATTCCATGAACAATATGTGAGGATTCTAGTTTTTCCATATTCTTGTCAGTGCTTGTTGTTGTCCATCTTTTTGATTATAGCCATCCTAGTCAGTGTGAGGTGGTATCTCATTGTGAGTTTGATTGGCATTTCCCTAATGACTAATTATGTTGAACATCTTTTCATGTGTTTATTAGCTGGCTATAGTATCTTCCTTGGAGGAACGTGTATTTAAGTCCTATGTCCATTTTTAAATCGGATTTTTAAAATTGTTGAGTTGTAAAAATTCTTTATATAGTCTGGATTCAAGTCCTTTATCAGATAAAGGATTTGCAGATACTTTCTCCCATTCTATTGGTTGTCTTTATTTTCTTGATTGTGCCTTCGAAGCACAAAAATTCTTAATTTTGATTAACTCCAATTTATTATTTTCTTTGGTTGCTTGTGCTTTTTGTGTCATTTCTAAGAAACCATTGTTTAACCCAAGGCTCATGAAGATTTACTCTTATGTTTTCTTTTAAGCATTTTGTAGTTTTAGCTCTTACATTTAAATCCATGATTCAATTTAATTTTTGAATATGGTTTTAGGTAGGAGTCCAACTTCATTCTTTTTCATATGAGTATCCAGTTGTCCCAGCACCATCTCTTGAAAAGACTATTCTTTCCCCATTGAATTGTCTTGGCACCCTTGTTGAAAATAAACTGACCATAAATGTAAGAGTTTGTTTTAGACTCTTAGTTCTATTATATTCCGTATCTTTTAAAATGGTACTTATGGCTCTGCTACTTACTAACTGTGTGACCTTCATGGTTGGTTAACCTTTGTCTCTTAGTTTTCTTATTTGTAAAATGAGGCATAAATAGTAAGTACCTCATGGGGTTATTGTGAGGATTCAAGAAAATAATGTTTAAAGAGCATAGAATAGTATCTGGCTTATAGTAAGCGCACAGTATGTGTTAGCTGATGCCATCATTACCACTGCTGCTATCTCATCATTACCATCATAAAACTTAAATGTTATTTTCTAACTTGTATGTGACTTGTTTTCTTTGGCTCAATTGTAAATGCTGAAATTAGATACCGTGTTTAAGAAGTGAATGTTCTTGTTAAGAGAGAGTACAGAGTACAAGGAAGATTGAGGGAAAACTCTTAAGAAATACTTGTATTTAGACATTTTTATTATAGTAGACAATTTTTTTTTTTTAAAAGTACTTAAGGAAAATACTAGAGTCCTTGTTTTAGGCTTATTGGGAGTAAGGGGGTCAGCTGGAAAGTCCTGTAATTATTTAGGTAGGTTAAAAGGGTCTGCAATAGTAGTCATGTATATGTATTGCTTTTTAAAAGTCATATATATGTATTGTAAAATCCTGGTGTTCGAGGACTATGGGTCTTTTTCTAATTTGGTATAATGTGTAGTCTAGTGTCCTTAGCATTGCTGTTTAAACAGTGGCAAGCTAATGTTGACAATTTAAAAATTCTAGTTTAAAATCAATAATTATTAATTTGTTTATCAGCGATAGAAAAAAATCAATAATTAGTACCATTTAGCATTATGTGACAGATATGTTAGAAGTGATATCATACCTCATTTGTTCTCTAAAGTTTAGCTACTTTTATTTTCAAGTAAGCACATATGTACCTGGTAGTGATTTTGAGTGTTAGAGTGCTTAAAAAAGAACTCCAACTCTCTTTTGCCCTTTCCTTCCTTCACCTTACGTTTACATTGTTAGCTTGTGACTGGGCTATTTTCTACTAATTGTGAATTTGTGTAACTGATGACAAAGCTTTTGACGACTGTCTTAGTTCTCTGCTTTAGGCCATAATTTCTGCATTCCTAGAGTTCACTGTTAATCAAATATATAAAAGTTATTGACTTGAGACCTCTTTTATTATAGTTATCAGTACCAACTTTTATTAGTTGTCAAATGAAAGAAGAAAGTATTTTATTTTGATAGCCTGTTCCTTTTATCATGCTTAAATTTTTCTTCTGGCATTTTAAAATTTGTTTTTTTTTTCAGGTGTCTTTCCCCACTCTGGTGATGCTTATTGTTTTTTCTTGTATTTAAAAATTTTGATGTGATTATTATTCCTAGATGTCATTTGTCAGAGTGAACCGCTGTGGTCCCCGAGTTGGTGTAAGAAAGACACCAAAAGTAAAGAAGAAAACTTCAGTGAAACAAGAATGGGATGTGAGTATAGGTGTGATAGTAAATAATGTAACGTTACTCTGGAGGAATGACAGTGATACGGCCCTAGTCATGCAAGATGGTATTCTGAATGGGGCTCATCATGTCATAGGGTGGAATAGGTTTCTGGGCATGTGATATTCTAGGTCTTGGAGAGAAGAGCAGAATCCTTTGGGGGAGGTTTTAAGAATACACACGTCCAGACTGTAACCTCTATATCCTCTGAAGAACTGGAATCTTAAGGGGATGGGGAGCATATTGAAAAAAAAAAAGTCTTCTCACTGTCACTCTGAGAACTCACTGCATAAAGGCAACTCTAGTTCACTGGTATCACTGAAGTCTGTGAATTTTTTCAGTACGTTTTTTAGGTTTGCTCAGAGCAACCAGTGATACCATAACCATGTGAGTGCCAGTTTTGGCTGAAAAAAAAAACAGATGACCTTTGCTCTCTTATCCCATGAATTGCTCACTTCCAGAGGTTGATCAGTTTCAGAACAATGTTCTCTTATGGTGTAAGACAAGTCTCAAGTACCTATAACATATGATCTCTGGCTCCTAACTTGAATATTGCCTGGTGTTACCAAGGCGATTTATATCTTTTTTTTAAGAGACAGGATCATGTCCTGTCAACCAGGCTGGAGTGATGTGATGCCATCATAGCTCACTGCAGCCTCAAACTCCTGAGCTCCAGCAGTCCTCCTGCCTTAGCCTCCTGAGTAGCTAGGACCATAGGCATGCACCACCACCCCTGGCTAACTTAAGAAAATATTTTTTGTAGAGACAGGTCCTTGCTGTGTTGTCCAGGTTGGTCTTAAACTCCTAGCCTCAAGCAATCCTCCCGCCTTGGCTTCCCAAAGTGCTGGGATTATAGGTGAGCCATTGCACCCAGCTAGATTTCTATCTTTTGTAACCTGATACTTTGGTTTGGACCATGAGACTTTAGGTGCCTTTACTTTCCATTGCGAAGAGTAACTAGTTAGGGATTAGTTTGGATCTCAGGGATTCTTTTGGAATTGGAATCTTCTGGTTTGCAACCTACCATGTTAGCCAGATATCCTGGGCAAACTGACAGCCTTTGAAGTGGGGCAGCGGGACTTCTCTGTGTTTAGATTGTTTTGTTGCTGTCTGATTGGCTATAAAATTTTAATAACAAGGATGTGACTCTAAGATAAGGAAACTGATAAATAGGAAAAAAATTATGTGATAACATATTTTCCCCTTCAGAGTGGTTACTTTGAGAAGTTCAGTACAGTTGACCTTTGAACAACATGAGTTTGAGCTGCATGGGTTCATTTATACATGAATTTTTTTTCAATAAATACAGTTGGCTGTATCCTGAGGTTCCACCTCTACAATGAAAAGTGGATTGAAAATACAGTATTTTCAGGATGTAAAACCCATATATGGAGAACCAATTAGGTGGGATTTGAATATGTGTGGATTTTGGTATATGTGGGTGTCCTGGATACTGCGGGATGACTGCATTTATTCCGATATGCCAGTATTGCTCAAAACTTAATTGAAACCTATCATTTGAAATTGCATTAAGAACCTTCCTCATTTACTTTTTATTATCTGCAGTGCTGGAAAAATCTTTTGTTATTTGAAGGTAGACTGAACTTGGAAAATAGTCATAAGTCATTTGGAGTAAATGGTTAATGATGGAGAAGAGATCAAACTGATTAATACTGTCTTGATAAAAAATAGTGAGACATTTTCTGAAATGGCTTATAGATTAGATTTAAATGCAATGTCAAAAGAAAATGGTTTTAAGCAAGAGTAGTATTGATGGAATTATTATTTTCTTCCATGAGAACACATTTTAAGCCTATCACTTATTTGTATGCCTGAGTTTTTAAATGATTATTAAAAATAATTCTCATGATACTGTAGTTGTACCTTGTACCTTTCTTTTCCTTTTCTTTTTTTCTTTTTTTTGAGACAAGATCTCACTATGTTGCCCAGGTTGGCCTCAAACTCCTGGGCTCATGATGCGACCTTCCTGCCTTGGCCTCATGAACCTCCTGAGTAGCTGAGACTGCAAGCGCACACCACCATGCCTGGCTCTTGTATCTTTCTAAATCATTGTAAAAGCAGTAACAGTTTTCATACAGAAAAGCCTTGAGGCAAATATAAATCATGGCCAAAAAGTTTAGTCTTTGGTCAGAAGCCATTTTTGACTGTTTAAATTCCTCGTCACTTAGAAGTAAAACTAACTTGTTTTATTTCCTGCCTTACCAAATCTGTGTAGCACAATGGCTGAAGTTGCTTTGGAAAGGGCCAAGTTACAGGGTTACTACTTAGAGCTGTGCAGCCTGTGTGCCACACAATTTCAAGGGGTGCTATTTACATGGACTCTGATATTAATGTTAACTTATGGAGTTGTGCAGGGTGGTAGCCCTGCCATGTTAGTTTAGTGCCTGTTAATTTAAGTGACTGTTTTCACATTTTATGAAATTATGCATTGCCCTCAAATTTCATCTTTCATTGTAGCAGCATCAATGCTTAAGATGTTTGCAGACACAAATTGAACCTCTCTGTAGTGATCACACCGTCTTTTTTTTTTTTTTTTTTTTTTTTGAGATAGAGACTCGCTTTGTTGCTGAGGCTGGAGTGCAGTGGCACAATCTCGGCTCACTGCAGCCTCCACCTCCTGGGTTCAAGTGATTCTCCTGCCCCAGCCTCCTGAGTAGCTAGAATTACAGGTGCCCACCACCAGGCCTGGCTAATTTTTTATATTTTTAGTAGAGACTGAGTTTTGCCATGTTGGCCAGGCTGTTCTCGAACTCCTGAGCTCAGGTGATCCACCTGCCTCAGCCTCCCAAAGTGCTGGGATTACAGGCATGAGTCTCTGTGCCCAGCCAGTGAACACACTTTTTTTAAGGAACCTTTAGTGTTGCATTGTGGAATCCTGGGATTCCATAGACTACAGTGTGAAAACTAAAACTTTAGTTAAACTTACTCATTTTGAATATATACTACCATTTATTCATATGTCATATATTCATTTTGAATATTTTCATTGTTTTAATATAATGTATGACTGCTTGGTGAATACAGTACTTATTTTCTGTAAGACATCTAAAATTAGTCTGTTATTTTCTATAAATAGGACACCTAAAACTAATATGTGTTCATATCTAAATTGAGAATACTGGTTCCCAGAAAGAAAGAAAAAATTTTTGGTCCCAGGATTTTGAAACCATTTTAGCCATTAAAATCCAATAAATGTGTATATTTTATAAGAAAACTTTTTTTTTTTTTTTTTTAAAGAAAGGCCACCTTTTTTTACAGAATACTGTGACTGATCTAACAGTTCATCGGGCAACTCCTGAAGATCTGGTGAGTTTAATATCAAAACTTAAGTCATTTATTCAGTGTTTTATTTGGTATTTGACTTGTAACCTTTAGAATATAAACTATAGGTGCTTCCTGGAAGTTGTTCAGTTATGTTTAATCTTGTTTACGTCTATATAAAATCAAAAAACCTGTCTTCTGTACTTCCTGATTTCAGCTAGGAATATCAATTAGTATGTATTGGAGTTTCATTAAATATGTTGGGTTTATAGTTGAAATCTCTTCAGTCTAGTACTGCCCTATATATATCTATCTATCCGCCTTTTAAAAAATCTATAGATAGCTTCAGCATTATTTATTACTTCCCTATACAAACATACTGTTCTAGTCAATGTAATAATTTATCCCTTGAGTATGCCATGTATATTTCCATGTCTGAGCCCCCATTCCTTACTTGGAACAGTTTCTGTACCTTCTTCTCTACCTGTTCAAATCTTACTTTACTTCCTTATCCTAGTTCAAATCCTACTTTTTTTTTTTTTTTTTGAAAGTTTCCACTTAGGTTTTTTTTTTTTTTTTTAAGATTTATTGAGATATAGTTAGCATACCATAAAATTTACCTGTTTAATGTGTACAGTTTGGTGACTTTTGGTATATTCAGAGTCGTGCAAGCACTGTCACTAATTTTGGAATGTTTTCATTACCCCAAAATGAAACCTTCTACTCATTAAGAGTCACTCCTTGTGCCCAGTTCTTCCCAGTTTGTGGCAATGACCAACGTACTTCATGCTTTTATATATTTACGTATTCTGGTCGTTTCATATACGTGGAATACAACACGTGACCTTTTATGTCTAGCTTCTTTGTGTTAGCATAATATTTTCAAGGTTCCTCCCCGTCGTAGCACGTATCAGTCTCTGCCCACTGCAGCCTCCACCTCCTGGGCTCAAGCCATCTCCACCTCAGCCTCTTGAGTACCTGCGACTACAGGTGTATGCCACCACACCTGGCTAATTTTTGTATTTTTTGTAGACACTGGATTTTGCCGTCTTGCCCAGGCTGGTCTCGAACTCCTGGGCTCAAGGAATCTGCCCACCTCAGCCTCCCAAAGTGCTGGGATTATAGGCGTGAGGCACCACGCCTAGCTCATATTAGTTCTTTATTCCTTATAATTGCCAAATTATATTCCATTGTATGGATCTACCATTTTATTTATCTGTTGTTCAGTTGGTGGACATTGCATTGTTTCTGCTTTTGTGTTGTTAGGAATAACGCTGCTGTGAACATTCATGTACAAGTTTTTGTGTGAACATATTCAGTTCTTTTATATGTATACATCTAGGAGTAAAATTGCTGAGTCATGTAATTTCTCCATATTTAACTTTCTAAATAATTGTCAAACTGTTTTACAAAGTGGCTGCACCATTTGCATCCCCACCAGCTTGTATGAGGCTTCCAGTTTCCCCACATTGTTACTGTCACCTTTTTCACTTTAGTTCTCTTAGTAGGTGTAAAGTGCTGTCTCATGTGGTTTCAATTTGCATTTCCCTAATGATAAATGATGTTAAGCATCCTTTTATGAACTTTTCGGCCATTTGTAATATATTCTTTGGAGAAATGTCTATTCAAATACCTTCATCATTTAAAAATTGGATTATTTGTGCTTGTATTGTTGAGTTATAAAAATTATATATGTATTCTGGATATAAGTTCCTTATCAGATATAATTTGCAAGTATTTTCTCCCATTTTCTTAGTTGTTTTTTCAGTTTCTTTATGGTGTCCTTTAAGCAGGGAAGTTTTTAATTTTGATGAAGTCAAATTTACCTGTTTCTTATTTTGTCACATGAGTTTTTAGTATTATATCTAAGAAACTGTTACCTAACCCAGGATTCACAAAGACATACTCCTGTGTTTTCTTCTAAGAGTTTTATAGTTGTAGTTCTTATATGTAGAACTATGATTCATTGTAAGTTAATTTTTCTGTACGGTGTGTGGTGGGAGGGGGGCCCAACTTTATATTTTGCTAACGGATAATCATTGTCCAAACAGCATTTATTGGAAAGACTATTCTTTCCCCCTTGAATTATCTTAGAACTCTTGTTGAAAAATCACTTGTCCATAAATATAAATGTTTATTCAGCACTCTCAATTCTATTTCACTGATTTATATGTCAGTCCTTATGCCAGTACCACATTGTCTTGATTACTATCGTTTTATAGTAAGTTTGAAGTCCTGTTTTTGAAACTGACCAAGAGTTATCTCCTCTGAACTATTACTACCTAACTAAGGCATTGAGTATATGACATCTAATGTATATCATTTGTCTTTATACGGATATGCCCAATCTCCATGGGCAGATTGTTAATGCTTTTGAGAGATACGGACCATATCCTATATACCTTTGTGTACCTGGGAGTCTTAATCCGAGTAGGTACTCATTAACTATTTACTGAGAATAATAATGATGCCCAACTGACTTAATAGTTTTTAAATGAAAAATTTCAAACTCAAGGGAAAATGGAGATAGAAATAGAAATAACTACCATGTACTGTTCACCCAGATAGAATAGTTATTAAAAATTTGCCATAGTTGCTTCATTTATCTTACCTTTTTCTTTTTTCACTGAAATATTTTAAAGCAAATTCCAGAGAACACATCATTTTGTGCTTACATATTCAGTTTGCATCTTTAAAAAATAAGCCTTTTTTTTTTCAACATAACCACAGTGCCATTATTACATCCAACAAAAGTAAATATAATTATTTGGTATCACCTAATACCTAGCCCATACTCAGATCTCCTCAATTGTCTAAAAAAATCATCTTCATTTGTTTTTTGTGAGTCAGAACCTTTGTGTAATATTTGTTATCATCTCTTTAATGGATTGATTTCTTATTTACATGGTGAAAACTCAGCAGTACATTTTATCATATATGTTCATGTTCATAGTTCTGAATACTAGAGTACTTATAAAACCAAATATCTAATTTTATTTCTCAGCCACCTTAGTGAACCCTCCCCTCTGACACTTGAGATCTGTGGCGCGTATCTCTTCTTGTACTTCAGGAACTCTACTTCCCTGACTTCTATATTTTCAGTGACCCACTTCCACATGAGGCCATTGAAGGGCTATAAACACACTGCATTATTAGTTCTTGGTAGTGATGTGATGATCATGAAATGAGGATGTCTTTGCCAAAGATGACTCAGTGGATTTTGTACCTTTTACGTTGTGCTCAGTTAGTGTGTGTATATGTGTGTATGTGTATGTTAAAAAAAATGCTGGTTTTGACCCATGAATTGATTTTATCATCCATTAAGTGAGTCCCAACCTGTGGTTTGAAAAACACTAGTTTGCTGGATAGTCTTGCAGAAAAGTAGTAGAAATTATTATTTCTTTCTGTATATCTTTTAGGTAGGTTTGCCAGCTCTATATTCTTTAAGATCATTTTTGAAAATTTAGGGGACTGAAAATTTTGGCTATGAATGTATATAAACATGCATATATCAGACCAGGAAAAGTTTAAAAAGTGATGAACTAGAGTAGGTGGTCTTACCATCTGAATAGGCAACTTTGTGTCTGAAAAATTCCTTTATGTATTTTTCTCTTCTATATAGGTACGCCGTCATGAAATACACAAATCAAAGAATAGAGCATTAGTACACTGGGAACTCCAAGAAAAAGCTTTGAAGAGAAAATGGAGGAAGCAGAAACCTGAAACTTTAAATCTTGAGAAAAGAAGATTGTCTATCATGAAGGAGGTAACGCTAAACTGCATTAGAGTTAGAAAGAGAAAAAGGAGATAAATAGGGTTCTTTCTTTTTCCTTCAATTTGATTCACATTGGAGAGACTCTAGTAATCACTACGTTCTTATTCAATAATCTACATGTGGACTTCAAAAAAAGCAACAGAGTGATGATTGGAGTCTGGTTTGATGGTTTGAATTCCTGTTCTACAACTTACCAGCTATGTGACCCTAAGTAAATTATTTAACTTTTCAGCTTGAATTTTCTCATATTTCAAATTATTATTTGCTTGTATTGCTATGAGATTTCAGTGATATAATACTTATAAAGTGAATAGCACAATCTTTGCTTATTCCTCTTTTTATATGTAAGCTGCTATAATTATTTTTCTCAGTTTAACAGCAGTGCTGTTAGATTACTTTGAAAAAATATAATAATGTTGTATGCTTGTCCAACTGAGTAGTAAGCAACTTGTCTTTGGCTTAACCTTTTGCCAGATGTGGGGTGTTTGGATAAGTAATCAGATATGTAGGGACAAACAATATGGGAAATAAGAGGAAACTACAGCAAATAACCTTTTTAAATTTGAGTTGAAGTCATTGTAAAGGAATGTGCCTTGTCTTTAATGTTGCTCCTTGTTCAGATTGAAGCTTATGTACAGCACTTAGCTGTCTGACCTTTCATGGCAACTTTGAATCATACATTGTCTTTGAGGAATTTGTTAGACTTCTTATTGAAAGAAAGTCACAGTCTTAGACATCATCAGAAAGAATAATATCTTCCAAATAAATGTTTACATGAGCTTGAGAAAAGAACAGTGGCTTGATTGAGAGAATGCTTCTGTACAGATAATTATCTTTTGGTGATCTTGGACAAGTCACATACATTTAAATGTTATGTGGTAATTCTCAGTGAAAGGCCTAAAAACAGATCTAACCACGAAAAAAGGCAGCCTGCTTGGATTGCATCAGACTCTGGGCTTTTTTTCCTTTCTCATGTCCTGCTCATGTCCTGAATTTCTCATACAAGTTATAGATGTGGTAGAAGTACATGTTTACAGAAGGGTGGTGAGAGACAATGAGTGATGTTTCTTTGCTTTCTTTTTGTAGATCTCCTGCTTCAGGCACTAGTGTAATGGTTCTCAACTCTCACTGCACATTAGAATCAGTCAGAGTCAAGAAGCTCCATTAAAAAAATATGTAACAGCTGGGTGTGGCAGCTCATGCCTGTAATCCCAGCATTTTGGGAGGCCAAGGTGGGCGGATCACCTGAGGTCAGGTGTTCAAGACCAGCCTGGTCAACATGGTGAAACCCCATCTCTACAAAAATACAAAAATTAGCTGGGCATGATGGCAGGTGCCTGTAATCCCAGCTACCTGGGAGGCTGAGGTGGGAGAATTGCTTGAACCTGGGAGGCGGAGGTTGCAGTGAGCCAAGATTGTCCAGCCTGTCTCAAAAACAACAACAACAAAACCAAAAAAAAAAGAAAGCTCCTAAAAATTAGCTGGGTGCAGGGGCAGGTGCCTGTAGTCCCAGCTACTCAGGAGGCTGAGGCAGGAGAATTGCTTGAATCCAGGTTGCAGTGAGCCGAGATCATACCACTGCACTCCAGCCTGGGCATCAGAGTGAGAGTCTGTCTCAAAAAAAAAAAAAAAAAAAACTCTCTCTCTCTCTCTATATAACTATATCTGGACTCTATACCCAGAGATTCAAATTCAGTGGACCTAAGATGTGGCCCCATGTAGGTGTTTTTTAGACAGTTCCTATGTAATTTTAATGTGCTGCAGGGGTTGAGCGCCTCTGCTCTTACCGGGATTCAGGTGTTTTCTGTCTACCAGCATACCTTGGAGATAATTTCCTGTCAATGCTTAGACATCTACCTTTTCTTTTTGATGGCCAGTAGCATATAGATGTACCACAATTTATTTATCCTGTGCTTTATTGGTGAACACTTAGGTTGTGTATTAGAGTACAGTTTAAGCTTCTGGAAATAAAAAAAGACTGTCCTATATGTTTTGTTTTAAACAAACAAATTTATTTCTGTTTCATGAAACAGTTGAGAGGAAAGTGATAGCTGGTAGGGAACTCTACACAACTTCTGTCTCTGAATACAGAATGGCCATAGCAGCTTCCTTCAGCTGTATGCCAGCCAGCAGGAAACAGGAAGAATGGTGCATGCTACTCCTATTACATGTCACCCAGAAGTTCTGGCATATATCCTGTTGGCCAGAAAGTCATCACATGGCCATTCCCACCTACAAAGATGGTTGGGAAATCTAGCTATGTAATTGGCTAAAATGCAGGAGTTCTGCTGTTAAAGGAGAAACCAAAAGAACATGGCTGGATACTTAAGTAGTACTGTCAGTTACCCACAGATTGTTTTCTCCCTTGCTACTATCAATAATGTAATAAATATCCTTGAAAATGTTTCTGGGTACACATATATTTGTAGGATAAATTCTTAAAAGTAGAATTGCTTAGTCAATGGATATGTGCATCTTTTATTTCAATGTTGGTAAATTTGCAATGTCTCTGTTTAAGGGATGCAGTGGACCAAAGGAAGAAGCCTCCTTAGACATATTGACATAAGCTTCATCATTATGTATTAAAGCTAACAGGACCCATCCACCTAAAGCTGGACTCCTAGATTAACATAAATTAAGAGAAAGATCTTTGGCCAGCATCATCTTAGATTTCATTTGCTGTAAGATGTACCCATGCCATGGGAATCAAGCAAATTAGGGTTCCCTCTCACTCATGGAGAGGGAGGTTTCCAAAAAGATCTTATAAATCCCCAAAATGTAATAACTCCTAGAGTCTCTTTGTAATTCCCCAATTCTACCTGGTGTCTATTACCATGGTACAAAAGGGCTAAGATGACGAGTTTCTGATAATGACTTTTTTTTTTCAGGGACTGGGATCCTTTGAAAATCCAACATGTGTACCACCACTTACAGGTTTAAGTTTGTGCTCTGCAAACTATTTGAGGAGTAATATATGCAGTTAGGCTTGTGAAGATCAGTTTACCTATCAAGAGGATGGGCTTTATGAGAGGAGTTATAAATCTAGAAAGAAGAAGTAAAAGCCAATACAGTGATCTCTGACCACTCACACCATTTTTCCCAAGGGCAGGGACTAAGCAGGAGTATCCAATCTTTTGGTTTCATTGGAAGAAGAATTGTCTTGGGCCACACATAATATACACTAACACTAATGATAGCTGATGAGCTAAAAAAAAAAAAAAAAAGTTGTAAAAAAAAATCTCATAATATTTTAAGGAAGTTTACAAATTTGTGTTAGGCCACATTCAAAGCTGTCCTGAGCCACAGGTTGGACAAGCTTGCACTAGCAGAAGGTGACAGATAATGGCTTTTACATGAGACCTCGTTATAATCAATATCAGGTCTCAATATGGTTAAGATTATTTATAATCTTCATGTGTCAATTCCATCTCTTTATTTTGATAGGTCAATGCTTTTTAAAAAGTAAACTCTTAAAATTGTTATTAGGAAATAAGCTTTGTGTAATTTTTCTAGTACAGTGAAAGATTATACTCATTCATTCACATTATTTCCTAAGTTTGTAATTGCTTGTACTTGCAAGATGGCTAAGCAGGAATAGAAATGTGGTTTGTGGGATAATATAATTTAAGTTATAGCAAAATTCTCAAACATCTCTAGAGTGGTATATAGGTTTTCAGTGTTTCCATATCCATCTACCACCCCGTAGGGCTGGGGAAGGGTTGTTGACTGGGACTAGACTCTCAGTCTTCTGGTTCTGATGTGCTCTTGACCTGATACCATTCCAAAGCTTAATGTTTGTGGAAGGAATAAATTCAGGGCTTTCTTCTCACTAAGCCAGGCAACCTGCTTGGCTATAGTGGGGGAAGAAGGGGAAAAATGAAGAATGTGACTCTTGCTATTTTTCTTTCTGTGTCCTAAAACAATAACTGAGGTCACATTATATATATACTTGATTCCGTAGTATAGAGAAATTCTGGTAAGAGTATTTGTTACCAGGTGTTTTATCAATTTGAGTCAGTGTTGGAAACTGAGCAGTTTCCAAGTACTTTTAACTTAAGAATGCCATCTGGTGGTGGTGCCGAGAGAATTATCTGGCTTTTACTCTAGCCTGTGGCCTTGCTTATAATTATGAAAGTTCCTAAGTTGAAAGTGCATGATCAGAGGCACTACTGTAAATGTTACTTTTTGTGTTCCTACCTCTCCAGGATAAAAAACTGATTTGTCTTTAAACACAGAAGCCTCACATTTTTTGTGTAATCCTAAAACTCATATCTTATGTCATGTCTTTAAAATTGTAGGTCATGACACATTAGTGGATTACATTCGTGGATTCTGAATTCACTCTAGTGGTTGAAACACCTCTAAGTTTAATCTGTGTTTTTCAAAGTATGGATTATAATTTGTTAATAAATTGTGAAGTTAGTGAGTTGCTGCCAACATTTAAAAAATAAAATAGAAATTTACAAGAAAATATCAGTGGTTCTCATGGAGCAAGGTTAATTAAAACTTTTATTTTGTATACACACACACAAGTATATATGTATATATGTGTAAATATGTATATTTGCATATATGTAAATGTCATGGGTCGCAATTGTATTTCTTTGATTGCAGTCAAGTATTTGAAAGCCAGTAATTATTGTCATAGCCCCATCTAGTGGTACTTAAGGATATTAGTGCTGAAGGATTTTAGGAAGGTAGCCTATGGTTATTTCATGCTCCAGGCCTTTTTATAGTCTTTTCCTTTGTGATTTGAAAAGTAAATATATGTTTATCTGAATAATAATACTTGTCATTTAACACGTGTCTAGATTCTTTCTGATCAATACCAGATGCAAGACGTATTGGAGAAATCTGATCATCTAATAGCTGCAGCAAAAGAGCTGTTCCCTCGTAGGCGCACAGGTATTCAATTCAAACAAAAGCTTCTCTTTTTTATTAACTATAGCACACAACTATTTGGAAGAATTTAAAATCCTTTCTTAGGCATCATATTATTTGTATTACAAGTATTATAGGGTGGATTTACAAGGGTTGTTAGGGTTAGAGTCATTATAATCTGTTTCCTTTCCACTAAGAATATTAACTACTTGTATTACAAATAATTCAGCTAAGGAAAAGTAAATTGTTTTAATCTACTAAAATATCTTATGGTGTAAAGTACAGGATTTTGTAATTTTAAAATGTGACTTGAGTAAAGCTTAATTTGAAACCTAAAGCAACTTCAGTCTCTATAAAAGGAACTTTGCCTCTTGTCAGATATATGCATTATTTATTTTAATGTGTGTGTAGTTCATTGTTTATCTTAATCTTCTAGAAACATCATTAATTTTTTGTGTAAGGTTGGAATTCCAGCTTGGCAATTTATTAGTGTTACTCTGGGCTAGTTACTTAATGTCTGTGAGTTTCAGTTTACTGATCTGTAAAATAGTAATAGTACTTACAGGGTTTTATGAGAGTAAAATAAGTTAATATATGTAAGTACGTTTAGAACAGTGCCTGGCATATAGTAAGCACTACATTAATGTGAGCTGCTGTTTAAGATTTTCATATGATGATGCAAACCAATGGCAGTATATAGCTTGTGAAGTCAATTTAATTAAATGAAACAAATCATCACAACTTCTTTTCCTTTTGCAGGGTTTCCAAATATAACAGTGGCTCCTGATTCCTCTCAGGGTCCCATTGTGGTAAATCAAGACCCTATCACCCAATCTATCTTTAATGAGTCTGTCATAGAACCTCAGGTAATGTGTTCTACTCACAGCTATAACACTCATGCTGAAAGGAAGTTTAAGTTGATATAGGCCTTGTAAATATTTTAAAAGTTTAAATATCAACAAGTGCTAGTTGTGGTTGCTAGATTTGCTGTTACTTAAGTGTATTGCACTTTCTGTGAGTAATGTTTGTACCAAACAAAACTGGATAATAATAGCTAACATTTATTGAGTGCTTACCTAGTAGGTGTATATACTGTTGTTATCCCCATTTGGCAGATGAAGAAATTGAAGCTGAGAAAATTTAAGTGACTTGGCCAAGATCACATAGTTTGCATCAGAGATTGGATTCAAATCTAGGCCACGTGGCTCCACAAGACTGCCACCATCAATCATTATGGAAACAGCAGGGAGTCTTTCCACTTGGAGTCAGGTGGATCTACTTACTAGCTGTTTGATCTTGAGCTGATTTCTTAAAATATCTGGGTGAGCTCAGAATGTGTTTTGCTTCTATGTTTTTCGTTAAATGGGACTAGAATGTACCTGATATCATTGTTACATGGATCAGGTGAGATAAGTTATGTAAAGTTCCTGGTGTAATACCAGGAACATAGTACTTCATAAATGTTAGTCTTTCTTAATGTATTAGGATATTTAAAAAATAGCTTCCCAAGAAACTTGCAATTTATCAACTAGTTACATGGGAGAATTGTATTACACGAGTCAAACATTAGTTAGCTGTATTCTAACCTAATGGGAATTCTTAATTAATGAAAATGTTTAGAATTTTGAGATAGTAAACTTTTTTAAAAGCCTATGAATAATTTAATACTAAAATAAAACAACTTATGCATGACTAGGACTCAGTATCTATTTAATGAAATTTCCTAAGTTATAGTTTCTGTGAAAAAAGAAAAGAATCATCAATTAGAGGGATATTCCTAGGGAGTTGCAAGGTCCAGAATCATAAAAGATATGTTAATTATATTGTTTCATACTTCCAAAGGCAATTAGGTAAAATGTTACACATATTTTAAATAGCCCAAAACCTTTTGTCATATTTCCAGGCAAAAACCATTTATGTTTTGGCACTTAATGAGAAGTTAGCTTTCAGGTAGTTGGAAATTTAATCACCTTAGAATGTCTTATTGCTGTAGTATGTTCAACTGAAGATTTTACTTTGATTTAAATAAATCATATAGTGAAGTGTGCCTTATTTATTTCAGTCACACTTTAAGCACTTTTTCAGTTAATTGGAGCCTGGAAACAAGTACATGATGTATCCCAGCCACATGGAATAAAGCAGTCACATTTTATTCTGTTGAAGAGTCCATTCTCACACCTGAGCCTATTACCGTTAATACAGCAGTAGAATTTCAAATTAATGTTACTGATACAACTAATTTACCTACCTGGTTTAAGTTCTTTATCAATTTACAGCTGATAGCAGATGAAAAACAGTGATGTGAGCCTCTCAAAGCAGAGGTAGCAGAGAAAAATGGCGGTGAGGGAGGAGAGAGAGGACACCTGGATAGATAAGCAGAGGACCACTATACATCAGAAGGGAAATTTGGTGTTGCTGTAGATAATCTTGAGTCACCAAGAAAAAATGAAATTATAACCGAATTACTTAAGTTCTCTGGGTCCTAGTTTCTTCATCCATATAGGAATTAGTGAGACTAAACCTACTCACTTATTCATCATGTAATATTTCGGATCATGCACTAGATGCTAAGATACATAGATGATTAAGGCATGTCTCTGTCATTGGATTAGGGAAGTAGCAGGAGTTGAGGTAGGACCTAGGTCCTGAAGGACGAAGGACTGGAAAGTAAAAGTAGAGCCACTGAAGGATTTTAAAGAGTGGAGTCATGATGAGATCCAGTATAGTGTGGAAGATGGATTGGGGAGGGACAAGACTGGAGAGAGGGTCTGGTTAGAAGACTTAGGTGGGCATCTTAGTGAGAAGTGGTGAGGGCCTGACCCAAAGCTGTGCCAATAGGGAAGGAAATAGAGGAGAATAGGGGTAGACTTGAGTGTGGTTAAAATGAGGTAGAGTTGGCAGGATGGGGTGGCTGATAGGACAGAACAGGTGAGAAAGAAGGATAACTCCTCATTTGCTGGCTTGAGCATTTGAGTAGATGGTGACGCTCTTCATGGTCTTAGGTAATATTGGCAGGAACAGAATTTCTGGAAGAATGGTAGGAAGGGTTAGAAAGCTGTTCAGCCTGGGCCTATTGAGTAGGGATATCTTTTTTGTTTTTTCTTTTTTGAGAAAGGTTCTTACTGTGTCACCCAGGCTGGAATGCAGTGGCACAGTCATGACTCACTGCAGCCTCTACCTCCTGGGCTCAAGCAGTCCTCCTGCCTCAGCCTCTTGAATAGCTGAGACCACAGGTGCACGCCACCACGCCTGCCTAATTTTTGTATTTTTGGTATAGACGGGGTTTTGCCATGTTGCCCAAGCTGGTCTCAAACTCCTGGGCTCATGTGATTCTCCTGCCTTGGCCTCTTAAAATGCTGGGATTACAGGAATGAGCCACGGTGCCTGGCCAGAATAGGGAAATCTTATAGGCAGTTGAATATGAATGTCTAGGGCTTAGGACAGATCTGGGTGTGAAGATAGAGGTTTGGAAATTAATAGCATTTCATTTGTAATTACAGCTTTGGAATTAGATAAAAACATTCAGAAAGTGGATCAGATGAGGGGAGAAAAGATTGATATAGGCCTTGTGGTAAATATTTTAAAAGTTTAAATATCAACAAATGCTAGTTGTGGTTGCTAGATTTGCTCTTTCTTAACTGTATTGTACTTCTGTGAATACCGTTTGTACCAAACAAGGTAAGACTGGATAATAATAGCTAAAATTTATTGAGTGCTTAGCTAGTAGGTGTGATGTGACTTGAGTCACATCAGATATAAGGAAAGGGTAGAAAAATAAGATCAGTAAAGGAGATTGGGAAGGACGGGCCAGAAGAGTAGGAGAAAATACGGTATTATGGGAGTTAAAAGAAATGTGTATCAAGTAGATTTTTTTTTTTTTTTTTGAGACAGGGTCTTGCTGTGTTGTCCAGGCTGGAATGCAGTGGCACGATCACAACTCACTGCAGCCTCGACCTTCCTGGGCTCAGGTTATTCTCCCTCCTCAGCCTGCTGAGTAGCTGAGACTACAGGTGTGGGCTACCTCACTTGGCTAATTTTTAAATTTTTTTGTAGAGACATGGTTTTGCCATGTTATTCAGGCTGGTCTTCAACACTTGGGCTCAAGTGATCCACCCGCCTTGGCCTCCCAAAGGGCTAGAGTTTAGGCATGAGCCACCGCACCTGGCCAAGTGAATTTTAAAGGAAAGAAATGAGTGGTCAGAAAAGTAAGGGAAGGCAAAGGCAGAAATATCCATTTGATTTAGGAATGAGTGTGTTGAGGTTGACCTTGTAGAGAGCAGTTTGAGTGGAGCAATAGGGCAGAAGCAAAGTTGCAGGGCATAGGTGGTGAGTGAGGAGGGTGGAACAACTCTTTCAAGAAGTTTGGTGGTAGAAGAAAGAAGACATATATAGCTTGAGGTAAGTATAGGGTCAGGTTAAGATGGGAGAGGCTTGCTCACATTTAAATGCTGATGAACTGAAGCCACTACAGAGAGAGATGTTGAAAATGTTCGAGAGAGGATAATTGATAGGAGTGGAAGAATGTGAGAGGATTTGTGTTCTACAACATGTGGAAGGCTTAGGAGGAGGGACCTCTCTTCTGTTATGACAGAAAAAAAAGTCTGAATATATATCTAATCAACTTGTGCTATTTTTATTGTTGCGTTGAGACAGGCTCTTAATGATGTAGATGGTGAAGAAGAAGGAACTATTAATAGCCAGTCAGGAGAAAGTGAGAATGAGAATGAGTTGGATAACTCTCTAAACTCTCAGTCTAACACAAATACAGACAGGTATGTGTATATGGCATAAATACTACAACTTGTAGCTTTTTTCCATGGCCATTTCAATGTTTGCCTATTGCATCATTTTTTATTAAATGGAAGTTTGTTTTTATTTAAAAATTTGTTTATTTTGATATTTCAAAATAATTTACAGGCATAATATAAAAAGCTCTTATATACTCTTTACTCAGATTCATCAATTATTAACATTTTCCACATTTCTTTTATCATTTTATCTCCTTTTCTGAGTATGCACACACATGCATGCACGTACATGTGCACCCATCATCACCTGAGTAATACACATTGTACCCAATATGTAGTTTTTTTATCCCCCACCTACCTCCCACCCTCCGCCTTCTGAGTCTCCAAAGTCTGTTATATCACTATGCCTTTGTATACCCATAGCTTAGCTCCTTAGCAAGTAAGAACACGTGGTATTTGGTTTCCATTCCTCAGTTACTTCTCTTGGAATAATGGTCTCCAGCTCCAACCAAACTGTTGCAAAATACATTATTATTATTATTTGTGTGTGTGTGTATGTGTGGCTGAGCAGTATTCCATGGTGTGTCTATACCACATTTTCTTTATCCACTCATTGGTTGTTGGGCACTTAGGTTGGTTCCATATTTTTGCAGTTGACTAACACACATTTTTAAAGAACTATTTGGAAGTAAGTTGCATGCTTCGTGTTCCTTTATCCCTAAATACTTCAGTGTGTGGTTCCCAAGAAAAAGAGCATTCATTCAGATAAAATCACAGTACAATGATCACAATCAGGAAATTACATTGATTTAACACTATTATCTAATCCATAGACCTTATTTTGATTTCTCCAGTTGTCCCAATAATATTTATTTTGTGTTTTTGGATGATTAAAGAACTAATTGTAATCACTTATTATATTTAGTTTTCATGTCTTTTCATTTAAAAAAAAACCTGGAATCTTCTAAAATCTAATCTTAGTGTTTCTTTGCCTTTTATGACATTTTTATAGTTTTGAAGAAGTACAGGGCAGTTATTTTACAGAATTCCCTCTAACTTGACTTTGTCTTATAATTTCTTCATTATTAGACTCAGCTTACTTATGCATTTTGAGCAGGAATACCCCTAAAGTGATGCTAAGTCCTCAGTGCGTAATATCAAGAGGCAGTGATACCTTGGTTTAATTATTGGTGCTGTTAACTTTCATTGTTTGGTTACAGTGATGTCTGCCATGTTCCTTCAATGGATTATACTGTTTTTTCTTTTATTTATTTTGATGTTTATTTGTCACATACTTGGGAGCTTCTTCAAGTAATTCCGGTGTCCTTTTAATGTATCTTCTTTAACATTTAATTTCTGGCACAACATAGCTCTTATTATACTTTCTCTTCTCCGGAATCAACCATTTCTTCAAGAATCCTTAACTCATTTTATTAAAGAAGTGTGTTTAGAAACCAAGCTCTAAGTATTAGATGTGTTTATTGTACTTGGCAGTTATTGTTTTTAGACCAACAGATACATATATATCCACACATACATATATATACCTATTGTCATATGTATATGAACATATCTATATTAGTATCTAGTTTTCTGTCTATTTAGCTATAAATCATGAATTTACAGTGATACTTCCAAGTCCAATTTAACACTATTGGTTTTATCTTGGTCCTCTCTTATTCCATATTTGTATCACTCTTCTTTAACACTGAGCAGCATGTCTCCAAACATTACACAAGTATATTTATTCATATTCAATCCTGCAATACATAGAAAGTAGTTTTGGAATTGCTGCACCCATACTAATGCAAAAATAACCTGCTAAGTAGAGTTGAAGATTGTTTGCAGATTTCTAAAAGGTCATTGTATTATGTGAAATATAATTAGGTTCATTTGTTTCTATTTGTATTCAATTTTAGGTTTTTACCTCTCTTTTTGACAAAATTATACAAAAAGCTGTTTTTAGGGTAGTGTCACCATCCCCTATCCCTTCTAACTAGTTCCTGTCTACACTTACCCTTGTAGGTAATCAGTTTCCTTAGTTTTTAAATTTATTCTTTCTGTGTTTCTTTTTATAAATGTAAGCAGATATATATATATATCCTTATTTTCTCTTCTTTCTTATATAAAAGGTAACGTACTATATTTGCTTTTATTTTACTTTAGTTGACAATAACTGTGCATATTCATGGGGTACATAGATGTTTTGATACATATAATGTATAGTGATCAGGTTGGGGTAATTAACATATCCATCTATATTTGCTTTTACCACTTAATAATATATCCTGGAAATCTCCCCATAGCTGTTTATAAGTTTACAGATATATTTTTTCTTCATTTTTATAATAAAATGAAAGAGTTGCATAGTACTAAATTGTGTGAATGTACCGTAGTTTATTTGACCATTCTCATATATATGGTAATTTAGGTTATTTTCAGTATTATATTTTATTTTTCATTTTTTGAGATGGAGTCTCATTCTGTTGCCTAGGCTGGAGTGCAGTGTCACCATCTTGACTCACTGCAACCTCCGCATCCCAGGTTCAAGTGATTCTCTTGCCTCAGCCTCCCAAGTAACTGGATTACAGGCATGTGCCACCAGGCCTGGCTAACTTTGTATTTTTATTAGAGACTGCATTGTTTGGCTCCCACTTAGAAGCGGGACATGCGGTGTTTTTGTCTTTCTGTTCCTGCATTAGTTTGCTGAGGATAATGGCATCCAGCTCCATCCATATCCCTGCAAAAGACATGATTTCATTCCTTTTTATGGCTGCATAGTATTCCATGTTTTATTATTAAATTAACTAGAGAGAACTGGCATCTTTATGACATTGAATTTTGCTATCCAAGAACATAGTATATTTCTCCATTTGTTAAAAGGTCCGCTGCTTTCTTTAGATCTAGGAAAAAAGTCTACTTTTCTGTTTTTCAGCAGTGTCTTAACATTTCTCTCATATAGATTTTGCTTATTTCTTATTGAGTTTATTCCTAAGTATTTTGGGCTTTTGTTATTCTATTAAGTGGAATTTTATTTTCCATTATACCTCCTAACTAGTTGTTCTTTGTTTTTATGAAAGCTACTGATGTCCGTGTGTTGCCTTGATATTCTGCTACTTTATTGAATCTTGGTTGAATTAGTTTTAGCGCTGATTTTCTAGGGGTTTCTAGGTTGACTGTCATTTCATCTGCAAATAGACATTGTTTTCCTTGTTTTCTAAGTCTTTCACCTCTAATTGGTTTCTTTTGTATGTTTTATTAGTTATAGGCCAGTGTTCAATAACAATGGAGATAGTGGGGATCCTTGCCTTGTTTCTGATTGTATGAAAATGCTTTTATTGTTTCCTTTTAAGTAAGGTACTGGCTTTAGTACTGAGGTCTTTTTTCTTTCTTTTTTTCTTTAAATTTTTAAAATCATTGTTATTTTTAGTCTTTTTTGAGACAGGGTCCCACTCTGTCACCCTGGCTGTAGTACAGTGGCATGATCACAGCTCAGGTGATCCTTTCACCTCAGCCTCTCACCTCAGCCTACTTCAGCCTCTAGTAGCTGGGACTACAGGCATGCAACCACCATACCCAGATACATTTTTTTTTTAAAACAATGCTAACGAAATACCAATCAATTCTTGTTTTCTTGATTGTTTTATTTTAATCAGTAATAAGTGTTAATTTTATCAGACTTTTGGTATGTATAATCATATGAGTTTTCTGCTTATGTCTCTTAATATGGTACATTATTTTATGAGTTTCCTAATATTGCAGTGTCCTTGCATTTCTGCAATAAATTCTATTTGGCCATAATGTGTTATTTTCATTAATGGAGTATTTGGAGGTTGTTAATATTTTATTTAGTATTCTTGTGTTAAAATTCATAAATGATATTCTCTGTAGTTTTTTTGTGTCTGCAGCCCTTATCAGATTGAGATAACAATGCGATACTTGATTTCATAAGAACCATCTGGAAGATTCTTCTAATTTTTTAAGTCCTGGAACAATTTATATAGCACTGAGACTATCTGTTTTTTGAGGCTGATAGCTTTTTGTGTATGTGCATGGTGCTTTTTTTTTTTCTTTTTTTTTTGTGGGGAAGTGCCAAATAAACAAATTTGCTTGTTTATTTAAGCTTCTATTTCTTCTCAAGCCAATTTTTGTAAGTTTTATTTTCTTAGGAAATTTTCCATTTCATCTAGGTTAATCAGTGTATTTCTATAGAGATATACCAATAATCTCTATACTTCTAAAAAAATTTTGTTTCAGTGCTTACTTGTTCTCCTCAATCATTTGTTTTGGTTTGTTCTCTTTCTTAAAATTAGGTTATTTAGTGGTTTGCCTATTTAATGAATTTTTCAAAGAACTAACATTTTTAACTTATCAGTTAGAGGTCTAGTTTTCTGATTTCTTCCTCATCAATTTTTGCTTTTATCTTTATTTCCTTCCTTATGCATTGTTTTGGTTTACTTTGTTTTTCTAGTAACCCTAGTTGAGAATTTAATACATTAATTTTCATTCTTTTATTTTTAATTGATAAACATGTTTAGGGCTCTGAATTCTACTCTGATCACTACTATAAATGTGTACCATACATTCTGGTATGTAGTGTTTTGTTACTTTAGGAATGAGGTAATTTCAGTTTATATTTTCATGTTTACTTAAGAATTGTCTAATAGAAAATTTAAAAAAAATTTCCAGAGTCTCTTTGTTTTTCTAGTTTTATTACGTTACATTCAGAGTGTGATTTGTAATATTTCCACCTGTGGAACTTAATGATGTTCTCTTTTTTTTGTTTTTTCTTTTTGAGACGGAGTCTCGCTCAGTAGCCCAGGCTGGAGTGCAGTGGCGTGATCTCGGCTCACTGCAGGCTCCACCTCCCGGGTTCATGCCATTCTCCTGCCTCAGCCTCCTGAGTAGCTGGGACTACAGGCGACTGCCGCCACACCCAGCTAATTTTCTGCATTTTTAGTAGAGATGAGGTTTCACCATTTAGCCAGGATGGTCTCGATCTCCTGACCTCATGATCCACCCACCTCGGCCTCTTAATGATGTTTTCTTTGTGACCTAATATATGATCAAATTTTTACAAATGTTCCATGTATGTGCCTGAGAAGAAGGTATATACTCTTAACAAAGTATAAAGTTCTAAAGGTATATCCATAGATCTACCTCATTGCTTATGTTTTTTAATACTTTTGTATCCTTATTTATTTTTGCCACTATTTTCTTCTGAGAATGGTGTATTAAAGTCTCCTACTACTAGTATGTTTCTATTTCTCTTTGCATTTTATGTTTAAATATATTTCATTGTTCGGTGTTAAATACTTCCTTTCTTATAAAAGTGATTATTATGTTTTTTGGTACATGTTTTTTGGAACATAAGTGTTATATCTTCATTGTGATTTTTAACTTTTAGCATTATAAAGTATGCTTTGTCACATTTAATCCTTTTGACTTCATTTCTACTTCATCTAATATCAGGAATGAAACCTCTACTTTTTTCTTGTTTCCAATTTCCTGGCTTATCTTGGCTATTTACATTTAGCTTTCTGTATTTTAGATCTTTAATGTATTTAGCCTTCTGGAATTATTTTGTATTAAGTATGTCTGTTGTATACAATGTAGACTTCAGTCTTGACTTGTTAGATAATTTGAAAATATTCTACTTTTAATTGAAGTAAGCTTATAACACTTACTGGTATTTTGATGTTAACTTCATCACATTATTTTATAGTACTGTTTATTTTACTACAACTACATTTTCTATGTGATGTTTCTTCTCTGTTCTTTTAAAAAATTTCTTTTGGTATTTAGGAAGTTTGTAATTTTGTTCTGGTGGTTACCTTTGTATATATACCTTTTACAGAGCCTTTAATCTTGTTTTCTGTTTTTACATATCATTGTCAGGTATGTCAGTTAAAATTTTTTTTTGTTTTAATTTCTACCTATTGCCTGTACAATAAGTGAGTTTTTCTATGTTCCTATTCTTTCCATTATTTTCTCTCTATCCTTCTCCCCATTTTTAGTTATATATTTTGCTTTGACAGAACATGAAGTATTTACATACTATGCTTCCATGTGTGTCCCATTTTTGTTTTTGTCTTATAGCTACAATTAAGTATATTAAATATCCCACAAGTTTGGTGGCTTAACACAACAGAAATTGATTTCTTTCCAGTTCTGGAGGCCATAAATCCAAAATCAGTTTCACTAGGCCAAGCTCAAGATATCAGTAGGGCCACATTCCCTCCAGTGGAGAAGCTGCTCTGGAAGAGAATTTGCTCCTTGCTTCTTCCAGCTTCTGAAATTGTGGCTGCAGCACCCCAATCTCTGCCTCTGTCTTCACATTATCTCCTCTCTGTGGGTGTCAAAGATCTTCCTCTGTCTGTTTCTTATAAGAATATACATGAAATAAGAAAAAATTTAAAAAAAAGAATATGCGTGATTGAATTTAGGGCCTACCCAAGATAATCTCCCCATCTCAAGATTCTAAATTGTATCTGAAGAGGCTTCCCCCACCCCCTTTTTGCCATATAAGGTAATAGTGACAGGTTCCGGTTTAGGACATGGAATATCTTCAGGCATTATTGTTTAGCCTACCATGGTCCTTCCAGTGGTCCCCAAAGATCCATCCCAATATCCTTCAATTTTCAGCTTCATTTCAAGTTCAAAATCTCAGCTAAATATCATTAGCTCAAAAGTCCCAAATCTCATCATCTAAATCAGTTATGGGAGGACTGGATAGAATCCATCCTGGTGCAAAATTCTCCATTTGTGGTCCTATGAAATTAGTAAGCAAGTTGTCCGCTTTCACAATACTATGATGGGACAGACATAGGATGAAAGTTATAGATATTTCCATTTTACGAGGGAAAATCAAGGAAGAAAGATATCAGCAGTTCCAAGCATCTTTGAAATTCAGCAGGGCAAATACTATTAGGACTAATGATCTGTGACTTGAATCTTTATCCCTCTGGATCCATGGCTCTGACGTGTACCTGTGGCTCTGGCTTTGGCCTCTGTGCCTATGGATCTGCAGCTCTGGCCACATGTTCTTACTTACTTGTGGGAGCTGAAAATTAAAGCAATTGAACTTGGGAAGATAGAGAGTAGAATGATGGTTACCAGAGGCTGAGAAAGGTAGTCTGTAGAATTTTTGGAGTGTAGCACCCTTCCTTCATTTCATCCTGCCTTTGTGTCTTTCAGTTCAAGCTAGCAGTATTTCTGTTGGTATAACATTCTCAAAAGATCTTGTTCTTGTGTATGTCATGGTCATCTATTCCATAGACAGATCTTTCCTGGATAATCCCATCTTTATTGTTAGCTTCCTCTGAGATCATTGGGAGGACCCACGAATCACATGCTTTAGTCAGAACTAGCTTTAGTCAGAACATGCTTTAGTCAGAACCTGAAAAGGTTATTCAGCCACACTCTTGCCCTTCTCTCCAGAGTATGCTTTCCTAACAGCGACTTTACTAATCTTTTGCAATTTGGACAGGCTGAAAACTTCTCAAAACATCAAGTCCTGGTTCCTTTTGCTTAAAGTTTCCCCCCCCATTTATCTCTTTGTTCTTGCTTTTATTCTAAGCCTCCAGAAGAAGATAGGCTGTACCTTCAGCATTTTGAGAAATATACAAATGAATCAGACAGTTGAAACTTAAAATATCAACCTTATCAGTGATAAAAATGTTTATAGCATAATGCTTAGCTCTGTAACCAATGTGCTTGTAATTGCTAACCCCTAAACTGCAGCGCCTCTTCTCACTCTATCTAGCCCCTCCCTGACACACAGGGACAGAGTATGCTGTGGTCAATTTACTTCATTGATGGGCAGAGACTGGCTGCTCTGTGGACAGGCTCCTTTGTAGGACAGAGAAACCAAAAGGGGCTGAGCCATATATGCTTAATTACTTTACTCTAGAGAAAGAGAGAGGAGGATGGAGCCATACCACAAAACTGCAGAAAAGGCAAACATGCCTATGTTAGGGACCAAGGTAGGTAGGAAACTGGGAGGCAGGTGGAATGATTCTTTCTAACACTGAGGTGATAGGCATTTTTGCTATCTTCCTGTCTTATCAGTTAAAGTGAATAGTGTTTTTTCTTTGACTATGAATTACTAAAAGCTCCTTCAAATCAAACATGTAACTATTTGGACAGTTTAAATGATGACACCTATTTTTATATAAATTAGTATAATATACATATAAATTAAATAATATAATTTAAATAATATAAATATAATTTATATAATAAAATAATATAATTAAATTATATACTCAATTTATATAATTAAATTATAAATTAAATTATATATCATTATATAATCTATATAATGATATATAATTAGTTATACAAATATATTATATAACTATATAATTGATTATATAATTAAATTATAAGTTATAATTAAATTATAATCATAAGTTATAATTAAATTATAATCAAATCTATATGCATATTTATATATAAAATTACATTTATAATTATATAAATATAAATTACAATTAAATTAATTTATAATAATATAGATAATATAAATTAAATGCCTGCTATCATTTAATTTATATTTAGATTATGTTAATTTTTATTATAATTCTAATGTAGCTTATTGTCCTGTAATTTATAGGTTTCTCCAGCAACTCACAGAAGAGAATTCTGAGTTAATTAGTAAGTTGTGGACTGATATTCAGCAGAAAATAGCAACCCAGTCACAAGTAACTCCTCCAGGAACACCATCACCTGCTCTTTCATCAGGGGAACAAAGAGGTTTGTTTCTCGTTTGCATTATTTCTAGTTGCCTGCTTTATTAGGTTCATTCTTGAATGCAGTAATTTGTAAAGGAATGTTAGAGTTTTGACTGCCTTAGCCTAATTGACTAAAATACTGATGGATCTGTCAGTTGAAATACTTTCTTAAGAAGTTTGTTCACTTGAGATACTTCTGGAAATGTTCTTCCTTTTAGCTGCTCTGAATGCTACCAATGCTGTCAAGAGACTCCAAACCAGGCTTCAGCCTGAAGAATCTACTGAGACTCTAGACTCAAGCTATGTTGTGGGACACGTGCTGAACTCAAGGAAGCAAAAACAGCTCTTAAATAAAGGTTCAGTCCCTTAATTTACAAAGATGAATTATTAAACATGTAACTTGATACAGCTGTCTTAATCTCTTAGTCAGTGTTTTTTTCTCTTAATCTCATCCACATGGTTCCAACTAAGAGTTTGTTGAATGGTAGCTAAGAAATATCTCCTACCGCTTGTAACTCTGGAACAGTGGTTCTAGTGCATTCATTATAGCTAGTGTAAATCTGGTTTAAAGTGTTTAATTTTTATGAGAGAAATGGTGATATCATCTATGAAAGCCTTTTATAAATTGTGAACAACAGTCAAAAGTTTTTCTAGTAGTTTTCTGGTCATAATTTTTCCTGGTCTTAAAATAGAATGACTTCTCTCATTATCAGTGAAAAGAAAACCGAATTTGCACGCTCTTTCCAAGCCGAAGAAAAACATGTTATCAGGTAGCACAACCTCTGCAGACTTACCAAATAGGACTAATTCCAACCTGGATATCCTCAAACACATGATACATGAAGTGGAACACGAAATGGAAGAATATGAGCGGTGGACAGGTCGCGAGGTCAAGGGACTGCAGAGCAGTCAGGGTCTTACAGGCTTCACTTTGTCATTGGTGAGCTCCCTCTGTCGCCTGGTTCGGTACCTTAAAGAGGTAAGGACATTAGGTTATTAGAATCTTCTCTTCAGACAGAAATGCACGAGTTTTTTTTCCTCTCCATTTATTGCAACCTCCAAATAAAGTACAGTCAATTTGAATAGCTTTGTTTAAAATACCTCAATTTTAAATTATCTGCAATAAAGGCTTATCCTTTAAATCTTTTCTGTCGTTAGTTGATACATGCTCAGATAAGTGATTTTAATTTTAATAAGAGCTTTAGCAAATGATAATTAGTAGCATAAATCTGCCATTAATATAATTATATCTTGTGCTAATATTAAATATTACTGTTTGACAGTTGTAGATTAAATAGAACTGTTAACTGTGTCTGCATTCTATTGCTATTCTCTGCTTCCTACTCCCATGTGCAGTTTGGACAGTGGCATTGCCTATAATCGGTAGACTTGATACGTGGGAGAATTCTTCATGTTCCCTTTATGTCTGGAAACTCATGTATGGCTTCAGTGTCTTAAGTGGGAGATGTTTTATTGTTGTAAAAATAATTTATAAAAAAAGCAAGAATTGTTTGTTTGGCTGGGCGCAGTGGCTCATGGCTGTAATCCCAGCCCTTTGGGAGGCCGAGGTGGGTGGATTGCCTGCGGTCAGGAGTTTAAGACCAGCCTGGCCTCAACATGGTGAAACCCTGTCTGTACTAAAAATACAAAAATTAGCTGGGCATGGTGGTGGGTGCCTGTAATCCCAGCTTCTGGGGAGGCTGAGGCAGGAGAATTACTTTTACCCGGGGGGCGGAGGTTTCAGTGAGCCGAGATCATGCCACTGCAGTCCAGCCTGGGCGGCAGAGCGAGACTCTGTCTCAAAAAGCAAACAAACAAACAAAGAATTGTTTGTTTAATTTGCTTTCAAATAATCATCCACAGAATGCCACAGAATTAGAGTTAGCTATGTGTTTCATCTTTGAAAATCTATTTAAACTGTTATGTACTTACGCCTGTTATACAAATATGACAAAAATGTTTAAGGAAACTTTATTATTTAATAAGACAGATTTACCAACTTAATACAGATGTTTCAATTTCTCTATAACTGTCTTCTTAAAACTGAATTGCTCTTTTTTTTTTTTTTTTTTTGAGACAGGGTCTCACTCTGTTGCCCAGGCTGGAGTGCAGTAGTGGCATGATCTTGGCTCACTGCAACCTCCACCTCCCGGGTTTAAGTGGTTTTCCAGCCTCAGTCTCCTAAGTAGCTGGGACCACAGGTGCATGCCACCACACCTAGCTAATTTTTGTATTTTTTTTTGTAGAGATAGAGTCTCATTATGTTGCCCAGACTGGTCTCGAACTCCTGAACTCAAAGCAATCTGCCCACCTTGGCCTCCCAAGGTGTTGGTATTACAGGCGTGAGCATCCGCACCTGACCCTAAAATTAACTTTTTAATTAAAGATTCGTTGTATTGTCAGACCTATTAAAACCTTAACATTCTTTCACCCTTAACTCAGGAATCTTCAGCAGTATACTTTTGGCTCTTGGAAAGTATTGCAGGCTTAGAAGCATGTACTTTGTTTTTTTTTGGAGATAGAGTCTCGCTCTGTTGCCAGGCTGGAGTGCAGTGGCATGATCTTGGCTTACTGCAACCTCCGCCTCTCAGGTTCAAGAGATTCTCCTGCCTCAGCCTCCTGAGTATCTGGGACTATAGGCGTGCGCCACTAGGCCCAGTTAATTTTTGTATTTTTAGTGGAGACGAGGTTTCACCATGTTGGCCAGAATGGTCTCAATATCTTGACCTCGTGATCTGCCCGCCTTGGCCTCCCAAAGTGCTGGGACTACAGGCGTGAGCCACCGCGCCCGGCCAGAAGCATGTACTTTTAAGCTAATCACTTGTTTTACAAAGTTAAACCATTTAAAGTTGTCATTTATTTTAAATTATATTTTAACAAGTTTGATTTTTGAATTGGCGATATAGTCACGTTATGAAATTCAGAGATACAGTAGATTGTACTAACTCTCATCACTAACTTCCAGCTAGCATGTTTGCTTACTTATAGCCAACTATTATTACCAGATACCAGTGTATCTTTCTAGAGATGGTCAGTGTATATTCAAACAATATGTATATGTATATCCCTCTACTTTCTTTTTACAAAAAATGTAGTTACTTAATTTTATGTAACATTTTGTTCATTTTATTCTATTTAAAGAAGGGAAGAGGATAAAGCAGCACATTTTCTTTAATTAAATATAATAAACCTTTTAATAAAAATCTTTGTCATTACTGTCACATAATATATGCTTCTTTGTAAATATCTTCTTTGCCAGCTTTGAGTGCAAACTTTTAGTTTTCAACATGTGAGGCTATTGGTGAAAGTTTATTTGATATTTTTTTGTAGAGTGAGATCCAGCTACGTAAAGAAGTAGAGACAAGGCAACAACTGGAACAAGTATTAGGTGATCATCGAGAGCTCATTGATGCTCTGACAGCTGAAATTCTTCGTCTTAGAGAAGAAAATGCTGCTACACAGGTACTCAGATGAGATCCCAATTTTTGTGTGTTCAGTGGTATAAAATATTTTTAAACATGTACTGGATTCTCTTAGAGTTGCTTTTGGTTTAACTGTGTGATGTGATTACTTATCAGTCATTATTATCATCAGTGGTAGGTATTATTGAACACTTATTACATGGAAGTACCATAGTAGAAGCTTGGAAGCAGTATATGGACTGTCTTGTCTCCCTGTCTTTTAAGAGACTTATTATTTAGTGGGAAGACAGAGTCTGCATTTAAATTATAACTACCAGTGTTACAGTGGTTAATCCAAAATGTGAAATGAGTGTTATGATAGCCACTTTTAATTTAAAAGCAGCAGAAGATGGCCTTTGAGGAGTCCTTTTGCAATCACATCAGATGCCATTTATAGTTGTTCACAGTATCTTCATATTTGTTACATAAAGTCCTCTTTGCTGCTTGACTAATAGCTCCTTTTCTTTTTAAAAGACTTACACAGTTCTCTTGTGGAAAACCTATTGCTTCCATGCTGCATTGAGCATTCTTCCTCTGTGAACTTTTTTTTTTTTTTTTGAGATGGTGTCTCACTCTGTCACCCAGGCTGGAGTGCAGTGGCATGAGTTCATTGCAGCCTGGACCTCCTAGGCTCAAGTGATCCTCCCACCTTAGCCTCCCAAGTCTCTGGGACTACAGGTACACACCACCATACCTAGCTAACTTTTTATGTTTTGTAGAGAGGAGGTTTCACCATATTGCCCAGGCTGGTCTTGAACTCTAGGGCTCAAGTGATTCGCCCACCTTGGCCCTCGAAAGTGCTGGGATTACAGGCATGAGCCACTGCACCTTGCTTCTTTGTGTACTTCTGATACTGTCTGGATATTGGTATTATTGCGTTCATCAAATTGTTTTACACTTACATGTGTACTTGTCACTGAGACTGTGTGCTTCTTGAATGTACACAGTCTATTTTATTCCTCCTTTTTGTTCTCATATGGTAGTTGTTATTACTTTTATTTATCAGCCAGAAGAGACTAGACAAGTGATAGAAGAGAAATTGTGTTTGTGTTAATGGACATTAGATGATGAGATGTATACTTTTTTAAATTGATAAAGTAGGGTCAGGCACAGTGGCTCACACCTTCAATCCCAACATTTCTCAAGGTGGGCAGATCACTTCAGTCCAGGAATTTGAGATCAGCCTCGGTAACAGAGTGAGACCTGTCTTTACAAAAAATAAAAATATTTGCTGGGCATGGTGGCGTATGCCTGTAGTTCTAGCTGCTTGGGAGGCTGAGGCAGGAGGATCACTTGAGCCTAGGAGTTTGAGGCTGCAGTGAGCTACGATTTTGCCATTACACTCCACCCTAGGTGACAGAGTGAGACCCTGTCTCTAAAAAACAAAACAACAACAAAAAATCCAAACTACATACAAATTTGATAATATAGTTCGCATACCATTAAGTTCACCCTTTTAAAATGTACAATTCAGTGTTTTTAGTACATTTGAAGTTGTATGCCAGCACCATTATCTAAATCCAGAACATTTTCCTCACTCCAGAGAGAAATCCTGTACCCTTTAGAAGTCACTCTTCATTCTCTCTTTTTGTGAATTTGCCTAATGTAGATATTACATAGAAATGGAATAATGTAATATGTGCTGTTCTTTCACTTAGCATAATGTTTAAGGTTAATTTATGTTTAGCATGTATCAATACTTCATTCCTTTGTATTGCCCAATAATATTCCATTGTATGACTATACCATAGTTTATTTATCCCTTCATTAGTTAATGAACATTTGGGTTATTTTTACGTTTTATCTGCTATGAATAATGCTGCTATGAACATTCATATACATATTTTTGTAGAACATATGTTTTTAATTATCCTGGGAAGATGTGCAGTTTTAAAACATACTGATTTACTTACAAATCTTTGTTGAATACCCACTGTGGGCCTGGTACTGTTCTAGGTACAGGAAATAGAATAGTGAACAAAATATAGAAAACTTTACCCTCATGGAGCTTACATTCTAAATAAATCCTAAAAACAGAAAGTTGAAGTATAGTAAGTTAGATGGTGATATGTACTTCAAAGAAAAATAAAGCACATAAAGGCATAGGAAATGCATAGGATGGGGTAGGATGCAGTTACAAATGAGATGGGCCATTCCTGTCTGAGGAAGTGACATTTGAGCCAAGACCTGGAAGAGTTGAGGAGTGAGCATGTGGGTAGTTGAGAGAAGAGCAGTCTGGGCAAAGGAAAAGGAAGTGCGAAGGTCTTACGGTGGGAGTGTGACTGGTGAACTTAGAGTCATCAAGGAGATCAGTGTGGCAAGAGTAGAGTATGGGGAAGAGAGAGGTAGGAGACAAGATCAGGTAAGCCCAATCACATAGGGCCTTGCATGCTGATTAAAGACATGGGCTTTTATGCTAAGTGAGATGGGAAACCACTAAAGAGAAGAGGTGTGATTTGTCTTGGGTTTAAGAAGGTCACTCTGGGCTATGTTGAAACTAGATCAGAGATTGGTGCCCTTTCTTGGGTTGCAGTGCCCTTAGTGTCTTATAACACCCCTAGGCCAAAAACAGTTCTACTTGTTAAGTCCAAACAACTATATCCTAACAACTGGGGGGCTGTTTGAGGGAAAGTATTACTTTCTCTTAAGTAACTATAATGATTTACTAATGGGTTATATGTACCTTTTGAGCACTGTACCACTTCTCAATGCTTGGAATCAGTTGGGACACAATCATTCTTATTTCCTGTTCCACACTGATTTTCCTCCAGAACTTGTTTTTTTTTTTTAACCTAGCAACTGCTGAAAGCCCAGCCATGAGAAGATTTGACATCATCAAAAGGAATGTAATGCAATCTGACATTGAAACTGTGAACTGTCCTGAGTTAATAGTTCACCAGTGTCTGATAGATGGCAAGCATCACTATTTCCCTTGAAGATTTAAATTTTCTCTTGGTGCCCCTGGAAGTTCACTTTAGTGCCCTGAGGTGCCTCAATATACAGTTTGGGAACAGTATGGGACTAGAGTAGGTGGCCAAACACAAAAGCAGAATATTACATGAGGAGTTATTGGAATAGTTCAGGTGAGACATGGCAACTTGTTCTAGGGTGGAAGTGGGAGAGGGTGTGAAAAGTGATCAAGTTATGAATATATTTTGAAGGCTGACCAAGGCAGTCTGCTAATTTATTGGATATGGAGTCAAGTAGAGGATATTGGAAAAGAATCAAGGGTGATTCCAAAGTTTTGGGCTGAATAATTAAAATGATGCAGTTGCCGTTTATAAGTTAAAGAAGGCTTTAGGAGGAATTTGTCTTTATATATTTTAAGTTTGAGAAGTCTGTTTGAATTCTAGATGGAAGTGTTGAGTAGGCCACTGGATATATGAGTGTGAAATTTGGGAAAAAATTTGGGCTGGTGGTATAAAAATGTTTACTATACTTCATTCAGCAGTACTATTAATACTATTTCTGATGTCTGGCTGCACCTGACTTTTATCAAATGTCTGTATCTCTCTAAGCATACATGATATATATATATATATATATATATATATATATATATATATATCATATATGCTTAGATAGAAGTTTGTTACTAGCTGCCATCCTTGGGTTTTCTTTGTCATTATTACAGGGTGTCAGCAATTTACAGAACTCTCCTTTTCTTCCTTCTACCTGCAATCTTCTCTACTTCCAAGAACCATTTGCGTAACCCCAATACATAACAAAGATGAGCATTATGTGGTAGTGATCAAACCTGATGTTTTTAGATGACCTACTTATATCATCCTTGTAGAAAATATAAAGAACAAAACAAATTCATCTAACCTTCTGGGCAATCTGTTTGACTTTTACATGTAAGAATGGAATTCCGAACACTTAACACGTTCAGCTCTGTGCCAGAAAGTATGGTATTTTGTGGGTGATCTTTTAAATTAAAAAAAACCTTTATGTAATATTAAAAATAATACATATTTTTATGTATTATTTACATATTTACAATAATACATATTTACATATGTATTACACATATACATTAATGATACATATTTTTAATATTACACGCATAGACAAATGTGAGAATATCTATATACATATATAAAAGTTCTGTCTCATTCTCATATATAAAAATCAAGTTGTAATTAATATTTGTATGTATTACATACAGAATTTTGTGCTGTTCATGTTTATTAATTTAAATGCCTGGGTAATATTCATTGTTTCCTCCACCTCATGTATCTGTGTCTCTTGAGGGTAGCTTAAGAGTCAGTTGAAACATCCTGAAGAGGTTTTGTAAATGGAAAGCGCTGTGGAAAGGTTAATTCTTATTGTTATAGCAGGGTATTTATTAATTATCATTTCATGATTTACTTAACCATTTCCCTATCATGGAACTATTAGAATATTTATAATTGTAAATAGCATTTCTTTCATTTGAATGAAAGTCTCAAATTCCTGAAGTATTTAAAATGATGATATTATACATATGTAAACACACACATATCCTTTGTGTGGTTTGCTTTCTAGGTGGTCGTTTGATGTTTGATATGCTAATAATATTATTTCATATGTTTTCCTCTCCAGGCAAGACTTCAGCAGTACATGGTCACAACAGACGAGCAACTTATATCACTCACATATGCTATTAAGAACTGTCCTGTGATAAATAACAGACAAGAAATTCAGGCATCAGAAAGGGGAGCCACAGGTCGAAGAAATATGGACAGTTCAGGTGAGTGTGGTCTTATTATCTCAGACTGTCATTAAATTACTTAATGGCCTTAGATAACAAACCAAACCTTAAATCTCTAAACTTATATAGACTTATTGACTGTTTATGCATGTACAGTATCGTTACTACTCCAATTGCCACTACTTTTCCAGCTAATATTGGATGCTTGCTCTATGCCAGATACTTGTTAAGTCTTACATGCATAATTTCAATTCATGTCATAATAGTCTGATGAGGTAGGTGTTATTGTTATTCCCATTAGTGTTATCTTTAGAGGAAACTGAGACTGAGAGAGGGTTGGTAACTTAGCAAAGTCACACAGGTAGAAAGTAGCAGAATCGGACACCTAAATCAATGAGAGTGCTAGCACTTTTAATCACAGTGCTCTAGATTCAGAAGAGATGATTTTGGAAAGAGAAAAATACTGAATTTTAGAAATACATAACTTTTGTTCATGTGTGGTAGTGTTGTTTTGTAATTCTTTCTTCATCTCATGTGCTATCATGTGCTGTAGGCTGAATTGGACATTTCTGTTTTTTCATGTGTTTTACTTTTAAGTAAGACTTTGATGAGTATCTGTAAGAAAAGTGTTTTATGTATTTAAAACCGTTTTCTTAGGATGGATTCTAAGAAGTGGCTGACCAAAATTTAACGTGCATGAGGTAAACTCAATGGCTAGGGCAGATCTCTGTCTTCTGGTGGAGTCTTGCTATTTTTTTTTTTTTTTTTTTTGAGATGGAGTTTCACTCTGTCATCCAGGCTGGACTGTAGTGGCGCCATCTCAGCTCACTGCAACCTCCGCCTTCCAGTTTCAAGCGATTCTCCTGCCTCAGCCTCCTGAGTAGCTGGGATTATAGGTGCCTGCCACCATGCCCAGCTAATTTTTGTGTTTTTAGTAGAGACGGGGCTTTGCCATGTTGGCCAGGCTGGTCTCGAACTGACTTTATGATCCGCCTGCCTCGGTCTCCCAAAGTGTTGGGATTACAGGCCTCGGTCTCCCAAAGTGTTGGGATTACAGGCGTAAGCAACCACACCCGGCAAGTCTTGCTATTAATATCTCAGTAAAGGAATATGTTAGTGCTTTACTGTTATCTGAGTTAAGCTTCACTACTGAGAAAACTTTTGATTATCCTACAGGTGAGAAGGGCTGGGAGTAAGTGTATTGTAGAATTATTGTTAATTCTTGTTATTGCCTGTGGAAAAAGTCAGAAAGATTTATGTTGGTGAGACCAAAGATTTATGTAATATCTTCCTGAGTCTCAGCTCTTGTAACTCTTTTAAAATAATGTGAAATGTGACTATGTTGTGATAATGCATGAACTGTGAAGTTCCTTGTTTTGTAATGAGCCTTGTATATGGAGGTCAGTGCATTAATATGCCCCATTTTAGCCATTTTATTACTTGTTATGACCATTAAAAAGCTATCCGTAAGACATAATGAAAAATTCTACTAGCCTAGGCAACATGGTGAACCCCGTCTCTACAATAAATACAAAAATTAGCTGGGTGTGGTGGTGCATGCCTATAGTCCCAGCTACTTGGGAGGCTGAGGTGGGAAGATCACTGGAGCCTGGGAGGTCGAGGCTGCAGTGAGCCAAGATTGCTCCACTGCACTTCAGCCTGGGTGACAGAGTGAGATCCAGTCTGAAAAAACAGAAAAAAAAAAAAAAAAAGACAAACTCTAGAGTGCCACATAGGATTTTTTTAGGAGTCCCTAAGTGGCTCGCTTTTCATGGCTTAGAGGCCCTAATGACTTTCTCAAAAATAGTAACAACTTCTCAGTATTAGCTCACCAGGAGCCTGCCCATGAATGATTGGCAGAGGAGGATGCAGTCTAGAAAGTGAAGGCTCCAGGAGCCATGTTGATTGATGTGAATTTTGCACTCTACTGAGATGCATTTAAGAATAAATACCTGGGCGGGGCACGGTAGCTCACGCCTGTAATCCCAACACTTTGGGAGGCCGAGGCGGGCGGGTCATGAGCTCAGGAGATCGAGACCATCGTGGCTATCACGGTGAAACCCCGTCTCTACTAAACAAAATACAAAAATTAGCCGGGTGTGATGGCGGGTGCCTGTAGTCCCAGCTACTCAGGAGGCTGAGGCAGGAGAATGGCGTGAACCCAGGAGGAGGAGCTTGCAGTGAGCCAAGATCGCGCCATTGCACTCCACAGGCTGGGCAACAGAGCAAGACTCTGTCTCAAAAAACAAAAAACAAACAAACAAACAAACAAAAAAAAACAAAAGAAAAAAGAATAAATACCTGAAACGTGCCGATAGTTTCTTTTTGTTCCTATTGTGCTAATATCCTTTCATCTTCTTCAGAGGGTCCAGCTGTAAATGCCAATGTCTCAGTGCCATTGATGTTCAGAGAGGAAGAGGTGGTTGAATTCCCACAGGAAGAGTTGCCTGTTAAATTGTCTCAGGTGCCAGACCCTCCAGATAACATGACTCTGGCCAAGAATTTTCCAGCACATATTTTTGAGCCAGCTGTGTTGTTAACACCACCCAGGCAGAAGAGCAACTTAAAATTCTCTCCTCTTCAGGACGGTAAGTTTTCTTCTAAAGTTACATGAAAGTTGTTTTTTATGTTCCATTTGTACAGTGTATTACGTTCACCATTACATGAAAAACGGAACTGAAAAAGACATTTGATTACCACACATAACCTTTAAGCTGAAGGAAGACTTTTCATGCTATGTGTAGCATACCTGTGGTCATGTGTGACATTTAATTAATTTTATTGTATATCTATTTTATTAAACATTGTAAGTATTAAACTCAGATCAAAAGATCAGAGTCCTTAGCATTAAGATGCAGAGTAAGGGGAATCCCTTTTGTCCCAATGATCCATGAGCATATGAAAGATGAAAGTTAGACTAAGGAAAGGTGAGAACTGTGACTTTAAGGGTCATGTAAGTGACATCTGGTCATCATATTCACCTCTTTCTCATCAAAAGTTTTCAGCTCAGTTGAGGGAATTTTATAATAAAAGTTAATGGACAATTAAAAATAGCTTTAGAGTTACTTTTGCAGCTCACAGGTAGAGTAAACAGGTTAAGAATGTAATATTAATTCTTAGCTCAAAGATTCTTAACTTAGGGGTTCATGAATGGTCTTCAGAAGTCCCATGAACTACTTCATTGTTGGGAAAATTAGATTTATTTGTCCCCATGTACATTTTTTCTGGAGCTATTGTTTTTACTTCATTTTCAAAGAGTTCTTTGGTCAAAAAAAGAACCAGTATCTTAAACTCTCTTCTGAAGTTTTTTGAAAAGTATTATTCAGGTCTGATTAGCCTGAATTTTTATTTCTTTTAAAAATTTTTTTATATTTTTACATAGGGGAACAGAAAAATAACTGATAATTGTTATTGGGATATACAAATTTTGTGCAATTTTCTGCACTTTGATGTTTCCAATAAAGGACATGAAGAAGCCCAAGGGGTTAAATAAAATGACAAATCCGTGCTATTAAAAATTCTGTTTTGTTATTTGTAATGCAGATGTAGCATTTGTCAGATCAGTGTGGTGCAGTGGTGACAGTGCCAGGCTGAGAGTCAGAAGTGCTGGCATTTTGGCCCATTTATTGTTGACTAGCTGTGAGGCATGAGGCTTAGATGGTTTACCTTTTCTAGACCTAAGTTTTTCCATCTATGAAATGAGAAGATATTTCTTTATCTTTAATGCTCCCTACAGCTCTATCAGTGTATGATTCAGTATTTCCTCTTCAGAGGGCTAGAGGGTATTATTATCTCTGGCAAGATTCAGGAAATATGATTTCAGTTCTGATTTCTGTTCAGCCTAGACTTTTATTCTTTAAATTAGTTAGTTGTTCAAATGTTTGCATGTTGTTAATAGGCTTGTCTAATGATCTTTGCTTAGATGTAAATATTTTTCGTTGGTGATCATAAAATAGCTTAAAATTCTTTGTAAGAAACAGTTACAATAAATGTTTTTACTCTGATCACAAACTTACTAAATGCTTGTTAAAGCAAGTTTGTCAAGGATTGCTATAGACAACATTTTGTTAGTATCTTCAGCAAGTCTGCATTTGAAATAACTGCCCACTTATTTTATAATGTGCAGACAGAGATGCTTGTGAATGGGTATTTGAATTGGTGATGTTTTATTATATTTTTCAAGCATTGTTTGGAATACTCACATATAAAGAATTATTCAGTTAAACAGAATATGCAGATGAAAATGGGTGATACGTAGGGCCCTTCATCAGCATTCAGTTCTCTTTTAGCATAGCTTTGTCTAATAGAATTTTCTGGGTTGATGAAAATGTTCTGTAACTGCTCCATCCAGAATGGTGGCCACTGGCCACATGGGGCTAGTGAGCACCTGATGTGGCTTGTGTGACTGAGAAATTAAAATTTTAAATTTTATTTAATTTTAATTAACTTAAATTTGAATAGCCACATATGACTAGAAGCTGCCATATTGGACAATATTGCTGTAGCATTTCCCATCATAAATATTTTCCTCTAGCTATTGATTTATTTCTCCTTTTCTTTACAGCCATGCTTCTTGAACGAGTAGTGTGTGTGTGTGTGTGTGTATGTATTTGTATTTGTGTGCAGTTTTATTTCATTTTCTGATCTCCCATTCATTCCTTATTTTAAAGTATTTATTCTAATTAATATTTGTATATGGTTTTAAAAAAAATACTGTCAGTTTAACCCAGAGAAAGACTCTCTAAAAGAAACTGATATTTATTTGGGATTGAGCATTGCAATGGGAATATGGTGGGCATATTCAGGGAAGTAAAGGAAGACAAGAGTTTTTAAAGGGGAAATGAGGAGGATTATCTAAGTTGTTCTGAGACAACTATCCTTGGCTACAAGGATGAGTAGTAACAAGGGGTGGCATCAATCTAAGATTGGTTGTTGGGCAGATGTCCTCGCAGAATTATTTTTTGTGTAAGATTGTGGAGGCCTTTGTGCAAGGTTCTAGTTTTTGAAATCTCTTGAATAGTTGTTATCAGTCATACATGCATGAGAACCCTTCCTTCCTGGCTCTTTAAGGCTGCACTTATCAGTCACTTGTGTCTGATAAAGTGACTCTGATAAAGTCACTTGTGCTCTGACACCAATTGCTCAATTTTTTTTTCTTTTGAGATGGAGTTTCGCTCTTATTGCCCAGGCTGGAGTGCAATGGTGCAATCTCAGCTTACTGCAACCTCTGCCTCCTGGGTTCAAGCTGTTCTCCTGCCTCAACCTCTTGCCTCCTGGATTCAAGCTATTCTCCTGCGTCAGCCTCCTGAGTAGCTGGGATTACAGTCGTGCACCATCACGGCTGGCTAATTTTTTTTTTTTTTTGGTATTATTAGTATAGACTGAGTTTCACTATGTTGGCCAGGCTGATCTCGAACTCCTGACCTCAGGTGATCCGCCCACCTCGGCCTTGCAAAGTGCTGGTATTATAGGATTGAGCCACCACGCCCAGCCAAATGACTCCATTTTCATTCTGACAACTTTCACAGTACATTCCCCTAAAGGCAGTCATTTTTATTCCAATTTGATTTTTGTTTATTTGGTAATTGTCTCCGTAATTAATATAAAATATTTTTGCATCTCTTTTCTTGAGATACCAACTTTACATAATAATTATAGACTCTCCGTATGAAAGAAGAGAGTGTAATTCACCATAACACCTACTTCCCTTCTCCACTCTGGATAGTTTTGTTTTTGTTTTTAATCTTTTTTGTTACTTTAAATACTTTCTATTTCTTTTTTAACTTTAGATAGTATTTCTTGACTTCCACTACATGAAATACTAGCATCCCTTCCCTTCTGCTTTACCTCTGTTTTCTACCTCCCACCTTCAGTTAATTATCTTTTCCCTTTCACAGTATTAAGTTTGATTACATTAACCTTCTCTTCCATTGCAACAACTGTGTGTTCTGTGTCTTGTCTATATACATATTGACAAGTGAAAACAAATAAATAACCATTACATTTTCTTTTTGAATACTGCCAGTGCTTGTGCCAAACAAAGGAAAAGGTTCTTAAGAAAATCAAGGTGAATTCTTATTTCATGTTATGAGAGCTCAGACTTTTTTGCTATATATTTATACTGTGACTTTCTTGTACAGTTTTTGCTTTGTGTAGACTTTCAAATTGCCTTTACTCTTTTGTTGACAGAAGAATAATGTGCTTTCACCATATCTTCAAGTCCTTTTGTCATACTGTCTGTGGCGTGGAATCTGCTTTCATACCAGAGACACCGTCTCAAAGCCCTTTAAACTTGCTGCAGCCTTCACTGATTGCTTATTGCTGGCTGGGCCTACTGCATAGCTCTCATCCTGGGTCTTGGTATCATTGCACACCTGAATTGGGTCACGTGTTTTCTCTTATTATTTGGTTTTCTTTCACAATTTTCTGAAAGAAATAATCAGAAAAAGCATATGCAAGGTAAACTCTGAGTTCTTGAAATTCTGAAGATGTTTTCATTTTTCTCTTACACTTGATTGATAATGTGGCTAAAGAATTCTAGGTCAAGAGTTCTTTTTCCTGAGAAATTAGAGGCATTATTCCATTGGTTTCTAGTATTCAGTGTTCAGTTGAGATGTCTGATAATGAGATATCTTTTATTTCTTTATATTGGACCTACTTTTTTTTTTCTGAGAAAGCTTTTAGGATCTCTTGTTTTTATCCTGAAATTGCACAAAGTATGCCTAAATATGGGTTTTTACCTTCTTGCACTGTGAGACACTAGTTGGACCTTTAAGTCTGAAGACATATGACTTTCTTCAGTTTGGGGGAAAATTTATGTTGATCGATGGGATTTTCTTATGTATTTGTCCTTATATCTTACTTTTTAGATTCTGGAAGATTTTTTCACTTTATATTCAAGCCTGTCTTTTGGATTTTTAAAATTTCATCAATTGTATTTTTAGTTTCCAAGCAAGAGCCCTTACTTGTCTGATTGTCCTTTTTTCATTGACACTTACTATGAATGCAGTATCTTCCAGAAACTTTTCTGAGGATACTAGTTAGAATTCTACTATGAATTTTCTTTCATTTTCTTCTGTACCTGAATTTTCTTTTCTTCTTGATCTGTTCGGTTTCCCTGTCTTGGCTTTTTTCTTTTGTGCTGCTGTTTTTTTCCTATTGTTCATTTGTATTTAAGAATGAGTAAGTTCAATATTATAGGTAGTTGTCATACATTTTCTTTTCTGTGATGTAGATAAGTCTAGATCTATTTTCCCAGTAGACTTTCCCTTATGTAGTTGCTTTGTGTATATGGGTACGATTTGCTAACTATGGGTTTCCTTTTAGAATATGTAACTAGGATCCAGCCATTCACTTGGGATGCTTACATTTACTGTTTCCATCCTTGATTTTTTGCTTAGGAGGACAGTTCAGGGAAGTGGTGTGCAGCAGCTTGACTGGAAAAAGCATACAGTAGACAAATTTTCAAGTAATTCCCCAGATTTCAGTTCTACTTCTCATTTTCTTCCTCTGTACCTGTCAGCTTCGTGACTGCAGCCTTTTCAGGGTCCTCCCCACCCCCAGATACTGGCTTTCACCTGTCATTTCCTTCTAATGTATATGTATTCTGGACCCCCAGATACTGGCTTTCACCTGTCATTTCCTTCTAATGTATATGTATTCTGGACCCCCAGATACTGGCTTTCACCTGTCATTTCCTTCTAATGTATATGTATTCTGGAGTATGGTTTCTGCTCAGTTGTACTCTTTCACATGCTTTCCATCTACTCCCAGTCTTCCAGAGATTTGCTGAAATATCTTGTTTGCTAATGACTCTCTTCCCAGACTATTCTGTTTACTGATTATGGGTTTATTTCCTTTTATATGTCCTTGCTGTCAATGAAAAGAGGTGAGATAAATGTGTGTTCAGTCTGTAGTCTTGAACTAGAAGCATCCCTCCTTTCAATTAGGGCATTCCATCTAAACTACTCTTGCTAAGGGCTCCAGTGGCCTCCCTGTTACTAAGTCCAGGGTACATTTTTCTGTCCTTATGTTTCCAGGTCTGACAGTGGTATTATGTACAATTAACCACTTTGTTTCTTTGATACCATGTTGGTGTAATATTTTCCTTATCTTTCCGACTGCTCCATTTTAGTCTGCTTTGGTGGCTTTTCCCTCCTTTACCTGACCCTACATGTTGAGTTCCTCATATCTTGATGCTGGTTGTTTTCTCCCTCTACTCTTCTCTCTGGATAATCTCACTCATTCTCATGGCTTCTAATACCTTCTAAATGTCAGTGACTTTCAGTTTGATATCTTAGACCAGATGTCTCTCTTGATTTTTAAACCCATGTATCCATCTGCTTGGATGGATACACAGAAGAATCCTAGAGCACCTTAAGTTCTTAATAAGCCCTCCTTCCCCTAAGTCTATCCTTTGCCTTCAGCATCTCGGTAAATGTGATCACCATCCACTCAAGATATGTGTCTTCTTGATCTGTGTGTTTTTCTCACTCCCCATTTCTAGTTCATTGCTGTCAGTTCTTTGCCAAAATATTTCTCAAATTTATTTAGTTCTCATCATCTCTAATGCCAATACACCTTAGTCAAAGCTACTATCATCTTTCTTCTAGACTATTACAATTGCTTCCTGGATTTTCTGCTTCCATTTCTACTATCCTCCAATTATCCACAGCATTTAAGAAATTTAAATCAAATCATTGCCAGACGTTCTCTAGGTTTTCATTGCTCTTAGATGAAAGTACAAAATGTTTAACATGGTCTGAAAGGCTTGCCAGAAATGGCCACTGCACACCTCTCTAATCTCCTGCTTTTCCAGTTCTCTACTTGTTGCTATCCTACAGGTAGGCTGGCCTCATTTCTTTGCTCTTTCCTATTTTTTGAGCCTTCACATATGTTGCTGTTTCTGCCTGTAATGTCCTTTGCTGTAGTTCCTATTACATATGTAATCAATGTAATCATTTAAAAATTTTACTTCCTCAGAGAGGCCTATCCTGGCTATCTGCAGTTTAAATTGGGTACTTATACCTGCTTCCTCATTCCCCAAGATTCCCAGATGTGAATTAATATATGTGTTACAATGTGAACTTGACAGATGGTTTTTCACAAGGGTACTGACAAATGCTTTAAGGAACATGGTAAGTCTCTGTACTTGATTACGAGGGGTGACATTGCTGGTGTGTTCTCTGCTGAAGCGTTCAGAAGCCAAACACTTCTACTGAAATACTTTTCTAACTACCATGGTGGGCTAATGAGATGAGTATAGTGTCAATCTATGGGAAAATAATCCATGTTTGTTATTTTTAAATTCTTATCTATAGTATTGAGAAGGACTGTTCAAACTCGTCCTGCTCCACGACTTCCTCCAACTGTGGAAATAATTGAGAAGGAACAAAATTGGGAAGAGAAGACCTTACCTGTTGATACAGATATTCAGAATTCAAGTGAAGAGAATCGTCTGTTCACTCAGAGGTGGAGAGTCTCTCATATGGGAGAAGATTTGGAGAACAAAGCTCAGGCTCCTTTTGTTAACCTCCCACAGCCCATCTGCAATTCCCATTCCAACACTCAACAGTCAAGAAGCCCCCCATTCTCAGAAGAGCTCCCAGTACTGGGAGATGGACAGCAGCTGAGAACAAATGAGGCATTAATACAAAGAAAGGATATAATGGCACGAATGGCTGATTTGACATTGCAGAATTCAGCTATGAAGGCACATATGAATAATATTATTGAGCCCAGAGGAGAGCAAGGGGATGGACTCCGGGAGTTGAATAAACAAGAAAGTGCAAGTGACATGACTTCTGTGAGTACCATTTAAGGATTGATTAGGGACATACAGGAATTTAAATAGGAACTTTAGCTTGGGCATCTTAAGAAACTTCTTTTCAGAAGTGATTCTAGAAAGCTTTGAGGCTAGATGGCTTATGCTTTGGCATGTCTTCAATACAATAGGTCCTGGTTATTTATCAGTCTGTTGTACATACAAGACAAGACAGCATAAAAGGAAAATTATATAAATGAAAATAGGACAAAGATAAAATGTGAAGGTAAGCTAAGATTAAGTTAGGATGAAGTTTTAAATATCAAGTATAGAATTAATATTACTTGAATGTTTGCCACATAACCACATGTTAATTTAAAGTATTTTTATTCTTAAAATGGCTCATAAAAGAGTATTGGCCCTTAAATCATGAGTAGTTAATTTTTGAGGACATAGAATGGATTTTCGTATAGAAATGAGGTGGTTTTTTCATTTCGTTGTGTTGTGTGTGTGTGTGCGTGTGTGTGTGTGTGTTTTGAGACGGAGTCTCGCTCTATTGCCCAAGCTGGAGTGCAATGGCATGATCTTGGCTCACTGCAACCTTTGCCTCCCAGGTTCAAGTGATTCTCCTGCCTCAGCCTCCTGAGTAATTGGGATTATAGGCACACGCCACCACACCTGGCTAATTTTTGTATTTTTAATAGAGACGAGGTTTCACCATGTTGATCAGGTTAGTCTTGAACTCCTGACCTCATGATCTGCCTGCCTCAGTCTCCCAAAGTGCTGGGATTACAGGCATGAGCCACTGTGCCCAACCTGTTTTGCTTTTTGGAGATGGAGTCTCACTCTGTCGCTCAGGCTGGAGTGCAGTGGCATGATCTCGGCTCCCTGCAACCTCTGCCTCCTGGATTCAAGTGATTCTCCTGCCTCAGCCTCCCAAGTAGCTGGGATTACAGGTGCACACCACCACACCTGGTGAATTTTTGTATTTTTTGTAAAGACGGAGTTTCACCATGTTGGCCAGGCTGGTCTTGAACTCCTGACCACAAGTGATCTGTTTGCGTTGGCCTCCCAAAGTGCTGGACTTATAGGCATGAGCCACCCTGCACCTGGGCAGGAGTAACGTTTTAAAGGATTATTAAAGCCAGACTTTAATATGCATATTAATCATCTGGGGATCTTGCTGAAATGTGGTTTCTGATTGAGTAGGTCTAGGGTAGGACCTGTGCATTTCTAATAAGTTCCCAAAGGATGCCAGTGCTGCTGGTCTGAGGACCATGCTTTGAATAGCAAAGGTCTGCATATTTTAGTGCAGGAGTTTTGTAAGTTAAATAAACTTTGTGGGCTAACCTGGTAACCTAAATCTTCATTTCGTTGTTTCTGGGTGAGATAGGAAGTCTGAATTCCAGCTAGGGAGGGTTTATAAAAGACCTCCAAATGCTGGTTCCAGTGACGGTAGACACTTTCTTTTACCCCTTCTAGAGCCAAAGCAGCTCCTGTCATGTTTCTGATAGGAGGAGCTGGATACTGTCAGTGGGGATTAGAAGCTCCTGAGGTGACCATGTTCATAAGGGCTTTAACAATGGTGGTTGGAGGGCTTTGGTGAGGAAGGTCTGGGTAAGGTGGGCCATAGAGTAAGGGCCTTCTCTGTCAGCACTGGCTCATGGGGAATAAGGACAATATGAGTATTGAATTATAGAAGTAGTAGACAGAAGGAACTGGCAGAAGAGGAGCCAGAAAGGAATATTGCTAGTAGAGGGCAGCCATTGGTAGTGGTGTATATAAGTAAATACCAACTGCCTCAATTTTGAGTCATTGGGAGGCATTTATATATTTGTAGTTTTGAAGATTATTCATAACAGGCAACTCTTGGTTTAAAAAAGACAGCAGAGTCTAATGTTTTGCTTGCCTCTTTTTCTAATTAGTATATAGATCAAGCTAGAAGGGACTATCTAATATTTCTGTCTTCACTACCCTCTTTTAATTGGAAATATAAAATGATCTTTAATTCATACTGATTTTCCTATTTATTTATTACTAATAGATATAGGCTAAAAATCAGTGACTTTTATTAGAGATTGTTTTTTCCCAAAAAGAAATGAAATAACTAGGACTGAAACAATGACATAAGTAGGAATAATGAAATGATTAGGAATGACATAAGCACATTTGTGGGGGAGTTTTCAAATTAAACTTACGCTATATTTTTGGGGTGGCTATTTTTTACCCTACCTCTCATATTTCTTTCCAATCACCAACTATTCTTGAATCAGATATCTTAGACCAAAAGTGGCCTGGGGAGGCTGACATATGGTTAGAAGGAGTGACAAGATTCACAGAATCTTTGCCAAGTGGTGCATATTTGAAGATTGTAATTATAGAAACTTCTGTTTCAAAGATAGCAGATTCTCTTTTGTAATCTGTCAAACCCCAAATCTGTCTTCAAAGATGTGTGGCATTTACTTAGACACCAGCTCACTGGGAGTAGGCTCTTTGCTCATGTGATGCAGCTCCGCAGATACTAAGAGACACAGAAAAGCTTTTCCCAGAATACGTGCTTAGACAAAGGGACTGTAAATTCTATTGTGTGCTCACTATTCACATTTATATATAATAAGGGCTGTGAATACTAACTTGCTGGCACTTAGTAAGTCAAAATTGTATGAGACCGAGGCAGGCGGATCATGAGGTCAGGAGATTGAGACCATCCTGGCTAACATGGTGAAACCCCATCTCTACTAAAAATACAAAAAAAAAAACTAGCTGGGCATGGTGGTGGACACCTGTAGTCCCAGCTACTCGGGAGATTGAGGCAGGAGAATGGCATCAACCCGGGAGGTGGAGGATGCAGTGAGCTGCAATCACGCCACTGCACTCCAGCCTGGGTGACAGAGCAAGACTCCATCTCAAAAAATAAAAATAATAATAATAAAATAAATCGTGTGAGAGATTTTTCAGTATTCAATTTGTACTTTTTTTCTCTCTCTCTCTCTCAAAGACTTTTCCAGTAGCACCGTCTCTAGCACCAGGTAGCATGGAGGAACGGATTGCAGAATTGAATCGGCAAAGTATGGAGGCTCGTGGAAAGCTACTGCAGTTGATAGAGCAGCAGAAACTTGTTGGTTTGAATCTTTCTCCACCAACGTTACCTGTTCAATTACCTCTCAGAGCATGGACTGGTTGGTCACAAATTCATGATTTAAAAACTAGAAATATGAAGGTTTTTCACAATTGAATCAAAAGAAATATCAGAGCATATATTTTGGTGCCTTCAATTTTACACAGAAAGAAACAGCCCTAACTCACAGGATAAGTGACAGAAATGGGATTAGAAGGCAGATCTCCTGATTCTTTCTATCCTATGATGCCTATAGTTAATCTTCGGTGTCTGAGTTCCTAAATTATCCTACATCTAAATGGTATTCATTATAGTGTATGGTTCACTTAGGTCATATGCTGCAACTAAGCATGAAATACCTGAATGTTAATTTAGAATTTCATCAGCAACAGATTACAACTTATTCTGTAAAACAGTTAAAGCATTTTCACTCATTAATTAAATTTTCTGTTACATTTAGGAATGTGAAAAGCTAGAGGGGATTCTGAATAATAAAATAGTAACTGAAAAAATTGTCATAGTATTCACATTCAAAAAGATGCTGATGAAACGAAGTATATATCAAGTTGTTTTTATCAGAAATTGCATTATTAAGGCCCTCAAGGGACACAGCTATATGAAGAGTACAGAGAGATTGATTTTGGTCCAGTAAAAGAGAAGGCTGTAATTGTCAGGAATAGAAAAAGCTCCGTGTACTAGTAATTGATGTATTCTCTGAGATGTTCTAACATTGGTGTTTGAGGGGAACTCAAATATGTCTTATTCTGGTTGAAGTAGGTTACCTTTAAGGTATCTTCCAATAAGAGTTTTCCCCTCAGAAATTATTTCCTTTTTGAAATACAGACCCAGAAAGCAGACTCTTTTGGAAATTGCTGGAAAAAGATGGTAATGCATTTCCCCACGGCCCTCTCTCTTTGTTTATTCTAGGCTTCCTCAAATGACAGTTTTGTCTACTGTTCTTCATAGTTATGAAGCCTAAAGACAACTTCTGATTAGAATAAATAAATGAATTAAGTATGTATGAACATGTACTATGTGCCTGCCATGTGTGGGCTTGAATACTCTAGCATTTGAGTAGGGGAGCAGGCAAAAAAAAAAATCAATATTTGGGATAATATCAGTTAGTGCTAAGTGCAAGGAAGAAAAATAAAGCAGATCAGCCTTAAGAATAATTTTGTGTTTAAATATACATCTTCCATTTCAGTATTTCTGTATGGTTAAAATATGCTTTTATTTATGTTATATAATTTAGTCCTCAACACACCTTTAGAGTAGACACGGCTAATATTATACCTATTTGACAAGTAAACTGGGAGGCACAAAGAGGTTATGTGATTTATCAAGTTACAAAGCAAGTTGTGGATTTGCAGCTATGCTCTTTTCTGTCCAGTGATTTATTTCTGAAGTATTCTTTTTATAAGTAAAATTCTTATATTTATTTAAAAAAAAAAAACCTTTGTGGACTATAATGATAAAAATAAAAATAAACCATATGCCATGAAAAACCTCTTTTGTTTTCTAGGGTAACTGAGGAATGTTTTGTAAAATTAAATAGGGTTTTATTACCTCGTAAAGCTAGGAAGTCACACAAAGCCAGGAGCCTCTGTGAAACTGCCTATGATGAACATAAAGTCTTTTATTAGTAAATACTTAATAAAGATATGCTGATTGATAACCTACTTCTGAAATATGGAAAATATTCATAATTATACTTGCTATTGGCCATATGGAGCTCTTCAGCCAACTTTCCTCTCCTATTTCAATGTCTTCAGTAATAGTCATAATGTAATTGATTTAAAAGATTTAAAGTTTTGCTGAATGACTTCAGAAATTTTCTTTTTCCTTTTTTTGGGGAGAACTTTAGGTAAGCTCTTTTGGACAAAGATCTCAAGTTCTTTAGGGCTAGCTTTTAATTTCTGTTTTTCACCTCCAGAGCTGACATGATGCCACTTGTCTGAAGATTCTGGCTCTCTATGAACTGGCATGCTACTGAATTAACACTAGTAACTAAAGTTTCTTATCTCACAGTTCAGTAAAAAAAAAAAAAAAAATCAAGTGTATCTTGGGCTAAGATTAAAAAATACGGAAAGAACCACCAAATTTGTAATGTGCAATTTTCAGTAAGATAGAAATTGAGTGAAATTTTTATTTCATTGAAAGGTAATGAAACCAATACTTATTTTTATATTTTAGAAGGAGCAAAGAGGACAATTGAGGTATCTATTCCAGGAGCAGAAGCCCCAGAAAGCTCAAAATGTAGTACTGTCTCTCCCGTCAGTGGGATAAATACAAGAAGGTAAGTTGCAGTGTGAATATTTACTTTAAAAAAAAAAAAAAGAAAAAAGAATTTGGTATGTATTTTATTCTCTTTGTGAAAAAAGGAAGTGTACAATATCTGACTTAGGTTGAGACAGACTCATGCAAAGAGAGTAAAATAATTGGAAAAGAGAATTTTGAGGGGAAAGGGAGTGAGGAATAAACTTTAAGTTGAAAGGCATGAGTTTGCTACTGAAAACAAAAATGAGATAACACATATGTAGAGTATTTATGGGTTACAAAATTAGGAGGTGATGTATGACAGGACAGCTGAATTGACCAATAGTATTTTCCTCCTTCACAGTAAATGAAACTGAAGCTCTCAGAGCTAATGGGGTGATTTGTCTAGATGGGTCATATGATTGGTAAATAGTGACACTAAGGACATACCTGGCCTTTCTCTCTCTACTCTGCATCCTTACTATTGTACTGTGCTGTTCCAGGTCTTGTTACTCTTCTACTACCTGGACCTTCTTCCCCATCCCTGCACATTCATTATTGAAAACTTATCCATATAATATTGTAATGGCAGATACATGTCATTATACATTTGTGAAAACCCACAGAATGTATAACACAGAGAGTGAACCCTGATGTAAACTATGGACTTCAGTCAATTATAACATATAAATATTAGATCATCCATTGTAATAGATTTGTCACACTAATGCAAGACCTTAATAATAGGGGAAACTGTGTGTGTGTTGGAGATGGGGGTTAAGGGGTATATGGGAACTCTGTACTTTCCACTCATCTTTCCAAAAACCTAAAACAGCTCTAAAAAGAAAATTGTATTTGTATTGGTCTGTTTTCATGTTGCTGATAAAAACATAACTGAGATTGGGAAGAAAAAGAGGTTTAATTGGACTTACAGTTTCACATGGCTGGAGAGGCTTCAAAATCATGGTGGGAGGCAAAGGACACTTCTAACATGGTGGCAGCAAGAGAAAATGAGGAAGAAGCAAAAGCAGAAACCCCTGATAAACCCATCAGGTCTCATGAGACTTATTTACTATCATGAGAATAGCATGGGAAAGATTGGCCCCCATGATTCAGTAACTCCCCATGAGTCCCTCCCACAACACGGGGGAATTCTGGGAGATACAATTCAAGTTGAGATTTTGGTGAGGACACAGCCAAAGCATATCACTATTAATGAACAAATAAAGACTTACAGGTTGGTGAAAATAAGTTACAAATAATTTACCTCATTTGGACCTAAGTCAGCCATTTGTTTTCAAGCTCTTGCCAGTATTGAGAATTGTCAGTTGTTTGCATAGTCTTTTAAGGTTGCATAAGTCTTTTAAGATTGTAAAAGTTGTTTGCAATCTTTTAATAATGATATCTCACTATCTTACTCTGTTTTATTTTTCATAAATAGATCTTCTGGGGCTACTAGTAATTCTTGTTCTCCACTAAATGCCACCTCAGGAAGTGGGAGATTCACACCTCTTAATCCAAGAGCAAAGGTACACGTTAAAATGTAATTGTGAAATGTATATAGGGGTGAGGGTAGAAGGTGGCTGATTTAGTGATTTCCATTCTTAACTATCATTCCTGTTATCCTAAAGCTGATATGGTATTCTTAACAGAAAAGAGATACTAATTTACCTTCATTAGGAAAAACAAGCCATATACTTCTTCTGTTTTCTAGGGTAACTAAGGAATAAGGTAAAATTCAGTAGAATATTCAGCAGTCCTTAAAGGCTGGAAATTACTGGTTTCAGGTAGAGCTTCCCAAATATTATGGCAGGACACACAGGTGTGCCTTGAATGGGTTGTAGATCTACTGAGCTATTGGTTCCCCCAGTCCTTGTCCCTGGGTGGGGTCTGGGACAGCCAGAGCAGTGGGTCCAGTCACTTTTCCTCTCACTTTATCCCTGTGTGCCATATCTGACTGTGCCATTGGTTAGATAGGTTATGGTCCCAGGGAAAAATAAATGTCTTAATGTGCTCTTCATGTATTTTGTTGTGCCATAGGTATGTATAGAAGCTAAGTATTTCACAGTCTATTCAAAATTTTTGCAGAAGGCTTTTTTTCTGTGGTGCTAGTACAGTAAAATATAGTTCCTTTGAGTGGTTATAGTAAATTGTGAGGATATCTTTAAAATTATAAGAATTAATTTTGTAGACTTGAGCCAACAACTGTCTGACATTGGGAAAATCTTTGCATTTCTTATTACTGAGTTCAGGAATTAGATCAAAGAGTGGGTGCTTATAGCCCAAATTAAATGATAGCGGAAAGATACTAAATGATAGGGGAATGATAGATACCCGAATTGTCCAATTCTGGGACATTTGTTCTTTGCTACTTCTTATATTCTACAAAAGCTTTAAAGTAAGCTATTTTATATAAATTATTCTTAGTTCCTGGAATTTAGTAACATTTAATTTACTAAGAACAAATAACTGCCTTTTTATCATTTTAAAAATTTATGCCTATGATATCTATAAAACACTGGACTTAAAAAAATTATGACTCCTAAATCAGTAAGAGGATCTGTTGACCAAGTAATCAGTTATTTGATAGTATCTCGATTAGAGAATAAACATTGCCAATAGCAATTTAATTTCCAGTACCATTCAATGGCACAGGATGACTTTGTTTTATGCACTTGGTCTAAATGATCTGTAAATCTTGAGTAGTCTCATGTTTCTGATTACCATCTAAATTTTCTCTGTGTCTTTGTTCAACAGATTGAGAAACAGAATGAAGAAGGCTGGTTTGCTCTTTCTACCCATGTATCATAAGTGAAGTCAAGTTTCACTGAGTTTGTTCTTAATAATTTATTACTCCCCTTTCCCTGCTCTGACTTTTAAGTTTTTATATCCTTCTTTCAGATAAAACCTACAAAGATCTTGTGAATTAGTACTAATGGAACAGAGAAATAAAGCAATTATTTTTTGATTTTCTCAAATAAGTTTTCAACAACCAACTGACCTACAGCTCCCTGTGAATGAAATTTTGACTGTAGAGAAGTTAAAGCTTTGTATTTTAATACTTTCTTAAATATTTTAAGAGTCTTTTAAAATACATTTTTACCTTTATCATCTTTATTCAGGGTTTTTTGAGGTTTAGTGTATCTTAGTTGATCCATTTATTTTTTTATTTTCCTGAAGAACTAATTTGCTTTGCATGTAACTTACAGTAAAATTCCTCTGTATGATTAGAGTCTGGCTTTCAGGAAAATGTAACACCCACTTTTCTTTCTTTTTTCTTGGGAAGTCATTGCTGTTCATCACTTTTTCCATCAAGTGAAATATACAGCCTTAAAAAAATAGGCCTGGGAGTGTTTGTTTATATTTGCTTAAGCAGGTAAGAGTGGTTGCATTTATTATAAAATCTTATGTAGCTTTTAAAGTGTGAAAATGTCATCAATAATGGTAATGCAAATCAAATAAAAAATGATTCTAGAGCTCAAATACCTAAATGTGATAACATTGATTTATTGGTATATTTAATGTTTCAAACAATTAAATAGAAAAAGTTGCAATCAATTTTCCCAGCCCTGAATTTAAGCAGATCTTTCAGGGTAGATTTCTCTTTTTTTTTTTCCTTTCCTTTCCTTTTTTTTTTTTTTTTTTTTTTTTTTTCTTTTTTTTTTTTTTTTTTTTTTTGAGACAGAGTCTCGCTTTATTGCTTAGGCTGGAGTGCAGTTGTGTAATCTGGTTCACTGCAACCTCAGTCTCCCAGTTTCAAGCAATCCTCTTGCCTCAGCGTCCTGAGTAGCTAGGATTATAGGTATACACCACCACGCCCAGCTAATTTGTATATTTTCAGTAGAGACAGGGTTTCACCATGTTGGCCAGGCTGGTTTTGAACTCCTGACCTCAAATGATCCACCTGCCTTGGTTTCCCAAAGTGCTGGGATTACAGGTGTGAGCCACTGCACCTGGCTTAGGATAGATTTTTCCAGGGTACCCATTTGGTTCTGAGATGTTGATTTCTATTTTAAACTTGTTTTTTGAATGATCTCTGCTCCTTGGCTCTATGATAGGTATTCTCAACCTGAGTGAGCAATTCAAACTGAGATTACTTGTATTTAGACTCATATATTTGGATAACATATGACTTCTCCCGTATGCCCCAGAAAGCTGCTAATAACTTGCTCAACCTGAAATTTACAGTTTTCCAAATTACAGGTTGGCAGAGATACTGGATTGGTAACATCCACAGTTATGATATAATCATTCTTATGCTGTAAACAAAATGATTTTGGTTAGCAGAATTTGGTAACTGTTAACTACCTACTAGGCACTATTGTAGCCACTTTATGTGCTTCATGACATCTTATGAGATAGGTACTATTATCCTCATTTTGCAGATGAGGAAACTGAGGTACAAGGAGGTATTTTCTCAAGGTCACACAGCTAGGGAATGGTGGCACTAGAATGGGAACATAGGCAGTCTTTCTCCAAAGCCTATGTTGTGCTGCCTCTTGATGGAGAGTAAACCTGTTTTACAGTGTGTGTAGTATGGAAGCAGCATAATAATAAGAATAGCTGTTCCTTATTGAGCCATTACTGTGGCAGACACTGTACTATAAGCTGCAATATCACCATTATCTCATTTGAATCTCATAGTAGCCCTATGAATTAGAGGTATGTAAATGCGTCCTCCTCTCCCAGCACCTTTACAGATGAGGAAACTGAGCCCTAGAGGTGAAGAAAGTTGTCTAATGACAGAATGCTTGTAAGAGGTGAAGCCAAGACTTGAAGCTCTTTCTTGCAGTTATTGGATTTCTCCTAATTTATGGGAACTAATACAGTACGGTAGCTAAGGATGCAAGTACTGAAACCAGAAATCTTGCCTCAAATGCCATTTCTGCCACTTGAGCTGTGTACTTTGGACAGATTAATCTCATCTTTCCCATTTGAAAGTCAGACATAATGTCTTCCCTAGATGCTTGTAAGGATTAAGTGAGGCAAGTGTATGTAAATGGACTGAGCTCAGAGCTTGGCTCACAGCACTCAATAATGATCACTGCCCAATATTTTTTGTGTATAAATAAATAAATACACTATTTCCCCCATGTTTCCATGTTTTAAAACATTGTATAGTGAATTTATTGTATCTTTCTCAGATTAACAATTGCACACAGTGCTTGAAATGTAGAGGTATTTCACCTGAAAAGATGTCTAGAGGTTGAAAGAAAGCATGCTGGGCATATGATTTGAAAATATAACTAACATGCTATTTAAAAATAAGTTTACCCTATGTTTTCTATCTTTTCTGGCACCTAGATATATCATTTAATAAGTAATAGCAAGGATAATCGTCTATTTTTTTAAGCCCTGGAAAACCTTGATTAAAGAGGACATGTCAGTATTGCAAATAAATGCATGGTATTTGTGTAACATTGTGGAAACTAATAAACACAAATTGTACTATAGCAATTTTTTCTTGCCAATTTTATTGACAAATAATTTATATACAATAAACGACATCCATTTAAAGAGAACAGTTTATTGGCTTTTGGCAGTTGTATATACCCATGAAATTACCACAATTAAGACACAGCATGTCTATCATTTCTAAGATTCCTTGTGTCTCTTCCAGTGCATCTCACTAAGTCCTAGGCAACCACTTTGCCCAAGTCTCTAGACTATCTTGGATGTGGAATTACTTTGTGTATGTTTAACTTTTGAAGAAACCTCTCAAATAGTTTTCCAAAGTCGTTATGCCATTTTACATTCCCAACACCAGTGTATGTGAGTTCTAGTTGCTCCGTATCCTTCTGCATTTGGTGTTGGCAATCTTTGAAGTTTTACCCCTTCACGTGGATGTGGAGTTACGTGTATTGTGGTTTGTATTTCCCTTATGACTACTGTTAAGCATCTTTCCATGTGCTTACTGGCCATACATATATCTGATTTGGTGAAGCATTCAAATCCTTTGCCCATTTAAGAAATTGGGTGGGTTTTTCTTATTGAATTATAAGAGTTCTTTATACATTCTGTATACAAACTCCTTTGTCACATATTGGAATGACCGTTTTAAAATAGTATTTGGTAAGTAATAACGTTAGGCTAGGTACTTTACAAAGCAGTATGACCACAGTACTACAGAGAGGTTGAACAAACTGCTAAACCTAGAAATCTGTCAAAGGAGGCCTATACTTTTGTGCCCAGAGCGCTGCGACCAAGAAACCCACAACATAAAACCTTATTTACTCTTAAAAGCCAACAGAGATGATATAGCTTTTAAAATAACAAAAATCCCACCATGTATCTTTGTTGTTGATGTTGCGGGCAAACTGCCTACTATCTCCCAGGACCCCTCTTAAAATCGAAGTTAAAACCTCAACATAGGAACGCCACGATCAGGGGGCTCCCTTGGCCCATTTTAGAATATCGGGCAGGTATCTTCAACGGTATTCATATCATTTAATTATCTACATGACGTCCTTTAGGGGATAATAAACTCGTCGGGCTTTTCTGTTTGGCTTTGAACCAGTGTCATGAGACGGAAAAGGCCCGACCAGAGGGCGGACAGGTACCCGGTTCTCAGCGTCACCGCTGCTCGAAGTCCTGGAAAGCTGGACGCCGGCCGCGCATGCGCCCCACAGCCCGCCCTGGTTCCGCCTCCCTGGAAGAGGGGTGGCGTTGCCTCGGTAACTGGAGTAAACGGAGGCCTCCGGCAGAAGCTGTGAAGAGAGGAGCCGCGGCGGTCAGTACCTTCGGTGAGTTTGCACCTCAGCAGCTGGCAATTTCCACACCCTCCTCCTTAAATCTGTTTGTGGCTCAGAGGGCAGCGAACCCCACTTGGGCTTCTCTCAGGCTGGACCAGTGTTCCCCAGGCTGTGCTGAAACACAGCTTTCGTCCTCCCTGCGGTGGCTCAGCAAACTTTTTGAAGCCTCGAGTATTCTCAGGCTCGGAGCTAGACACTGTGTGCACGGTTCCTGCCTGCGAGACCCTTTCAGTCTGACCGGGCGGAAGCCAGCCAGGCAGCAGGAGCACGGCTTAGACCCGAAGTCAGAGCAGCAGCGAGTCTGCTGGGAAAGTGCTGGGGCTCCCCGCTTCAGCGAGGCACCCACCCTGCGCTCAGCTGGGTGCGACGCTTGGCACGCTGGGCCCTCTGCACTCTGGCTTCCTCATCTCCAGAAAGAAAGGTGATAATGTGACCTCATGGAGTTCTTGTTATTATTATTAAATAGGATAATACAAGTAAAGTGCTTAGCACACACATGGCACATAGTAGGTGCACATAAATATTTGTTGTATAATAGGTAAAGACAGCCGCATACATGTGTGCTGCTCAGTGTGTCCAATCAATCATGAGTTGCTAAGGATGCGTGCTGATGAAAACCTTTGAGAGGAGAAGGGGCTAAGGAGGCTAGGGAGAGAGAGACTGACTGTAGCTGGGCTGCAATAAGCTACAGACTCTCTGACAATGGACCTTTACTCCAGACCGACGAATCTGAGCTCTTATTTGATGGCAGTGATGAGCCATTAGAGGTTTTAAGCAAGAGTGGCACATTAAAAGCTGTGTTTTAGAAATACAAGCGATAGCGTAGAAAATGGATTACAGAAGGGAAGATGAAGTATGACGGCACAGTAATGATAGCGGTGAGACACAATGAGAGGTGGAACGACAGAGGGACAGCAGGGGCAGTAGGAATGAAGGGAGGGGAGGAATTCAAAAGGCTTAATCACTGGACAGTTAGTAACAGGACTTGGAAATCATTTATATGAATTAGGTGAGAGGAACGGATTCAGAGTAAATGCGCTACTTTCTCATCTGTAAAATAATGACAGTAATAATAATGGATAGCAAGACTTTGTCTCAAAAATAATAATAGGCTGTGCGCCGTGGCTCACGTCTGTAATCCCAGCACTTTGGGAGGCGGAGGTGGGTAGATCACCTGAAGTCACGAGTTTGAGACCAGTCTGGCCAACATAGGGAAACCTGTCTACTAAAAATACAAAAATTAGCCGGGCGATGTGGTGTGCGCCTGTAATCCCAGCTACTCGGGTGGCTGAGGCACGAGAATCACTTGAACCTGGGAGGTGGAGGTTGTAGTCAACTGGGATCGTACCACTGCACTCCAGCCTGGGTGACAGAGCGAGACTCCATGTCAATAAATAAATAAATAAATAAAATAATAATGGTACCTACCTCATAGGGTCGTTTTGAGAATTATACAATATGTGTAGAATTTCTTAGAACTGTGCTTGACACATAGTAAACAGTAAAAAAGACAAGCTATTACTTTTTTTCTCCACAGCTGTATTTCACATTGCAAAGTAAAAACTGAGAGCCTGTTTTATACATCAGTCACTGTGAACTTTAAATAACCACCTCTGGCACACTGCTGGGATTGAGTGAGCTTGTGAGCGTGAGGACCAGAACCTGGACTCTGGTGAATGAATCAGAGTAATGTCACCTTAGAGAGCACTCTGTCTGGTGTCCAGCCAACCTTCTAGCAACACACTCCTCTGCATCAATGTGCACTATTATTTTCCCTTTTTCTTTATCCTTCCTTAGGGTTGACCCTGTCAACCTAAATAACATACAGAGAGAGGCTTTCTAAAAGAAGATAATGTTTATTCAGGAGTAAGGTAGTGCAATGGGATATGTGTGCCATGGTAAACTATATGCGTATTAAGGGAGGTAAAGGAAAACAAAGGTTTGTAAAGGAAAAATGAAAAAGATCACATAATTATTTTGAGATAGTTATCATTGGCTACAAAGGTCAACAATAAGTATGATTCTAGTCTGAGGTTGGACAGGCAGTTGTTGAGAAAATGTCCTTGTAGAAGTATTTTTTTTTATGTGTAAGGTTGTGATGGCTTTGTGCAAGACTGTGGTCTTTGCAGTCTTTTGGGATAGTTATCCAGCATAAAAGTGTGAGAACCCATTCTTCATAGCCTTCCCCAGCTCTGTTTGTCGGGTTCTTTCTTAACACTGGTGACTCCATTCTAATTCTGACAACTTTCACAACTCAAAACTGTACAGTCTATCTAGAGAGTTAGTGAAAAGAATTGGCCGTAGGCTGGACCAATAAGCCTGGATCTAATGAAAGGAAATTTATGCTAGTCCTGCAAATAGACTCACAAACCGAGCTAGTTTACTGATAGAAGGTAGAACATGGTCTAGAATCCAAACTTAGACTGCCTTAAAGGAATACAATGAATGTCCCCAATAGGTGAATTGGTAGTTCCTCTCTTGTGGAGAGTGTTCAGATCCTATGAAGAACATATAAAATTAGGAGGGACATATGATGCATTGGGAATTAACTTCTTGAGCTATCAGGGTAGTAAAGAAAAGTTGGAAACATGTCATTGAGAAATAATTGAAATAATTGGGATACTTTCTCTGGGAAAAGAGAAGATCTGGAGAGAAATGAGAGCCAACTACAATTATTTGAATGGTTGAAGTACACAGAAAAACTTGTTCTGTGTGTTCTCAGAAGAAAAAACAAGGGTCAAATGGATCCAAGTTGCAGGGAGGCAGATTTCAGCTTAATATAAAATGTGCCAAGAACTAGAGCTGAGCGTTAACAGAATGTTCTCACCCTCTTACCTGAAATATTTAAATTGAAGCTGACTGTCTTGTTCTTTCATTTATTCAGAAATATATTAATAAATTCATTCCTGCAACCATTTTACATATTGACTGCCATGTATCATTGTTAGAGCTTTCCTGTGTTGACTCAAAACAACCTTATCCAGTAGGTGCTGCATTTTAAAGATGGAAATACTGAGGCACATAGCAATTAAATACTTGTTTAACACCTCACAACCAGGAAGAGGACGAGCCAAGATTTAAACCTAGTCAGAATGACTCTGTAGCCAGTATTCTCAGCCCTGGCCAACACACTAGACTGCTTTTCTGACAGTGCTGGGGTGGATGTTGAGGATGTGTGACCTGCATGGGGTAGCAAGTTAAACTAAAGTCCTCTTTCAACTCTGAAGATTCCATGATTTTATTTATTGAACCCTACCTGTGTCAAAGAGAATATCTAGGAGTATAGTAAAAACAACTGCCATTTCTGAGTGCCTAGTAGGTGTTTATATAAACTCATGATTCCTAACCAGTTCTTATGCCTGATTGTGTGAAAGAACTATCTGGAGAGTGAGACCCTGTTAATAGTACGTTTTTAAGTTTTCCAAGTGATTCTAAAGTGCAGTCAAAGTTGAGAACTCTGTGTATGAAAAATCTTGTTTAACTCTACCAAATAACCCTATCACCCCCATTTTACATATTAAAGGATCAAGAGGTTAAGGAACTTGTTTCTTGGGCAAGCAGGGATGTGAACCCAAGTCTCTCTGGCTCCAAAGTCTCCACAGGTTACAATGTAGCTTCCCAATCCCTTTGTTATTAAAACAAAACAAACAAAAAACCTCCCCAAAACAAAAATACCTTATTCTACCTTACCAGTTATACTAATAATCTCCAGGAGAACAGGAGTCTCTCCCACCTGACCTGCTCCACTGCTTTTTACAGGTTCTTCAATTACCTTTTATGACCCAGGAAAGCTAGGAATAGATTCTAGTATTTATTGTCCGGTATTGCTACATCAGAACACTGGGCAAATTCCTTGGGTTCCAGTATTTTCTTCCACATTGTACACAACCTGACATGAACTGCGTTTGTGATGTGAAAGTTTATTACATGGTAATATTAGCCATTTGAGGAATATATTGTGTAAGATAGCACAGAATAAAGTGTGGTGCTTTTGTCTTGACACCAACTTACCTTTTGTTGTAGTCCAACTCTTTTGTTTTCAGAGTGCTTTAGTTACCATAATTGTTTTTTACGCACCTTATGATTATGTTATGAATAAATTATGGGCTCTTTTTATTAGAATCTATATCCAGTTAACATTCAGTTATAGTATGTTAAAAATAAATGTATTCAGAAAAAAGAAGACTGAAAAGTAGAACGTTATCTCACTAAGTCATGAGGCTTATGATAGCAGGAAAGAAAATCATGAGATTCAAATCACTAGGAGGAACTCGACCCATTATTCCTGGCTTTAAAGGGTACCATAAGTCAAGGAATACAAGTGGCCTCTGGAACTTAGAAGGACCCTTGGGCAACAGCCAGCAGGAAAGCAGGGATCACTGTTCCACAGCCACATGGGGCTGAATTCTGCCAGCAGCTTGAATGAGCCCGGAAGTAGATTCTTCCTCAGAACCTCTGAAAGTGAAGGCAGCACTGCCAACACCTTAACAACCTCTTGAAACTCTAAGCAGAGAGCTAGCTGAGTCACACTTGGCCTGGACTTTTGACCCACAAAGCGGTGAAATAATAAGTGGATGTTATTTAAGCTGCTAAATGTCTGATGATTTATATGGCAGCAAGGGAAAACTAAAACAGTACCTACTTACAGAATAAAGTGCTATTGAAACTCACAGACCAAAATTTTTCATTTAGTTATCAATTGATTAGCAGCAATAGAATATCAGTTCAATTTTGTTGGAAAACCCAGGGAACTGCCTTGCCTTCACTTATTTGGGACCTGCGTCATGGGAACTTAGGGAGTACTTTAGTTTCTTTCCAATATTTTAAATGTTGATTTTTATCAAATAAATCATTAGTGATCAGTCACTTCAGTCACGACTATCAAACCATCCTTGTTTTGGTCAACCTCTAATGGATCTGAATTGGTGATTTAGAATATAAGTTTATTCTGAAACTATTTTGAAAGAGAATTGTTAATTTCTTCATCTTGAATTATACGTTGAGGTCAGGGACTGTATATTGTTCACCTTTGTATCCTCTGCAATGCCTAGCATAATAATATGCTCAATAGTTTTAAGAATTAAATTGACATAAATTATGAAAGCGAGGGAGAAAATAGAATTTAGGTGTGTTTGTATCTATCTAAACAATTTTACCTACAGTATGTCGTCATTTATAACCAAGCTCTGTAATAATGGAATTGGCTGCATAATTCTTTTTTTTTTTTTTAAAAAAAAAACAGTTACTCACTATAATGTAGGAAGTAAGCCTGTGTGTCCAAAACTGGAAGGAATAGAAAATATACTGAATGACAGAATGTGAATTTTAAAAGATTTTGCTACTTAAAGGATTTTATGGTTTGATTCCTAACCCTACCCCCTCCATAAACCCCAAAAGGTATATATTCTACAGTTAGGTGAAAGGAAAGAGGAAGGAAGGGAAGGAGAAAAGGAAGAAAGGATGGAGAGAGAGAGGAAGGAAGATTCACAACCAGAAAAGAAAGGAAAGGAAAATACACACACACACGTACATACACTTTTTAAAAAGTAAAACATTATTTTTGTAACCCAGAAGGATGCCTCCAAAGTACAAAATACAAAATTTAATAACATGAGTATCATGTTAGACCATATCTTTTATTTATTTTTTATTTTTTTATTTTAGAAGCAGAGTCTTGCTCTGTCACTCAGGCTGGAGAATAGTGGTGCGATCCCAGCTTACTGCAGCCTCAAACTCCTGGGCTCAAGTGATCCTCCTGCCTCAGCCTCCTGAGTAGCTGGGACTACAGGCATACCTCGCTATGCCTGGCCATTTTAATTTTTTTTTAAGAGACAGTTTGGCTGTGTCCCCACCCAAATCCCATCATAATTATAGTTCCCATAATCCCCATGTGTCATGGGAGGGACCCGGTGGGAGATAACTAAATCATGGGGGCAGTTACCTCATCCTGTTCCTGTGATAGTGAGTTCTCACAAAATCTGATGGTTTTATAAGGGGTTTTCTTCCCCTCTGCTCTGTACTTCTCCTTGCTGCCGCCATGTGAAGAAAACAGGTGTTTGCTTCCCCTTCTGCTGTAATTGTAAGTGTCCTGAGGCCTCCTTAGCCATGCCGAACTGTGAGTCAATTAAACCTCCTGTATAAATTACCCGTTCTCAGGTATGCCTTTATTAGCAGTGTGAGAACAAATTAATACAGACAGGGTCTTGCTATGTTTCTCATGTTGGTCCCAAACTCCTGGTTTCAAGCAGTCCTCCTGCCTCAGCCTGTCAAACTCCCAGGATTACAGGCATGAGCCACTGAGCCCGGTCTGTATCCTTGATGATAGTTTATAATACAAATGTTTAGACAATGTACTGTTGTCCCCCATATCAAAAGAAGGCATCATTATGATGTCACTGCAGGAAAACATGGAATGAACCCTAGTGCCCAGTTGAAGGGAGACAGTCATCATACTACACTCTCCTTTGTCCTTTGATCATGTAGTGTACCATATCTGCTTTAGGCATACCAGTCTATCTTCAGAGACCAGGAAGATATAACAGTGTGGCAGTTTAAATAACCCTCATAGCAGGCTTGTACAAAGTTTTGTCTTCATTCCCATTACAGCTGGAGAATTCATGTAAAGTTTAGTTAGCTAGTTATATGTCAGTACTGGGATTCAGACCCTAATCTAACTATAAATCTGATCCAAATAGAACTGGTGTTCCATTCTGCTTGCCAGGCATATCATAGAAGAATGTTGAGGAAACATGGGGTGTTTAGTATAGAGAAGTGAAGACTTGTAAGTAAGGTATTTTCAAATATAAGAAAAGCTGCAATATAGACAGAGGGCAGAGAAAACCTGTTGTGTCACTCCCCTTTTTAAAACCCTTTAATGATTTTCAGTTGTCAAGGAAATAAGGTATAAACTTCTTAGCAAAGCTTAGAGACAACTTTATGATATGGTACCCACCTCCTCTTCAGTATCCATTTTACTCTCCCACTCTGGCCAATAGACTGCTTGCAGCCCTTTAAAGATGCAGCCCTCTTTGATGTGCCTAACAGCTCTTTCACATTCTATGCCTGGCCAACTCCTGACCGTCATCCATGTCTCAAACACCTCTTCTCTAACCCCCCATCATGTTTTAGGATTCTTGCTATACATGCCCACAGTACCTTCTATTTTCCTTTTAGTAGCACTCATTATTTTAATTGCTTGTTTAATATCTGTCTTTCTAAACAAGCTCCATAAAGTTAGGGCCCATATTTCTCTTCTCCAGTTTTGTAATTTAGCACCCAACATAAGACTTGATACACTGCAGGTATGCTCAAAAAATATTTTAAAAACTGAAGTTGATTAGTAACTCCAAGAGAATTTGAAAATAGAGAAAGAGGGAGGAATGGACCAAAGGTAGGATGGCAGGCTAATTTTAGTGGTGAAGCATTTGGGGAAAAGATGAACTTTGGTAGTGTGTTTCACTGTGGACCTCTGGAAAACCAAAGTGCACCACAATGACAGTTCACCCAGAGAAGGAGAATCTGTGATTCTAATTAGCTGTCTTGCAGAGGTCAGAGGTCTCTGACGGTAGTTGCACACTCCTGCTGGTGGGTCATCCTGGATCCTGTGCAAACAAAGGATTATTGACACACATGGTGTTTGGTGCTTATGAAATTTGTTAGGGGGAAATCTGTTAGTTTCTATTTTACAGCATTATCCATATCTCATCCCAATTTTGTACTTACAGAGGAAATGAAGGAACCAGATGATCAGGATACTGATGGGGAGAAATCAGTTACATCAAAGAGTGATGGGAAGAAGTCTCTGAGGTCTTCTAAATCGGAATCAAGATGTAAGTAAAGATAGTATGTATACTTTTAAAAGTATTAAATTTAGGTAAACATTTAAATAATCAATTTTTATAGTAGAATAGAAAGAGCAGGATGTTATAAAATAGATCTCTTTTTTTTTTTTTTTTGAGACGGAGTTTCATTATTGTTGCCCAGGCTGGAGTGCAATGGAACGATCTTGGCTTACTGTAACCTCCGCCTCCTGGGTTCAAGTGATTCTCCTGCCTCAGCCTCCTGAGTAGCTAGGATTATAGGCGCCCGCCACCACCCCCGCTAATTTTTATATTTTTAGTAGTGATGGGGTTTCATCATATTGGTCAGGCTGGTCTCAAACTCCTGACCTCAGGTAATCCCCTCCCAAAGTGTTGGGATTACAGGCGTAAGCTACCGTGCTAGGCCAAAACAGATCTCTTATACTCCCTGTTCCCAGAAAGCTGTAGGAAGGTGGGATCCGTAAAAATCATGGAGTTAGCAAAGAAAAAATACCACTTATGGTACAGGAAATAGGAGATTCAAAATAGAAATAAGGCAAAGGTAATACCTAGGATGACACCTGGGCAGCCATGCAGAGAACAATTATACTGAAGCAAGGAAAGGAGAATTTTCACCTCCCAGAAAGTTAAAAATGTTAAATAATAGATTATCTGATAGATGCATGTAGAAAATTGAATTGAGTGGAATTTATAGAACTATGGCAAGATGTGGGAAGATTTATCAGGAGATTCCAGAAAGTTAAAAAGTGAAAAAAAGTGAGGTATTGTTTTAGAAAAGTGAGTTGTTCAAGAAGGAAATAAAATAATACATTCTTAACTCGGGAATGAGTGTTATTAAGGCAGTATACTAAAAACAGTAAGCATAGACTTCACTATGTTTTGTTGCACTTTAATTATATTGCAAGGGCGGAGAGATAGCAAGTGGTGGTAGAGATTTAACATTCTTCATCATCCCATAATAAACACTGTCTAAAAGTGGCTATAGAGAGCAGTATATCCATATTATTTAGATATATGGAGGTAAATATCAGAAGAAAAAAGATTAAAAACTAAAAGTGGGCCGGGCGCGGTGTCGGGCGCCTATAGTCCCAGCTACTCGGGAGGCTGAGACAGGAGAATGGCCTGAACCCAGGAGGCGGAGCTTGCAGTGAGCCGAGATCGCGCCACTGCACTCCAGCCTGGCGACACAGCAAGACTGTCTCAAAAAAAAAAAAAAAAAAAAGCTAAAAGCGATTGTTCTGGAGAGAGAGAGAAGGCTGTTAAGCAGCGAAAAGTTGAGTATTTTAAAAGACAAGTCTTTTAGCATTACTTGACTTTTTAAGTTATGGGCATGTACTTCAACAAAAATAAAAATAATTTTCTAAAAGTCAAAAAAATGGGCAAAATATAAATAGTGCATATCTGGGTTTATAGAACAGAAATGGTTTACTTGTTCAACTCCCTTACAAAAGCTCAAAGTTCCTTAAAAGCAGTCTGTGTTTTACCTGTTTATCACAGCTCCTGGCACACAGGTTGATAATAACCTATACACACGTCTCGCCTAGAGTTCTCCTGTGAGAGCTACTAAGTCTTATATGGACTTTTCTGATACAATGTAGTGGAAAGAGACCTGGACTTTGCTTTTGAGTCCTGTATCTACCATTTAGAGATGCTTGACCTTGGAAAAATTACCATATCTTTTTGAGCCTCAGTTTTCTCACCCATTAAAACAATTATGTGTCACTTGGGAATTAAATTGGATAACATGTGGAAGGACTTCATAGACTGCAATGGAAGAAAAAAGGAGAAATTTTATAAGTAGTATTTTTTGAAAGATGGCTGGCTCTTTCTGACTATCACAATGTTAGGTATCTCAGTGCAATCTTGACTTTTTAAGGTTCTAATTCTAAATATGATTTTAGAAATTTAATTTTGACTATTCACCTAGATAAGATCAGGTCCTGGGAAAATCAATACACATGCAAAATCTGCATTAAATTCTTTTAATCTATCGCAGACATGTCTTGTAAATCCAGTTTCTCCACAATATATTTTATTTTAGGCATTTATCTCCTCTGGTTTGGACTCTTGCAACATGGATTTCTACCTCAGTCTTCCTGTCCAGATCTCCCTCCACACCACCACTAGAGTTCTTTCCAAAAAGTATCATTATATCACTTACCTCAGAAACTTTAGTTTGTTCCCCCCTTGTTTTTCCTTTTTCTGTACTGCCCACATTTCTGACACAGGATTGTCTGTTTGTTGGTTTCCAGTCTTTGGCAGTGTTTTCCTGGATGCTACTCTCAACTTTCCCTTGATGGATTTAATGATAATGACCCTTTGTCTAGCACTGCCTTCAGGACCTCCCTTCCTTATGTCAGACTCTCTTAGGGGCAGAGCTTTTCAAGTGTGACCTGGCCCAGTGCTCAGCTCATTAATTAGTTCACATATCATAGGTCTTAGACTCCCAAATGATAATGTGAAATAGTTTTCTGGCATTCTGAACATCCTGTACCTTGTTGCTGCGTGAAGAGGTCTCTCTCTCCTGGTTCAGCCTCCTACCGTGTCCACCATTGGTGGGTTCTTGGTCTGGCTGACTTGAAGAATGAAGCTTTGGACCCTCGCGGTGAGTGTTATAGTTCTTAAAGATGGTGTGTCCGGAGTTTGTTCCTTCAGATGTTCAGATGTGTCCAGAGTTTCTTCTTTCTGGTGGGTTCGTGGTCTTGCTGACTTCAGGAGTGAAGCTGCAGACCTTTGCGGTGAGCGTTACAGCCCTTAAAGGCAGCGCATCTGGAGTCCTTCATTCCTCCTGGTGGGTTTGTGGTCTTGCTGGCTTCAGGAGTGAAGCTGCAGAACTTTGTGATGATTGTCACAGCTCATAAAGGTAGCGCAGACCCAAAGAGTGAGCAGCAGCAAGATTTATTGCAAAGAGGAAAGAACAAAGCTTCCGCAGCTTGGAAGCGGACTGGAGGGGGTTGCCACTGCTGGCTGGACAGCCTGCTTTTATTCCCTTATCTGGCCCCACCCACATCCTGCTGATTGGTCCATTTTACAGAGAGCTGATTGGTCCGTTTTGACGGGGTGCTGATTGGTGTGTGCTGATTGGTGCATTTACAATCTTTTAGCTAGACACAAAAGTTCTCCAAGTTGCCACTAGATTAGGAGACACAGAGCACTGATTGGTGCGTTTGCAAACAGTTAGCTAGACACAGAATGCCGATTGGTGCATTTACAATTTTCTAGCTAGACTCAGTGCTGATTAGTGCATTTATTATCCTCTAGGTAGACATAAAATTTCTCCCAGTCCCCACCAGACTCAGGAGCCCAGCTGTCTTTGCCTGGTGGATCCCGCCCCTGTGGATCCCGCCCCTGGCGGAGGCGGAGCTGCCTGCCAATCCCACGCGGTGCCTGCACTACTCAGCCCTTGGGCAGTCTATGGGACCAGGTGCCGCAGAGCAGGGGGCAGCGCCCCCAGAGGAGGTTCAGGCCCTGTGGGAGACCACTGTGGGAGGGGCTCGGGCATGGTGGGCTGCAGGTCCTGAGCCCTGCCCCACCGGGAGGTGGCTGAGGCCCAGCTAGAATTTGAGCGAGCCTGGCATGTGCGGGCGGGCAGTGCTGAGGGACCCAGCGCACCCTCTGCAGCTGCTGGCCCAGGTGCTAAGCCCCTCACTGCCTGGGGCTGGGGGCGCTGGCTGGCTTCTCTGAGTGCAGGGCCCACCAAGCCCATGCCCACCTGGAACTCGTGCTGGCCTACCAGTGCAGCACAAGCAGCCCGGGTTCTTGCCTGCACCTCCCCCTCCACACTTCCCTGCAAGCAGAGGGAGCCGGCTTCTGCCTCGGCCAGCCCAGAGAGGGGCTCCCACAGTGCAGCAGTGGGCTGAAGGGCTCCTCAAGCGAGGCCAGAGTGGACTCCGAGGCCGAGGAGGCTCCAGGAGCCAGCGAGGGCTGCTGGCACATTGTCACCTCTCAATACCTGATAGCTGCATTGCCCACACCCCTGGAAACTTTGCTTTGCTCTCAGGCTTGCTAAAACATCAGGGCAAGTTTTTGCTCTTTGGGACTCTCAAGAGAATGAATAAAAGTCCTTGTATTACATCCAAGCAGAGAAGTTGGATAGACTTTTTTCCATACTTAACAAGAAGTTTCTGCTATCTCTGAGTTCTAGTAAGAAATTTAGGCTGAGTGTACCAGATAAACCATCCAGCATTTCTCACAATGGTGAAGGATTGTTAGTTACTAAGGCATTGACTTCTGATTCTTATCAAAGAATTAAATTACTGCAGAGCTTATTTAATAGTTTTGGGAAGTATTTTGTTCTTTTCTATTTTCAAAAATATTTTGTGTAGAATTGGTATTATTTCTTCATTAAATGCTTGGTAGAATTTACCAGTAAAACTGTCTGGACCTGGAATTTTCTTGATGAGTGGGTAAATTTAAACCATTAATTCAATTTTTTAAACAGAGGGCTCTCTATTTCTTCTTTACTAAGTTTTACAAGTTTGTATCTTTCATGGAATTTGCTCACTTCTAAATTGTCAAATTTGTTGACATAACTTTGTAGGATCTGTTTTCATTCTTGATGTTGGAGATTTATGTTGTTTCTCTTTTATTTCTTCATTGGGCTAGCTAGGAACTTATCAATATTGTTGATCTTTTCAAAGACTTAAGATTTTGGCTTTGCTCATTTACCTTGGGTTTTTTTTTTTTCATTTATTTTTCTAACTTCTTGAGGTGGAAATTTAGGTCATTGATTTTTTTTTTTTTTTGACTTTTGTTCTTTTCTTACATATGTATTGAAAGCTATAAATTTCCCTCCAAGGACTGCTTTAGCTATATCTCAATTTTAATATATTGTATTTTAATAATAATTTAATTTGAAAAATTTTCTGATTTCTTTGTTGATTTCCCCTTGACCCATGAATTATTGACCCATGAAAGTTCCATATTTGGAACTTTTTTTCAAGGTATCTTATCATTATTGGTTTCTAACTTACATCTGTTGTTTTCAGAGAACATGTCTATTCTATATAATCGCAATCCATTTAAATGTATTAAAACTGGTCTTGTGTCTCAGCAAGTGATCTGTCTTGGTAAATGACCCATGTGTACTTGAATGTGCATCCTGTATTGGTAGGTGTAAGTGTTTTATAAATGTCAGGTCAGGATGGTTGATAGTGATGTTCAGATCATCTATGTCTTTACTAAGTTTTTGATTAGTTCTATCAATTGCTGAAAGATGCATATTACTAAAATAAATAGTAACTCTAAGTAGACTGTGAAAAGTGGTTGTGTATAATCTCTGAAGCAACCACTAATAAAACACAGAACTGCTAAAAAGCCAACAGAAATTTAAATAGAATTCTAAAGAGTAAATGATCTAAAAGAAAACATGGAAAGAGAAAAAGAGGGAAAAATGACAGGAGGAGAAAAACAGAAAATAAATTATCAAATATTATTTGTTAATTTCACAAGCATATGTTATTAAAATCTAACCATATCAATAACTACATTATTAGTTAGCTGAACATTAATATAAAAAGGCAGAGATTATCAGCATGGCTAATAAAAACAAGAACCAACTATATGATGCTCATAGAAGACACATGTTAGGTATAATGATACAAATAGGTTGCAAGTAAATGGATGGAAACAGATATATCATGCAAAAAGTAAGCATAATCTGGGTGGAGTGACTATATTAATACCAGATAAAATAGACTTCAAGGCAAAGAGTACTACCAGTGACATAGGATAAAAGGATCAATTTATTCATAAAGATAAAAGAATCAGTTAAGAAAACATAATAATCATAAATATGTATTCACCTAGTAACAACATCACAATACACAAAGCAAAAATAGACAGAATCAAGGAAAAACTAAGTAATTCCACAATCATAGTAAGAGAGCAGCTTGGTACTAGTTACTTCATAATAGCCAAAGTATACATGCCTACTATCAATATTTGTATATTGTTGTTGTATGCAATAACCATGCTGAACTCTTTTAAAAATTATAATAAATTATAATTTAGTTCTTATTAATTTTTTTATAAAGTAGCTCTTACGGATTTTTCTGTATGTGCAACCATAGCGTTTGTAGGCTTTCTTATAGTGTTCTCAATCTCATGGAAAAGGTAGAGGTAAATAAGGAATCACAGAGGCAAACTCTTTGCGGGAAGCAATATCTCTGCAATAGCTGCAGAGGAGAGGCCCCAAAGCTTGCTACATACATTGGCTGGAGGAAACAAACAAACAGAAAATGAAGAAACTCACATATAAAATTGTGGGTCATACCACAAAAATCCCAGCAGATTCTTTTTGATATCTACAGTTATGGCATTCCTTTCTCCTTGGTCACTTTCCTTTGCGTCCTCCGGCACCCATCCTTGTTCAGTCTCCACTAATTTTGCCAGCCGTTTTGCCAGCAGCCCTGCCATCCATTCATGATTTTGGGTTTTAACTGCTTCTAGTTCTACAAAAAAAAAATGGAGTTTGTGTTTTTGGCATTTATTCTCAATGTTGATTTTAGATTATTTCCAAGAATAGAAAGGCAAATACTGATTTATTCTTCAAACCATAAGTCTTCCATCCATCTATTTCAGGATTATAAAAATTATAGAACTATCCAACCCTCACAAAGTTGCCTAAATGTGCTGATTCACCAGCTTGGTTTAATGTGCCTACTTCCTGCCCAATTAGTTTTTTTCCCCCAAACTCTGGTTTTCCCTCAGTGGCACAATCCTTCTCCAGTCTCAGAATACCCATTAGTTTTTGTTACCTCTTCTCCTTCATCTGTATTTACTCTCAATTCGTTAATCAGTGATCACCTTATCTACCAGTTCTAACTCCTTTCCCGGGGAACCCAGCAGTTAGGAGTGTTACGCTTGTAGTGCCGTAATCTTGAAATGAGGAAATAGTCTTTGGTTGCTACAGTCACAAGAAAGAGCTAAGGTATTATTAGAGAATAGTTCTCCAGGGCACCCACTTGGGGAATCTGTTTGGCTGATTTAGGCACCCAGTATTACTTTCTTGTCATCCAAATACATGAATCCTAAGGAACTCTGTCCTGTTCTGCAACTAATTGTGTTTGCTCAGCTTTTTGATCTTATTCATATTAGTGTCGGGCTTTGTTCCTAATCTTTAGCCTCATCTCAGATCTACTACATAGCTCTGGTACCTAGTAGTACATTTGCCTTTTCTTCCTTATTCTTCTGAAAATTCACCTAGCCCTATATGAAAGTATACCCATCCTACTTGGCATTGTATATTTTAACCATCCCCATGTTTGGACTTGATCTGAATGTTGGCTTATACCTGGGGCCATTCTCCTCCTATCCCAGTTCTCATTTCCAGCTTGTCCTAAAGCCAATATTCCAACTTATTCCTGTGATACCACTTCCAAGAGAAATCATCATACTCAGAGAAAGACAATAAGCCTTATTTGTCTTTAACGTAACAGGTTCCCTATAAAAGTTGGTAAAATTGAATTTAGTTGAAATTATGATAGCAGCATACTAACCTCTTTTTTTCTTTATCTTTTTATTGTAAGTATTTAGTGATAGGAAATAGACTGGAAATGAAGTGAAAATGGAGATTAAAAAACAGAAAAGCCTTTTTTATTTTGTAAAGTTACAAGACTGACCAAATAAAATGATTCTTCTAGAAATTTTTGAGTATGTATTAGAATTTATTACATCTATAGCACAAGCAAATTGGAAGTTTTAGCTACTTTAGATATAAGAAAATGTTTAATCAAAATTTAGAAGTTATTAAAACAAATTTTAATAGCTCCTGTTCAAGAAGATAACACATTTTTAGAAGATGCCACAGATGAAACATTTACTGAAGGGGAAGAATCATATTTAGAAGAAGACTCAGATGAGGAACGTTTGGAAGGAAGTTTGAGTTCATTTCAGTATGATGATTTGCAAAGCACTACAGGTAGGTATTATTAGTTTTCTGTCAGTAATTGTCACTATTTTAAAGACAAAGCACAGACTAATGGAACAGTTGTAAATCCATAGAAAGAAAAATCTGCAGGATGTGTATATGTGTGGGAATGATAAAAGGGCAAGTACTGTACATATTTTGGTAGGGTACTTTAGCAGCCCTAGACTTGTGGTTTTTATTGCTGAGGATCACATACAGTACTCTGATACTCACTCTTCTGGGTTTTAAGAAGGTGTAAAAACTGCTCCACTACAGATTAGTGGGAGTTCAACTCTCCCTTGGAAGTAATTGAGAGTTCCCCTTAGAGACTCTTGCACCATGACAGACCAGAACTCAGCATTTACTCCTGATGCACGTGGGCATGATGGCTCTTCCTTCCATGCTCACTGATGACTGTGTCCTATCTTCAGGCCAGTAGTAGTAGGTACTGCTAGAGTATTGCAGGCTGTGTACATTCCTCCTGTCTCTGCGAAATACAATTTTGGATTCACCAGACACTCTTTGTATTAGTCCGTTCTCATGCTGCTCATAAAGACATACCTGAGACTGGGTAATTTATAAAGGAAAGAGGTTTACTTGACTCACAGTTCTGCATGGCTGGGGAGGCCTCAGGAAACTTACAATTATGGCAGAAAGGGCAGCAAACATGTCTTTCACATGATGGCAGCAAGGAGAAGTGCAGAGCGAAGGAGGGAAATGTCCCTTATAAAACCATCAGATCTTGTAAGAACTCATTCACCATCATGAGAACAGCATGGAAGTAACAGCCCCTGTGATTCAATTACCTCCTACCAGGTCTCTCCTACGACATGTGGAGATTATGGGAACTACAATTCAAGATGAGATTTGGGTGGGGACACAGCCAAACCATATCATTCTTCTTAAATTATTTTATTTTTTTAGTATCTCAGCAAACCCCTGCCCCAGCTGTGGAAGAGGCAGAGGAGGAAGTTAAGAAGAAAATATCAGAGAGCTTCTTCTATGATTATATGGAGCTTGCTTCGATGCCTTTTGTGACTCTGGATTCAGACATACCACTGGATCTTCTCACACTCATGTATCCACCCTGGCTAAATATGTATAATTTTGGGATTTTCATTTCTTAGGTCAGACGTCAGCAAACTATAGCCCAGGGAGCCCAAATGTACCCTCCCACCTGTTTTAGTAAATCAAGTTTTATTGCAACACAGCCACATCCATTTGCTTGCATTTTGTTTATTATGGCTGCCATCACACAACAAGGACAGAGATAAGTAGTTGTGACAGAGACCATCTGGCTTACAAGGCCGAAACTATTTACTACTTGCCCTTTACAAAAAAGGTGTGCCAACCCATCTTAGGTAATTCTAAGAAACTTGAGTTCTTAGAGATTTGATAGAAATGTATGATCTTAATTTAAACTAAGCTTTTGTTTGATGCCAAATAACCGTAAAGAGAAATGATGTTTTTCTGGCTGTCCTTTGCACGAGTGGAAAGGCTGCAGTTCATGAGACGTGAGTGAAGGAAACCAGAAGGCTTCTTATTCCCATTTACTTTTGCCAATGCCTGTCAAGTTAATTAATGAATTTCCCTTTTTGAAACACTTATGCGTCCGTCCGTTGTAAGGTATTAGTACTTTCACATTATATATTAGATTAGCTATCAGAGAAGACAATTCTTAGGAAATAGGGCACAAAATAGCAAGTTTTAATTGGTCTGGAGAATAAGAGTCTTTGAAGATATGTAGAAGCGGGGATGATTGACAAGGGAATTTAGTGTTTGTCATCACATTATGATGTTAGGTTTGCAATGCAGGTAGTTAGAAGACAGTTTTCATTGAGGTCCTTAGCTGGCAATTTACTATGCTTGCCTTTTGGATAGTTAGTAGTTATCACCACATGGCCTAAACCACCAACTGGCCTCTTACATAAGGAATATTTACAGAGCCAGCATGGTGTACTCAGTGACTCAGTTTTGCTTGTTAAATAAAACATAAACATAGAACATGTTGTTAAATCCCAGGTGTAACTGAACTAATTCACGCTGAATCATCTTGTAACCTGGAATTTTCTCTCTTCATGGCTTTTTTTTTTTTTTTTTTTTTCCTTATCTTTGGACAAGTTTTCTGTCAAAAGTTATGCTGTTTGCTTTCTTCTTTCCCTGAATGGGGTGGGGTGGTATATTAGAGTCCCCTGGAAGGTTTTCCTAAAGTACCCAATGCTCTGACGCCTTCCTGGACCTACTGTGCTAGTTCTATGTGGAGAGGGGCTTGGGCATATGTACTCTGAAAAAACTCCGAGATGGTTTGGCAGTGCACTGCCTTCTCACTGCTCCAGGATGGGAGGGTCTGTATTAGACAAACATGCTTAGATTCTAAACAGCAGAGTCAGAAGAACCTCAACTTTTATTCCAGTATATGAATTCTCTCTATTCATGCTGGATGGGTGGCTGTATAAACTATAGCCTTTTCTTAAACATTTTCAACACCAGGAAAATCACAAAGTAGCTTACCCCACTTTTAGATGGCTCACTAGAGAGCTTTTTGGGCCTTGAATAAGATTCTGCCTTGCTGGGATGGCCCCTATTAGATTTAGTTCTCCTCTCTGGAGATAAACATATATAATCTCTATATCTTGTGAGGAATTCTAGGAAGAACAAGTCAGCCATCATGTATTCCCTAAGTACTCTTTTAATTAACCCTTTAAAGATTATTAATATATTATATTGATTCTACTTTAGTTTTTGTCTGTTTTGTTTTGTTTTGTTTTTTTGAGATGGAGTCTCGCTCTGTCGCCCAGGCTGGAGTGCAATGGCACAATCTCTGCTCACTGCAACCTCCGCCTCCTGGGTTCATGCAATTCTCCTGCCTCAGCCTTCTGAGTTGCTGGGACTACGGGCGTGCACCACCGCACATAGCTAATTTTTGTATTTTTAGTAGAGATTGGGTTTCACCATATTGGCCAGGCTGGTCTCGAACTCCTGACCTTGTGATCTGCCCGCCTTGGCCTCCCAAAGTGCTGGGATTACAGGCGTGAGCCACCGCACCCGGCCCTCTACTTCAGTTTTTAAATTTATGTCTTCTAAATTTTAGCAATGTTAAATCACGTTTAGCCTAAAGCTACCTCCTTATATACTTTAAGTTCAGCCTACAGGTTTCTTTGTACCTGGTGAACTATAACCTAAAGGGAGTTAGACTCTAGCCTACTCTTGAGCCAGTTACCGAGTTTTGGTCAAAGGTGGCCAGCTGTTCAAATTGTGTTAAAATAAGGCAGATGCCAAGCTGTAACCAATTCGGCTATTTCTGTACCTCACTTTTGTTTTCTGTACATCACTTTCTTTTTTCAGTCCATAAATCTTCCTGCACGTGGCTGTACTGGAATCTCTGGGCCTACTCTGGCTCAGAAGGCTGCCCAATTCTTGAATTGTTCTTTGCTCAATTAAACTCTGTTAAATTTAATTTGGCTAAAGTTTTCTTTTAATAGCAAGAAATGTGCCATTTATAAAGTATCACTTAAACCATGGTATAATTTTAAAAGAGATTATACAGAACTTAACAGTGTTTAAACAATTTTAAAGTGAAATTCCTAGATGGCCATGAGCAAACGTTGAAAGCTCTGAGTCTTTGACAGGAATTTAAGAAGAGGCAAGTCAGAAGAGAAGGTGAGATAAAACAAAGGGAGCTGAAGGTACATCAAAACACATTTTAAGATTTTCAGAACTCCACTAAGGGTCTGTCACTGTCCTCTGGGATTAAAAGGAAAGGATCAGGCCAGGCGCAGCAGCTCAGACCTGTAATCCTAGCACCCTGGGAGGCTTGGCAGGCAGATCACTTGAGCTCCGGAGGCAGCCAGATCACTTGAGCTCAGGAGTTCGACACCAGCCTGAGCAACATGGCAAAACCCTGTCTCTACAAAAAATACAAAAATTAACCAGGTGTGGTGGTGCACACCTGTAGTCCCAGCTACTTGGGGGGCTGAGGTGGGAGAATCTCTTGAGCCTGGGAAGTTGAGGCTGCAGGGAGCCATGTTCATGCCACTACACTCCAGCCTGGGTGACAAAGTGAGACCCTACCTCAAAAAAAAAAAAAAAAAAAGAAAAGAAAAGAAAAAAAAAGGAAAGGATCAGATTCTAGTTATGCACAAATTAATGAATTGAATAATTCAACAAACATTTCTTGAATTGCTAATAGACTGAAGACAGTGTGCTAGGCATTCTGGGAAATAGAGATGGAGAGAAGCAGTCGTTGCCCTCAGTAAGTTGTAATTTAGAGGGGGAGAATTTTAGAAGTTACAATCTGACCCATTCTGGGTTTGAAAGAGCCTTTTATCAGGGCAGCAGCATGTAAAAGGGAGTTTTCCTGCTAAAATTAAATATAATAATATTAGATAAATGATAATTTCTCCAATTCCTAATTTTCATCTAAGAGAGTGAAGAGATGGTAACCAATTTCTATTCTCATAGCTACTAACATGCTTTTAGCCTTCTGAGGTTTTATATTGCCACCAGGGAAGAGAGAAAGGAAGGGAAGAAGGGGAGGTGAGAGCAGTGGTTTGAAGGAAGTTAAAAAGATGGTGGGCAAAACTTCCCTCCATGAGGCTTGAATAGCTTCATTTACATATTTGGATCACATATTCATTCACATTTCTATACAAGACTTAATTTTAGACATTTATGTCTTTATTAAATTTATAAAATTTCTTTTTCTTGAACAGATCCAGTACCCTGAAATGCTTTATCTCTCTCTTTCAATTTAACCATTTGGTAATGAGATAGGCTGCTTGTGGTTGGTTATAATTTGTTTATATTTCACAATTTAAATTGCATTGATGTAAATCTCTTTTTACATTCTACATTTTCTTCTTAAAACTTTAACATAATTTCTTTCTCTGAAAATTGTTATTTACTTATGAATAAGTGGAATCCTCTAAAATCAGAATTTCTTTTTAAACAAGGGCTCAAGAAATACAAATTCCTCCAGTGATCCTTCAACTCTGATGTTCAGCAACAAATTCTTGTGAACAAAGAATCTATCTGCTTAAGCTACACTATAGGACATGCTTCTTTTGTCAACTCTAGTGTTTTTCATAGATTGATCTCATTTAACTTGGTTATTACATTTACATTTTGGGCATATTAATTTTGACTTAAACATAATAATATACATTTAAAAGATGTTTTATATAACTTAGATTATATACCTCTTTTTTAAAAAAAATATTTATTTTAGATTTAGAGGGTACACATGCAGGTTTGTTTCAAGGATATATTGTGTGATATTGAGGTTAGGGCTTCTGTTGATCTCATCACCCACGTAGTAAGCATAGTACCCAATAGGAAGTTTTTCAGCCTTGCGCCTTCCCTCCCTCCCTCCCTCCCTTTGGAATTCCTAGTGTCTGTTGTTCCTGTCTTTATGTCTGTGTGTACCCAAGATTTAGCTCCCACTTGTAAGTGAGAACATGCAATATTTGGTTTTCTGTTTCTGCGTGAATTTGCTTAGGATAATGCCCTCCAGCTGCATCCATGCTGATGCAAAGGACGTGACTTCATTCTTTTCATGGCTGTATAGTATTTCATGGTGTATATGCCACATTTTCTTTATCCAGTGTACCACTGATGGGTTGATTCCATGTCTTTGCTGTTATAAATAGTGCTGTGATAAACATATGAGTACATGTATCTTTTTGGTACAATGATTTTCCTCTGGGTATATCCCCAGAAATGGGATTACTAGGTTGAATAGTAGTTCTATTTTTAGTTCTTTAAAAAATCTCCAGACTGCTTTCCACAGTGGCTGAACTGATTTACATTCTCACTAATAGTATATAAGCATTTGCTTTTGTCTGCAGCCTCACCGACATCTCTTATTTTTTGACTTTTTAATGATAGCCATTCTGACTGGTGTGAGATGGTATCTCATTGTGGTTTTGATTTGCGTCTCACTGATGATTAGTGATGTTGAGCGTTTTTCATGTTTGTTGGCCACTTGCATGTCTTCTTTTGAAAAGTGTCTATTGAAGTCCTCTGCCTGCTTTTTAGTGGGGTTATTTTTTCTTGTTGATTACTTTAAGTTCCTTATAGATTTTGAGTATTAGCCCTTTGTCAGATGCATAGTTTGGGAATATTTTCTCCCATTCTGTAGGTTGTCTGTTTAGTCTGTTGATGGTTTATTTTGCAGTGCAGAAACTCTTTAGTTGAGTTAGGTCCCACTCTATTTTGAATTAGTACAATTTTACTCTATAGCATACACACACACACACACACACACACACATACACACACACTACTTACCTACACACCAATACATATACTAATAAGCTCAGAAAAGAAATATTAGTCTATTAATTACATATATATTTATTTGCTATATATTAATCAATTTTCATAATTTGTTGATTTGAATTAAATTTTAGTTATATTTATGTGAATTTATTATAATCATGTTATCAAATGGTGTGTTAAAATTTTACAAACATGTTAGAATTTTAAGCATCTTGTCTTTCAACATCAAGGTAAAAGCCTGTATAATATTTTTACTATGGTTAGTCAACAGACTTAACAGGCATTGTGAATACAAAGGTGATCAAGATATAGACTTTCTCCCATGTTATACAGTATGATTTAGTTTTAGTGGGAGAGAGGAAAATATAATTATGTAGGTGACAATTTTGCTGTCTGTGGTACCCAAATAGGTTTAACTTTATTTATTTTTGCAAAAACAATTAATTCACTGTCAGGATTTCTCCAGGAAAATTAAAATAGTAACTAAATCAGAGTATGGGGTAGTCACCTGATTTATTTATTTATTTGTTTATTTTTTTCCTGCCCAGGCCTTTTTGTTTCTCACCTAATTAAAAAAAAAAAATGTTAGTAATACATAGAAAAATCATGAGTTTCAGGGTAAAATTCAACTACTTCAACCTCATATCTTCATCTAAGAGTATAGATTTAAAAATATATTTATTTCATCACTTTTCCAATCCCTAGGATGGTATTGTTTTTCACTTCTTTTCCTTAGTAACTTTTCCTCAGACATTCTTTTGGTTATGACTGTAGAAAGCGAGCCAACCTACAACTTCTGGACAACAGTATCGCAGTATACATAGCTGGGAACCAACTGATCTTTCTGAATTTGAAAACCAAGGAACAGATCTACCTGCGAAGTAGCAGTGGTGAAGGAATTGGCGTCATTGGGGTATGCCTTCGATAAATTAGGAAAAAAAACCAAAAAACCCTATCTTTTTGCTTTTTCTGTGGACCAGCCAACATGGTTGTTAGATGCCATCACCATGCACACACAGTATTTTGGGATCACATGAGATGCAGAGCTGTCTTTATTCCGAGGCATTTTCAATTCAGTTATTACAGACACTCATTCACTATCATTACCTCTGTGCACTATTATAATATTATTATTTCTTTTTGCAGATAAGGAAATGGGCTTATAGAGGTTAGGTGACTTCCCCATAGTCGTGCAAGTTTTTCATATTTAGATTAGAAGTGGAGGTGAGTGAGGAGATTTTAAAGAATCTTAATCTGAAGACTGAAGCAGGCACATGGCCATGGGAATGGAGAAGGTGAGGAAAATGTGAGACATATAGACAGGACGTAGACATAGATTGACTATGAAAACAGGATATATTGAGATGTGTGGAGTGAAAGATACTATCATGGTTGTTTCTTTCTTGATCATCTATCTATATATAGTATGTGTGCATGATAAAAGTCCATGTCCTCGGAGAGTTTGTTATAAGACTAATAAGTTCAGCAATAATTTATTATGTAATACTGTGCACCCAACACTACACAGAACATATAGTAGGGAATTTAAATGAAGAAGAACTCATGACCTCTATGAATTCAGAGTTTAAAATCCATCTAAAGAGACAAGACCTATATTTGTAAAAAGAAAAACAAAAACTAGACACACAAGTACATGATAATATGGCAATAGCTGTGTGCAGATAGCCATGGGCCCAACATTAGGGTCGTGGATTTTGTGGAGGGAAGTCAGTTGGGGCCTATGAGGTTTCAGGACCCTGAGGTCCACACCATCTGCAGGGGAACAAGAAACATCTAATTATCACTTATTTATCTATTACTCTGTGGCCAGTAATAGCTTTAAAATTTCTATTTTAATATTTTGTTATAAAATAATTTGGTTTGAGGACAGTAGTCAGAGGTGTAGTGTGGTCAAGAATGCTAATCCTGGCCAAGCACAGTGGCTCACGCCTGTAATCCCAGCACTTTGGGAGGAGGAGGCGGGCAGATCACGAGGTCAGGAGATCAAGACCAGCCCGGCCAACGTGGTGAAACCCTGTCTCTACTAAAGTCACAAGAAATTAACCAGGCACGGTGGTGCACGCCTGTAATCCCAGCTACTCAGGAGACCGAGGTAGGAGAACCACTTGAACCTGGGAGGTGGAGGTTATAGTGAGCTGAGATTGTGCCATTGCACTTCAGCCTGGGTGACAGGGCAAGACTCTGTCTCAAAAAAAAAAAGGTAATCCTAATCCTCATCCACCTGGATGTTGAGCAATTTTATGTCTACAAAGCCTTTTCTCCATGTGTGCTGGAGCTGTTGAAGCCTGGGTAGTGACAGAGGCCTTGCCTCCACTGTCCATGTTACCTCATCTTTTCTGAAACAGTTATCCAGTTATGGTTGAGAAATACTTTAGCAAGGCTACGAGAAACCTAGAGAAAAGTGTTTGGGCACCCTACCTGGAAAAGGTAGGGTGAATCTCTGTGTTGAGTGTAAAGTAAATGATTTACTAATTCCAGTTCTTCGCCAAAAATAAAACTCCTGGCTTGGTGCAGTGGCTCCTGCCTGTAATCACAGCACTTTGGGAGGCAGAGGTGGGTGGATCACTTGAGGCCAGGAGTTCAAGACAAGCCTGGCCAACATGGTGAAACCCCGTATCTACTAAAAATACAAAAATTAGCCAGGTGTGGTGGCACACACCTATAATCCCAGCTACTTGGGAGGCTGAGGCACGAGAATTGCTTGAGCCTGGGAGGTGGAGATTGCAGACAGCAGAGATCGTGCCACTGCACTCCAGCCTGGATGACAGAGTGAGACTGTGTCTCAATAAATAAATAAATAAATAAATAAATAAATAAATAAAACTCCCAAACCCAACCCCACAGCAATTTCCAATATGAGAGGTGGAAACTTTTTAACTTACTGTAGACAAGACCTAGAAGGGTCAAAGTGAGACTGTGTCTCAATAAATAAATAAATAAATAAATAAAACTCCCAAACCCAACCCCACAGCAATTTCCAATATGAGAGGCGGAAACTTTTTAACTTACTGTAGACAAGACCTAGAAGGGTCAAGGATTTGCCTGAATCTTCATCCCAATTTCTTTGATCACATGTTCTACACCATATTTCTTTACAAATGGGAATCTAGATAGATATGGTCTTAATCCATTTCCCCTACCTCCTTGAGATCTGCTATTTCTTTTTTTTTTTTTTTTTTTAAGACGGAGTCTCGCTCTGTCGCCCAGGCTGGAGTGCAGTGGCCAGATCTCAGCTCACTGCAAGCTCCGCCTCCCGGGTTCATGCCATTCTCCTGCCTCAGCCTCCCGAGTAGCTGGGACTACAGGCGCCCGCCACCTCGCCCGGCTAGATTTTTTTGTATTTTTTTAGTAGAGACGGGGTTTCATCGTGTTAGCCAGGATGGTCTTGATCTCCTGACCTCGTGATCCGCCCGTCTCGGCCTCCCAAAGTGCTGGGATTACAGGCTTGAGCCACCGCGCCCGGCCCGAGATCTGCTATTTCTTAGTCCCATTTGTTTCTTGATTCTAACATTTGGCTTGAATCCTATCTCTTACACTTAACACATTGTAGACTGTGTGACTGCAGGCAAGTTATTTAAACTCTGTGTCTCAGTTTACTCATCAATAAGATGGAGATAATAGTGGTATCTAAGCTCACAAGGTTGGTGTAAAATTTAAAGGAAACAATGTTATCTTGGGTACCATGATTAGCAATCTATATCTGAGAACCAGGCTCTTTGTCTTATATATAATCAGGAGATGTGAAATAATATCTGAAAACAGAATTTTGTAAGCATCATATGTGTTTTAAATAGCTTATCCTTATAACAGCTTATTTTTATTTTCATTTTTTGACTGGTGATTTACCCTTCCTATACATTTGGCTTACCAATAGACAAAAATAACAGAAATAAACATACTATTTTATCCAACTTATATGGTTATCTTTGAAGATACTGACACAAATAGTTTATCCAGGGCACAATTACTGTAATTTCCTCTGTGTCTGGCTTGGAAATATTAAATCTCACTTCTAGTAAGTTTCATTCCTTTGTAAGTTTTTTCCACAGTGAAATTTTAAAAATCGTGATGTAAAAAATTATATGTAGGGTAGACAATTCATCTCACTTAGTTGTTCTCACAGCAAGGTCTCCAAACTAGCTGCATCAACATCATCTTGTTAGAAATGTAAATCACCTTGATAGAATGTAAATCACCTAGTTAGAAATTACCTTGTTAGACATGTAAATGCAAATTCTTGAGTCCTAGCCTGACCTATTAAGTCAGAAACTCTGGGGATTAGGGCTTGCAATCTGTATTTTAATAAGCCCTTCAATGGATTCTGATGCACATTAAAGATTGAGAACCATTGTTCTAGCTCTTCCAATGGCAATTTAAAAAATTGCAGAGTTAGAAATGACTGTCTTAAAGTAAAACTTAAAATGTGTATTCTAGTTTTCAGTTTCAGTTGTATCCATCATCAAATATTTATCTGATGCCCATTTTTGAGTTTTCTATTAGAGTAAAGCCTAATAACAAATTATAAAATAGTGGATGCTAAATACTGCATGTATCAGCCTATTTATACAAAAATCTTTCTTTTAATATTTTGGTGAAATTTTATCTTTTTTAGGTTCATCCACATAAAACTTACTTCACAGTAGCTGAAAAAGGGAGTTTTCCAGATATTATCATTTATGAATATCCTTCTCTGAGACCATACAGAATCCTTCGAGGTGAGTCCAGAAGCACATTTAAATATTTCATGTACAAGGATAATAACATTCTGAAGAAGAAGATTATTTCATAAGTCAAGGTTCTCCAGAGAAACAGAACCAGTGGAAGATAGAAAAGAGATTTATTCAAATTCACACACAACAATACTAACCTTAAATGTAAATGGGCTAAATGCCCCAATTAAAAGACACAGACTGGCAAACTGGATAAAGAGTCAAGATCCATTGGTGTGCTGTAATTCAGGAGACCCATCTTACCTGCAAAGACACACAAAGGCTCAAAACAAAGAAATGGAGGAAATTTTACCAAGTAAATGGGAAGGAAAAAAAAAAAGCAGGGGTTGCAATCTTAGTCTCTGACAAAACAGATTTTAAACTAACACAAATCAGAAAAGGCAAAGAAGGGCATTACAAAATGGTAACAGGAACAATTCAAGAAGAGCTAACTATTGTGAATATATATGCAACCAATACAGGAGCACCCAGATTCATAAAACAAGTTCCTAGAGACCTACAAAGAGACTTAGACTCCCACACAATAATAGTGGGAGAATTTAACACCCCACTGTCAATATTAGATCAATGAGACAGAAAATTAACAAGGATATTCAGGACTCGAACTCAGCTCTGGATCAAGTGGACCTAGTAGATGTCTACAGAGCTCTGTACTCCAAATCTACAGAATATACATTCTTCTCAGTGCTACATGACACTTATTCTAAAATCAACCACATAATTGGAAGTAAAACACTCCTCAGCAAATGCATAAGAATTGAAATAATAGCAAACAGTCTCTCAGACCACAGTGCAATCAAATTAGAACTCAGGATTAAGAAACTCACTAAAAACCACACAATTTCATGGAAATCGAACAACCTGCTCCTGAATGACTCCTGTGTAAATAATGAAATTAAGGCAGAAATCAAGAAGTTCTTCAAAACCAATGAGAGCAAAGAGATGATGTACCAGAATCTCTAGGACACAGCTAAAGCAGTGTTAAGAGGGAAATTTATAGCACTAAATGCCCACATCAAAAAGTCAAAAAGATCTCAGATTGACACCCTAATATCACAATTAAAAGAGCTAGAGAGGCAAGAGCAAACTAATCCAAAAGCTAGAAGAAGACAATAAATAACTAAGATCAGAGAAGAACAAAAGGAAATAGAGACAGAAAAACCCTCCAAAAAAAAAATCAATGCATCCAGGAGCTGGTTTTTTGAAAAATATAACAACATAGGTAGACCACTAGCGGAAGAAGGGAGAGAAGAATCAAGTAGACACAATAAAAAAAAAAATAAAGTGGATATCACCACTGACCTCACAGAAAGACAGAATACCATCAGAGAATACTATAGACACCTCTATGCAAATAAACTAGAAAATCTAGAAGAAATTGATAAATTCCTGGAAGCATACACCCTACCAAGACTAAACCAGAAAGAAGTTGAATCCCTGAATAGACCAATAGCACGCTCTGAAATTGAGGCAGTAATTAATAGCCTACCAACCAAAAAAAGCCCAGGACCAGATGGATTCACAGCTGAATTCTACTAGAAATACAAAAAGGAGCTGGTACCATTCCTTCTGAAACTATTCCAGACATTTGAAAAGGAGAGACTCTTTCCTAACTCATTTTACAAAGTCAGCATCATCCTCATACCAAAACCAGGAAGAGACACAACAACAAAAAGGAAAACCTCAGGCCAATATCCCCGATGAACATCAATGCAAAAATCCTCAATAAAATACTGGCAAACTGAATTCAGCAGCACTTCAAAAAACGATCACGTTGCCTTCATCCTGGTATGCAAGGCTGCTTCAACTTACACAAATCAATAAACATAATCCGTCACATAAACAGAACCAAAGTAAAAAACCATGTGATTATCTCAATAGATGCAGAAAAGGCCTTTGACAAAATTTAACATCCCTTCATGTTAAAAACTCTCAATAAACTAGGTATTGATGGAACATATCTTAAAATAATAAGTGCTATTTATGACAAACCCACAGCCAATATCACATTGAATGAGCAAAAGTTGGAAACACTTTCTTTGAAAACTGGTACAAGACAAGGATGCCCTCTCTCACCATTCCTATTCAACATAGAATTGGAAGTTCTGGCTAGGGCAGTCAGGCAAGAGAAGGAAATAAAGTGTATTCAAATAGGAAGAGAGGAAGTCAAGTTGTCACTGTTTGCAGATGACATGACTTTATGTTTAGAAAATCCTATCATCTCATCCCAAAAACTTCTTGAACTGAGAAAGAACTTCAGCAAAGTCTCAGGATACAAAATCAATGTGCAAAAATCACAAGCATTCCTATACACCAACAATAGGCAAGCAGAGAGCCAAATTATGAGTGAACTTCCATTCACAATCACCACAAAGAGAATAAAATACCTAGGAACACAGCCAGCAAGGGATGTGAAGGACCTCTTAAAGGAGAACTACAAACCACTGCTCAAGGAAGGAAGAGAGGAAACAAACAAATGGAAGAACATTCCATGCTCATGGATAGGAAGAATCGATATTGTAAAAATAGCCATACTACCCAAAGTAATTTATAGATTCAATGGTATTCCCATCAAAATACCATTAGCATTCTTCACAGAATTAGAAAAAGCTATTTTAAGTTTCATGTGGAATCAAAGAAGACCCCATACAGTTAAGACAGTCCTAAGCAAAAAGAACAAAGCTGGAGGCATCACACTACCTGACTTCAAACTATACTACAAGGCTACAGTAACCAAAACAACATGGTACTGGTACCAAAACAGACACATAGACCAATGGAGCAGAACAGAGACCTCAGAAATAGCACCACACATCTGATCTTTGGCAAACCTGACAAAAACAAGCAACGGGGAAAGGATTTCCTATTCAGTAAATGGTGCTGGGAAAACTGGCTAGTCATATGCAGAAAACTGAAACTGGACCTCTTCCTTACACCTTATACAAAAATTAACTCAAGATGGATTAAAGACTTAAATGTAAAACCCTAAACAATAAAAACCCTAGAAGAAAACCTAGGCAATACCATTCAAGACATAGGCATGGGCAAAGACTTCATGACAAAAAAGCCAAAAGCAATTGCAACAAAAGCCAAAATTGACAAAGGGGAGTTAATTAAACTAAAGAGCTTCTGTACAGCAAAAGAAACTATCATCAGAATGAACAAGCAACCTATAGAGAGTGAGAAAATTTTTGCAGTCTACCCGTCTGACAAAGGTCTAATATCCAGAATTTACAAGGAACTTAAACATATTTACAAGAAAAAAACAATTCCATCAAAAAGTGGGCAAAGGATATGAACAGTTACTTCTAAAAAGAAGACATTTATGCAGCCAACAAGGATATGAAAAACTCAACATCACTGATCATCAGAAAAATGCAAATCAAAACTACAATGAGATACCATCTAATGCCAGTCAGAATGGCAATTATTAAAAAGTCAGGAAATAATAGATGCTGGGAAGGCTCTGGGGAAATAGGAACACTTTTACACTGTTGGTGGGAATGTAAATTAATTCAACCCTTGTTGAAGACAGATTCCTCAAGGATCTAGAACCAGAAATACCATTTGACCCAGCAATGCCATTACTGGGTATATACCCAAAGGAATATGAATCATTCTGCTGTAAAGAGACATGCACATGTATGTTTATTACAGTACTATTTACAATAGCAAAAACATGGAACCAACCCAAGTGCCCATCAATGATAGACTGGATAAAGAAAATGTGGTACATATACACCATGGGATACTATGCAGCCATGAAAAGAAATAAGATCATGTCCTTTGCAGGGACATGGATGAAGCTGGAAGCCATCATCCTCAGCAAACTAACACAGGAACAGAAAACCAAACACTGTGTGTTCTCACTCAAAATGGGAGTTGAAGATTGAGAACACATGGACACAGAGAGGTGAACATCACACACCAGGGCCTGTTGGGGGGTGGGGGTGAGGGGAAGGAACTTAGAGGATAGGTCAATAGGTGCAGCAAACCACCATGGCACACGTTTACCTATGTAACAAACTTGCATGTTCTGCAGATGTATCTTTGGTGTTTTAGAAGAAATAAAGAAAAACGATTTATTTAATGGAATTGTTATGGGAAAGTGGTCCCGATCTGGACCCTAAGAGAGGGTTCTCAGACCTTGTGCAAGAAAGAATTTGAGGTGAATCCATAGAGTAAAATGAAAGCAAGTTTATTAAGAAAGTAAAGGAATAAAAGAATAGCTACTCCATAGGCAGAGCAGTGGCTCGGGCTGCTTGGCTAAGAATACTCATAGTTATTGTTGATTATATGCTAAACAAGGAGTGGATTATTCATGAGGTTTCCAGACAGGAAAGGGGTGGGCAATTCTTGGAACTGAGGGTTCCTCCCTTTTTAGGCCATATAAGGTAACTTTCTGATGTGGCCATGGTATTTATAAGCTGTCATGGTGCTGGTGGGAGTGTCCTTAACATACTAATGCATTATAATTAGCATATAATGAGTAGTGAGGAAGACCAGAGGTCGCTTTCATCACCATCTTGAATCTGGTGGTTTTTGGCCACTGTATTTACCACATCCTGTTTTATCAGTGGGGTCTTTTGACCTATATCTTGTGCTCACCACCTATCTCATCCTGTGAGTTAGAATGCCCAATTTCCTGGGAATGCAGCCCAGTAGGTCTCAGCCTCATTTTACCCAGCTCCTATTCCAGTTGGAGCCACTCTGGACACTGCTATCTGACACTCTGACACTGCTATTTAATATGCTTTGTGTTTCTCCCCATGCCATAAAATGGAATATGTTTTCAAAGTGTTTTTCTCATGCAATATGTGATTAAGATTTCTTTACCCTCCTCCTTCATATCACATAATTCATTCTAAAGCTAAAGATGGTGAATGTTTTTGGAATTGTTCCTTTAGGGTATTATTGGCATTCTTATGTCACCATGGGCTGACTCCCTCTTTTTTTTTACAACATGTTTTTGAAAATGAAATAAATGTGTCCTTATTTATTAGGCTTCCATTTATCCTTCCAGATGGGACTGAGAAGGGATATGCTTATGTGAACTTTAACTACAGCGGTACCTTGCTGGCGTCTGTCGGTAGCAACCCTGACTACACACTGACTATCTGGAACTGGAAAGAGGAACAACCCATACTAAGGACAAAAGCTTTTTCTCAGGAAGTTTTTAAGGTTACTTTCAATCCTGATAATGAAGAGCAGCTTACTACAGCAGGATCAGGCCACATCAAGTAGGTCGGGTAACCAATAGAGGTGCTAGTATGTATCACAGGAGTATTTTTCTAAGAGGATCTAAGAGCTGGAGACTTTTTTTTTTTTTTTTTTTTTGCTGTTTTGGTTAACATTAGAATTATTTAAAAGTATGTTATTTTAAAAGCTAACTAGTAATGCCCCTTTTCTAATTAGATATGTGGGATTTTGTTTCTGCAAACAGCATAGATAAAATAAGGGCTTTTTTTTTTTTTTTTTGAGATGGAGTTTTGCTCTTGTTGCCCAGGCTAGAGTGCAATGGTGTGATCTCAGCTCACTGCAACATCCACCTCCTGGGTTCAAGCGATTCTCCTGCCTCAGCCTCCTGAGTAGCTGGGACTACAAGTACCCACCACCATGCCTGGCTAATTTTGTATTTTTAGTAGAGTTGGGTTTCTCCATGTTGGTCAGGCTGGTCTTGAACTCCCGACCTCAGGTGATCCACCCGCCTTGGCCTCCCAAAGTGCTGGGATGACAGGCGTGAGCCACTATGCCCAGTCTATTGAGCTTTCACATCCACTACTGAATTTCTTGTTTGTAGCAACTCAGTCTTCATCTGTAAAATAAGAATGATCACAGTATCATTCCTGACAAGGAACACTCAATACCAAACAGTGGCAGAGCCTACTCTTGATCTTATGTCTTGCTCCAAACTCCATGCTCTTTTCATTGTATCATACCCTTGTCTATTTCCAGGGTGCAATGATCTTGTCTTTCTCTATCTATGTTCCACTTTGTCTCATGCATTTGTATAACAATCTTCTACCACCCCAGAGCTGCCCATAACTTGATTATCAGAGTCTCTTTAAGAGAAAGACATTTTTATCCATCCTAAATTCCTCTTGTCTCAATTTAAATCTGGTCTTTTTATTATTCACTCATTAGAAATACAGACTAATTGAGCAGATTTTTAATTGTAATCTTTGGGGAATTTTCAAATAAACTTCTGCTAGCTATATGTTAAAATTTTCCAATTTCTTATATTTTCTGATTATTTAGTAAAATCTGTATTTTCTATGCCCCACATCTTTGGGGAAAAGGCAGACATTGAACAGTTAATTTCATGTGTGAAGTGCTATGAAGGAACCCAGAATATATGGAAGCATATCATCAGGGGACCTACCATTCCCTTGGAGAGGATGTTGGCTATCTAGGCTTTTGGCTTTGTATCATTGGCTTGTTGATACTCTCAATTATCTATTTTATATCTACTTGTATATTTCTTCTTTTTCTATGTGGTCTTCATCATCCTGTCCATTTGTTTAGACAATTAATAAGAAAATGTTAGTAATAACATTTATTGATTGCTTTGATATGCTAGGCACTGTTCTAAGAATTTTTCAACAATTTTATGAGGTAGGTGTGACTAATTGAGAAAATGAAGGCACACAGTGATCTAGGAAAGTGCTCAAAGTCACACAGTTTGTAAATTAGAATTCTTTGGAAAACTTGTATATCTTCTAAAACAATACTGTCTAAGAGAACTTTCTGACAGACTGGGAATGTTCTATGCTGTCTAATACAGTGGCTGCTAGCCACATGTAGTTACTGAGCACTTGAAATTGGCTAGTGTGACTGAAACACTAACATTTTGATTTTATTTAATGTTAATTACTTTAAATCTAAATTTAAATAGTCACACACAGCTGGAGGCTACTGCATTAGGTAGCACAGCCCTAAAATGTAAGATGCCTGAAGGCAGGAAATTTTATATTTCACCTATTTTGATCATTGCTGAATTCATATTGCCTAGAACCCTGCCTGACAGGTAGTAGATACTTAATAAATCTTAATCAGATAAATGAATGAATGAATGAATGAATGAAATAATATATGCAACTCTGAAATACGTAAATGTTTGGGTCATATTAAAATAAAAATCAATAAAATATCTTTGAGGTACATTCAGTCTCTTTCTTGTTTGTAGGTTCTGGGAAATGGCTTTTACATTCACAGGTCTCAAGCTGCAGGGATCACTAGGTCGATTTGGCAAAACAACCACTACTGATATAGAAGGCTACATGGAACTCCCAGATGGGAAAGTGAGTACAGCCGCTATTCTACAATATTAAAATTGTGTTTTCAAGTACATATATGAAAGCACACATATGTGCAAATATATTACATTCTAAGAAACTCTGCCAATAACAGCTATTATCATTGTAAATGTAATGAAAATTTAATTTTACTTCTTCAATTATCAATTGTAATTAAAATATTTTCCTGAAATTGTCATAATCCATATGTACCCACCATTTTCTATTTTCTTTTTACTAAATATTATACACACATATAAAGTATGTGAGCATTTTCATATATTAACATAATGACATATTTATTACTTTTTTTTTTTTTTTGAGACAGAGTCTCACTGTGTTGCCCAAGCTGGAGTACAGTGGGGTGATCTCCGCTCACTGCAAGCTCTGCCTCCCGGATTCACGCCATTCTCCTGCCTCAGCCACCTGAGTAGCTGGGACTACAGGTGCCCGCCACCATGCCCGGCTAATTTTTTATATTTTTAGTAGAAACGGGGTTTCACCATGTTAGCGAGGATGGTCTCTGTCTTGTTTTTCTAAGACCACCAGAGTGAGCAAAAGAACCAGCAAGTAGGCAAAGGTCAGGCGCAAGACTGCACGTTTATTTTGGTAACCTAAGGTGTGCGGGAGAAGTCTGTCGGCCTCCGGCAAAGGAGGCCGGCAGAGTCCCCCCGCGGTGGGGCTCTCGGACAGACTTCCCACAGTCCCGACATCCCGACAGGAGTGGGGCTGCAAGAAGGCCGCCGGGCTGTGAGAAGGCCGCCAGGGCTGTGAGAAGGCCGCGTGGCTCAATGGCGGAGAGCGGCTTTTCTAGGAGTGGGAGGGCAATAGGTGGGGCATGGGCGTGTCAGGGGCGTTCCGCAGGTGCGACCAGGTAAATCTTGGTCTCTTCAGATTGACGTCACCTGGCGCATGCCCAGTTGGTCTGCACCCTCCCTGGGCGCCGGCTGCATTTTCGTGCGCGCGGGAAGAGTTGGTGGTGAAGAAGAACCCGGAAGTGCACCATCTTGCCTCCGTTCGTCCAAACAGTCCAACCTTTTATTGATAATAGTGATAAAGGGGCGCCGTGGTCTGTCTGGCTACTTCCTGCTGTTAAGGGGCGTTGTTAAGGTCGGGGCCCATGGTTGGTATTTGGACGTACGGATGAAGAATAAAATAAGGCACAGTATTAGTATAGGAATGAGGAATGGAAGCATTTGTTGGAATATGGGCAAAACCCAGAAGGATAGTCCTGGCAAGGTTGGGGAGTATGAGATAGTTAAGAAAATTTAGTAAGTTTGAGGCGAGTGGGGGAAAGCCAAACTGATTTCCACTGATTGCTTTCCGTAGGGGCCCTTTTTAGCTGGGAATGAGGAATGAGTGCGCAAAGTACTTGTTGGCCAGGCAGCAATTAAGGATTGGAGTTTTTCGTGGAGTGGATGGCTTTCCACTTACTCCTACTACAGAGATATTGGATGGAAGGCTAGGTCCAGAGAAGGACGGCAAAACAGAATAGGTAGCCTCGCTGTTGATTAAAAAAGCAATTGTCTTACCCGCTACCAGGAGAGTTACCCACGGCTCGGCGAGGGTGATGGGGGTCCCCGAGTCTCGGTACCTTCAGTTGTCATCGTCCAGATGTAGGAGCTGGAAGGAGCTCCCAGGATCCTGGGAAAGGGGGTCACGTAGAGGCGCGGCACCTGTTCTCAGGGTGGGGCAATCAGACTTCCAGTTTCCTTTCTGCTGGCAAGCAGGGCACGGGGTTGCTGGTGGATGAGGGTTAGGACATTCACTGGCCCAATGTCCTGATGCCTTGCACTTATAGCAAGGCTGCGTTGGGACTCGGGGACCCTGCGGACACCTGTTGGCATAGTGTCCTGCCTTACCGCACTTATAGCAGGCTAAAATAAACGTGCAGTTTTGCTGTTACACTTGCCTACCCGCTGGTTCTTTTGCGCCCGCTCGGCTGGTCTTAGAAAAACAAGACAGTCTCGATCTCCTGACCTTGTGATCCACCCGCCTCGGCCTCCCAAATATTTGTTATTTTTAATTATGTTACAGAGTTGCAGTATTTATATTACTTATTTTTCCCCATTTTGTCTTGCTATCATGATCCAAGAAGACTTATTGGGTCAAAGGTTATATACAGCCTTGTGGCATTTATTTTTTTGTCAGATTATTACTCAGAGCAACCACTTTATAAAGGCATCTGCAACACTGCAACTGTAATCTGTTAATTTATTCTTTAATATTGTTAGTTTCTTTCCTTTCTTCCTCTTATAAAATTTATAAGCATATTGCCTGAAATAATAGTTAATTAGGATTAGTTCTCTATCAGTATTTTACATAGCTTCCTATTAGAATGAATTATAGATTATTATTTGTGATCATCTCAGTTGTAAGTAAATGCCAGTATACAAATATTACTCTAAGGAACCAAGTGGTCTAGTCATCTACCTGACTGAATATTCTCAATTCAAAAGCATGGTATATAGGAGGAAGTAAAAAGCCTTGAATGCTGGCTAAAATATATCTAAATCCATGAGATGATCTTAAATCATCCCAGCTTCAAATTCTCAATAGTGTAAGAATTAAGGTAAGATAAAGATCAATAGAATCCTTGTTAAAAACCCGGTATGAGATATATATTTTTAAAGGATTGGTAGAATTTGTGTAGATATAGGGAAGAAATAAGCCATTTTAAATGATAGAGCAACTAAAGGAAATATTTAGCATTATAAATAAATATCAAATTTTTAGAGGGCAGATTGGAATAAACCATTTATGTTGGCAAAGAGTGGAGAATTTTGGTTGAGAAGTATGACTGGGTCCTGGTGTACAAGGAGTTTAATAGGTAGAGAACTACTCTACATGGGAAGAGTAGACTTGCAAGTGAAAGAAGTAATAAACAAATTTGGCCATAAATTGCCAGGTTGATTAGAAGAAGGGAAATCTGGAATCAAGGAAATGAGCTAGAATGGAAGCTGTTGCTGTCATCTAAAGAGAGATGATCAAGGGCCTAGACTTCTCAGAACAAATGGAAAAGGCAAGCTAGATATGAGTCACATTTCAGAAAGGAATGCCTTATAGGTTTTTGTCATCATTGCTGGCTTTCATCACTGGACGGAAGAAAATAAGTCTAAACACTCTACCATAAAAGGCTGAGGCTTAAGAACAGAATCAGTAAAGTTGGTAGAGTTGTTAAAAAATAGGTAGACCCAAGAAATAAAAGACTGAATAAAATCATCAGTTTCTCTTCATACGGGGGAGATGGAAATACAGACCTCTAGAGCATGCAGACAAAAATTAGAATAGAGTTTCCCAAAGTGAATTTTTATGGAACATTAGTCTGTATAGAAGCTCCATAAAAATAAGACATTTTAAGTCAAATTCTTTTGTATCTAAAAATTCGTCTTGGTGATTCCCAGCAAATACTTCTCTATTAAAAGTTCCCAGGGGTCCTAGAGAAAATAAAGTTGTTTGACTTTGTTTATCTTAGCATCTGCCTTCTGGGGCTGTGTAGTCAGAATAGGAGGTTTTGAGCCACCTTGCTTGTATTAGAATGCTGACTGGGTAGTTTTGGGCAAGTTACTTAACTGTTTTGTGCTTCAATGTTCTCCTCTGTAAAATGGGGGTAATAATAGTCATGGCTACCATTGGCCCATATGGTTCCTTTGTGGGAGTCAGAAAAAGCTGTTTCTTCTATGAGAATGAGGTACCCAACATGCACAAGTGTACGTGGTATCCCTGATAAATGTACCAAGTTCATATGGTTTTTTGCATTAAATAACTTAGCATATATAAAGTACTGAACCAGTGCTTGGCACAGAGTCAATACTCAATATTGCTTTATTTTGTGACACTTGTTTAATATCTTAACAACTAATGTTTGGTAGCATGCACTTGAGAAAATGCCAGATTAAACAGATTAATTTGAGAAAAGTTTTAGATGATTAGCCTTGTTTGAAATTGGATACTATTATGCTATAATCTACTTAATTCAGTACTGGCCTTACAAGTTATCTAATATCTAAAATTTGACAGTATTACATTTAAAAAGTAGATTCTCATCTAATTCCACTCCTGTCTTTTGTCCTAAGAGATGTACCAAGAAATCTATTGTATACATACAGGAACAATTACCAACAACATACAGCCTAAACTGATAATAATCCTGGAAGGAAATACATCAAAATGTTATTAGTAGTTGTGTCTGGGATAGTAGGTCTTCATTTCTGTATTTTTTTATTTTTCCATTTAAAAATGTTATAATCATTAAAAAAAACCTTACAAATAACTTTCACCTACTATTTGAGGCATAAATACATACACTTACCTGTTTTGATGCACATTTCTTTTTTCCACATATCTGCCAGGTGCTCTCAGGGTCAGAATGGGGCAACATGCTGCTTTGGGAAGGTGGTCTGATCAAAGTGGAGCTCTGTCGAGGTACAAGCAAGTCATGTCACAATGGTCCCATTAACCAGATAATGCTGGATGAGGGTGAAGTTATCACGGTTGGGTCAGATGGATGTGTTAGGGTAAGTTTTCTTGATACTTGGACGGTAGCACCCACGTTTAAGACTTGTAGATCACCCAAAGGGTTTTATTTCTCATAAAGGTTATTTTGTGAAGGAGATCAGTAGTCATTTACTCTCCAGCCCAACTCACT